>NC_139708.1:41917836-41940336 GCF_964188405.1 Protomyctophum parallelum
CTACTGGTGTGCGCTCCTCCTACCTTTCCATTTGAAATATGAATGGGGAAAAAGCAATAATGCCACTATAAAGACATAACCATGGATCACTGCAGGACAGATGGACGTGCAGTGGAAGGGGATGGGCTCTTAGCTTACTGTTGACATGAGACTCCCCATGGTTCATTTAAGACATTTAGACCTACAAAATATCTTCTAAATCCTGACAGTTTTCTGAAAAAAACCATGTTTGTATGTCAGCGGTGCTCAAACCTGTTCAAGGAACCCCGGAAATATCTGGATTTGGCCGTCGACGACCCCCATCTGAAAATACGTCGTTGCCCCCAAAAGCAATGATTTGAGTTAAAAAAAACGTTGGCTATGAAAGAATATATATTCAAAGATCTGCACTACATTTTCACATTTTTTTTCAAAAATAGCAGACCTACGAGCTTGTAGATCTGCTATTTTGCAATAGCTAAAGTATAACACAACGCTTAAAACACCAAAAGGGGTTCCCTGCACCCAAAGACATTATGGACGTCCATAACATTATGGTTCCTCTCACAGCACACACGATCAATAATATATAATATATAATAATAATAATAATATATAATATATAATATATAATATATAATATATAATATATAATATATAATATATAATAATAATAATAATACATAAAATAAGTTCCACTGTACGGTGGTCACACAGCAGACAAGACGGAGCTACAGCATCCCTCTCCCATGCAGCCCATTTAACGCCTGCCCTATGCAGTCCGACAGAGCCAGAGAGGAGGTCCCACACAGCAGGAGACCTGGACACTGTCTGTGTGTGTGTGTGTGCGTGTGCGTGTGTGTGTGTGTGTGTGTGCGTGCGTGTGTGTGCGTGCGTGTGTGTGCATGCCATGGCGCGGGGTGGGCTAGCGTACCAACCGTTAGCACGCTGGTCATAGCTCCAGTCTCAGGCTGAGAGGGGTTTGTATAAAAGACCGAAGGGGATCATGAAGAGAAGAGAAAGAAAACAAAAACATAGATCCAGTAGTAGGGGAATAGAAGCAGAAGAAGCAGAAGAAAAAACAAGCCTGTATGTAAAAGAAAAAAGCAGGCGGACAGGAAGAGCAGAGCGGAGGGGACGATGATGGAGCAGCGGTCGGTCGGTCGAGGAGCCTGGCTGTGACATCACGCTGGCGGGCGGCGTGCGTGCGGAGTGAAGGATGCTGGGTGCTGCGGTTCTTAAAGGGAGCGACCTGGCAGGCTGGATGCAGAGCCCAGCGTGGTGCCAACCGTACGGAGTGGGCCCGGTGTTACAGCACAGCATGGAGCCTGCCTGTGTGTGTGTATGTGCGTGTGATACACTACAGCGATGAGAAGGAACAAGGCCTTGTTTGGTCTCAGCAGGGGAGTCTGGAGCCAGTGTGAGAAGAGAGAGAGAGAGAGAGAGAGAGAGAGAGAGAGAGAGAGAGAGAGAGAGAGAGAGAGAGAGAGAGAGAGAGAGAGAGATGGTATTGGTTTCACAAGATGGTATTACCCAAAGTGTTACTGTAACACAGCTCTGTTTATACCTGTTTTATATTCCTATTTGTATTCAATATTTATTTGCACAGTATGTTTTTACATTGCTTAAAGTTTTTGTCATAAAGAAATGGCCTATACTTTATTGGAAGAGCGTCGTGCAAAGGCTTGTTGGTTAAGCCCGTCTGTTTAGTTATTTAATATTTATACATTTTTAAATGTTGTGTGGAACTGCTGGCTTTCTGAAATTAAGTCTATGGACTTTTAATGATGACAAAAACCATAAAAAATATCACCACCCACCCACGTGACGTCATGTGGCAGCCGAGTCTATATGGACCTTCTGTTTAGAGAAACAGACCGAGGTTGAACCGGTTCCTTTCTGTTTTTCCCGTCAAATTTTGAACAAGAGCGCCGAAGTCCTGACGTCACTCGCTTATCCCAAGGGGTTAGCGGAAGTGTTTATCTATATGGAGAATAACATGGGGTCATCTTAAAATCCTCTCATATAAGCATTGTGGTCCAATATTGTCGGCGAGGTGTCTTTGTATCGTTTACGACAGCCAGTCACTTATATTTGATAGTCTTTCTATAGCGTAAAAAATGTCTAGCGAAAATTGTACTAATTCAGCAGCAGTAACATTAGCGTTTCCTCTCAGTCAGTTGATTCTCCATATCCATATGAGTGAAATGGCCATGATGATTTGTTTCAAACACAGTAATTATTTGATGCGATTAAATCCCCCTATGGGGACTGCAATGCAAATAAAAAGTACATGAACCCTCGGACGTCAGACTTTGGCGCTTTATTGGTTCAGATCCCGAAAAGTTGGTTCAGAACTGGAACTAGGGGTGGGTCCCGAAACTCGGGACCAAGTATGTACCGAACCGAACGTGCCTGGGTACCGGGTACCCATTACAATAATTCAATTTCGGTTCTCTCTATCGGTTCTCACAGACACGCGGTCACACGCTATTTATTTATTTTCTACCCTTTTAATAGAAGCGCAGGGAACAGAGCTGATCTACAAGCCTACACCGCGTTCACGCGTTGCATCAGCGACGCGTTGTGGGCTTGTGGCTTGCAGAGGCGGGTCTCATTTATTTAAAACGATAAGCATTGAAGCAACAACTGTTGCAGCCTTCATGAAAGCAGTGACGCACAAATAATTAGGCTTTAATAAAACAAGTCAACTGCCTGACGCAGGCATTACCTCTCAAAAAAATATATATAGCCTATAATCAAAGCTTCTCTTCCGATTGAAACTCAGATGTGAAAACACCAAAAAAAGCACCAGTCCTGGAGCTCCAGGCGCGCTAATTTGCGCCGCGGTCTACGCCGCTCTCAGACCCTTCCGACAAGGCTCTTTCTTGGGGTAGAAAAGTGTGGATGACCGCGGCTCAAATTAGCGCGCCTGGAGCCCAGGAGGTCAGGGGCCTTTTCCTCCTGTCCCATGCGTGATTTGCCGCGGATCTTTCGCCGCGGATTTTTCGCCCCACTTGGGCCATCCCATATGTGTTCTTTGTTCTCCTTGCATATTCTAAAATGCAACCACACTTTAGATTTATTTTGTGGCGGCATGAGTGCAGGCTGCTGTGTGTGTGTGTGTGTTGACTTCCTTGTTGTTACCACCACGAGTGAGGGGGAGAGGGGAGCCGTTCTCACCTATCGGCTGGAGATGCCCCCCCCCCATTAGCGATGCTAATTTGTGTGTGTTTGTGTGTGTGTGTGTGTGTGTGTTTGTGTTGCTCTCAGATCTCAGACATGCTTTTATTTGCCATTGTCAGTAGTTAGTAGTAAGAGAAGTAGCCTACAACACTATTGCCCTGGGTAAATACTTTGTGTGATTACTTTTTAAAATAATCACTATATTATCCACAAATGGCTCAATAAAGGAGAGGATGTTACACTATTCATTGTACATTATATATATACTCAAATTGACATTGAGCTTTTTTGTTAAATAAACATTTGACCTCTTATTTAAGTTATTTTATACCATTTTGGAACCGAAATAGGGAACCGTTAAGAACCGGAATCGATAAGCAGAACCGGAATCGGTACCGGTCTCAAAAAAATCCAGAACTAGAACTGACTGGGGACTAAAGTGGGCGTGTCACTATATCGAGGTTGGAAGATGCAGATCCTAAAAAGTAAAGAAGCAGTTCTAGAGGTTGTTTTGGTGGAAAAGTGGCCATGTAGAGGTGCCCCTCACTTAATGAATTGCATTTTTAATAATGGATTGCATTTTTATAGCGCTTTTCCAAGTGCTCAAAGCGCTATACAATGGTTCATTCATTCATACAAGGTGAAGGTTCATTCATTCATACATTGGGAGGTGAAGCGGAGAACAGTCGACGCCAGCGTAGCAAAAATAGTCGATATACAAGCTCAAAACTCGTCGGCAATTTTTGCTCTATTTGAATTTCAATCCTGATTTATTTTTTGCAATTTTTTAATTGGAATCCTGATAATACCCACGTATGGTCTAAATCAGTGGTACCCAAAGTGGGGTCCGGGGACCCCCAGGGGTCCTTGAGGGAGTTCCAGGGGGTCCCCAGCTAAATGATAATTAGCAAATGGACCCTTATGGGTCGAACCAAATTTGATGTCACAATATACATTGGGGTACCAGAGATAGAAATGCCATTACATGAGGGACCGCAGCCTAATTCAGGTCAAGAGAGATTCAGGAAACATCAACTGCCTTCGCCCCTCACTCACTCCCCACAGTGCCGCTACCCTGGTTCATGCTCACGTCACCTCCCGCCTGGATTACTGTAATTCCCTTCTTTTTGGTCTCCCCCACAAACTTCTCCATAAACTCCAACTGGTCCAGAACACTGCAGCACGTATCATCACCAGAACCCCTGTCATCAGTCACATCACCCCTGTTTTACACCAACTCCACTGGCTTCCCATAAAATCCCGCATTGACTATAAGATCCTTCTCCATACTTTCAAGGCCATCCATAACCTCGCCCCCCCATACCTGTCTGACCTTGTCCACCTCAACGTCCCCACCCGGTCTCTCAGGTCTGCCTCCTCCCTCACCCTGAAAGTCCTCCCAGCCCGTCTGTCCACCATGGGCTCAAGAGCCTTCAGCCGCTCTGCCCCTCACCTCTGGAACTCCCTCCCCCCTGACATCAGAAACATGGACTCTATCACCATTTTCCAAACTCACCTCAAAACACACCTGTTTAGGCAGGCCTATATGACTCTGTGTGACCTCTAGTGTCTTCTGCTGCAAGCTGTGTTTTGTTCTGCTTTTAACTGTGTTTTTGTACTGTTTTAAACCTGTACGGCGACCTTGAGTGCCCTGAAAGGCGCCTTATAAATAAAATGTATTATTATTATTATTATTAAACCTCTGGGGTCCTTGAAATGAAAATGGCTGAAAATCACTGCTAGAGCAGTCACAATCTTCTCTTATGGGGGTCCATGGCATATCTTTTCAAATGGGGGTCCGCGGGGCTAATGGGCATCATTTTGGGGGTCGATCCTTGACATGAAAGAGTGTGAGAACCTCATGGTCTAAAATATCAACGACTACATTGGTTTCCCATGAAGGAACGGACGTGTTTGTGTGTCTGTCTCTACCATGTGAGGGAGTGGGACGGGGTCAGAGGTCACCAGTCACGACCCCGACCACACCAGACATTTGACCTCTTCTTCTACGTCAGTTCAAGGTCAAGGAGCAGGGGGGGGAGGGGTGCTGAGGGCTAGGCGTGACGTCCGACCGCCATAAGGGTCAGGGGGGGGGGGGGGGGAACAACTCCTTCATACATGGTTCCACTTTTAAAGTGTCATTGAAGCCGCCGGCATGGAATGTTCCTTTGTGCACGTCTGAATGGACAAACTTGACCCCCGTGACCCACCGACACCAATCTCTTAACACGACGCATGCACGCGCGCACACGCACACACATGCACACGCACGGTTGAATGGGTATACAAAAAAGGGCTTAAATGAGTATAAACACTTCCACGTGCATAAAGAAAGAAATTAATTCACACCAGTACACGCACATGTGTGCGAATGCACGTGCGCACACACGCACATGCACACACACACACACACACACGGACACGCCAGTTATCCTTCAGCCGTCGACTGGACTCAGCCCACGTTCATCCTGTCGCTACAGGCCTGTGATCTACACGCACACACCCACACACACACACACACACACACACACACACACACGGAACGCTCTCTCAATACATCTATGATTGCTTTTCCTGTCTTTTCTCCTTTAACTTGAAACAGAATGCGTGAGCGCGTGGGAAGTGGCCGTCCGCAAAGCACGGTTAAAAGCCTCGCCGGAATGAACTTGTTTGCGGCAAGGACAAGAACAGACAAACAAACACACAAAGCTGTCGGGCAGAAACAATCAAATCTCCATATTTCAGCTATTTATGTCGTTTTTATTTTTTTGTAATTTAATGCCATATTTCATACTACTTCATATCGCACCCAAGTAGTTTTAAAATGGGTTTAAAATGATAAGGAAATTAGTGTAGTAAGAATAAAACAAAACAAAAAGGTAGACATATTCCACCTGAATCAATTCAACACACATTTATTTACCCAGTGGGGAGGAGACCCCGGGGGCAGACCAAGGACCAGATGGAGGGGTTTCATCGTCCACGCACGGCCTTTGGAACGTCTCGGGATCCCCCATGAGGAGGTTACTAATGTCGCTCTGCTCTGGAGAGGGAAGTCTGGAGCTCTCTGGTGGAGCTGTTTTCCCCCTGCGACCCGACTCGTGTTAAGCGGTTGAAGATGGGTGGCATTGGGGTTTTAGGAAAATGCTTCTAAACGTAATGCTGGTTTGATCACTTCAAAAGAACCAAATGTGAAGCTTGTAGATTGGCTATTTTCTCTGTGCGACATGCTTCCATGGAAGACATCCTGGCTTCTACGGAATCCAAATGACGGAAATCGGGGCGTGGTCGACTGAGAACTTTAATCCACGTGAACGTCCGTGTTGGTTATGCTTGTTAATGCTATACGGCAGGTTGAGCCGTCGTCAGGTTTGGAATGAAAATACAAAAAAAATATTATGTTAGGCTATAGGTTAAGGCTGCGCTATGTCATCCATTTAACCCATAATTATAGCCCCAAAAATAGCTGATCTGCAGGCTTGTACAATACAGAGAGCATGCTGTGTCGTATGCATTGGTTAAAATAACGAGCCGTTCATTACAATTATGTCACAAAATGTATAGCTTTACGCTAAAGCAGCACTTCACTTCATTGTATGGTTAATTACGTAGAAAATTAGACAAGGTACACCATGCCTTCAAGCTGCCCTCCAATCCAATCAGAGCACATTTGCCAGCGTAAATATCCATCTCAGGGTGCGCTAATCGAATGAGACGGCCGTCCTATCAACACCCAGGGTTTTCAACGAGGAGGGGGGATAGTTTCTATAGACTGCTAATGAGAATGGAGGATGATTGGAGATGGGGGGGGGGGGATAAAGGTGTATTGTATTGGGAGCATGCCGATCACATTAGAGGTGTCATTTTTTTTTTAACGGAGACCCCAATCTAGACTCAATCTAAACCGCGTGTCCTTATCGCGAGGAACTAATCGAGGTAAAGCGTGTTCCCTTATCGTGAGGAATTATCCGAGTGGAACGGATGAGGAGAAACAACGACGCAGCCGGCTCTACGCCAGGACGAGTGTTCAATTCATAGTCGAGAAAAGAAAATATTAGTGATGAATCGATGACCATCATCATCCTTCTTCCACTACACCACTTCTCAGACAGACAGACAGACAGACAGACAGACCTGCTGCTCGTATCTGTGTCGGAGCTCTTCCAGCTGCTGGTTGAACTCCTGGGCCTGCTTCTCTCGCAGGGACTTGGAGCGGATCAGGTCCTCCTCGACTCTCTCCATCTGGACCAGGGGACAGAACAGGGGTCACCTTAGTGTCACTGTGTTTAACCCATTCTGACCTGAGATCAGATTCATAACGAGGTTTCCACTGGACACACACTGGTCTGATTAACCCATTCTGACCTGAGATCAGATTCTAAAAATGTCAGTCGATTTTTCAAAAATAGCAGACCTACAAGCTCGTAGCGCGCCACTCGGTGGCGCGCTATGAGCTTGTAGATCTGCTATTTTTCAATAGCTAAAGCATGACATGATGCTAACACCAAAATGGGTTCCCGTTCAGAATGGGTTAATACAACTGTGTCCATCTGGACCAGGGGACAGACAGGGGGCACCTTATTAAATGTTGAAAGAGATTAATAGAAACATACTTAAGTTCACCAGCACTCACCTAAGGATTTCTTACGTGGGGAAAAACCCGACATCAGGATCAAACACAGAGGTTTGGACCTTAATGTCTCCTAAAATAACGGATTTAACTTTAATAGTGCTTTTCCCAGTGATCAAAGCGTCCTCACGTCCCACATTCACACACCAACGGTGGCAATTAAGCAAGCACCGAGCGACTCATTGGAGGCAAATGTAGAGTTCCATGTTCTACATCGATTGTGGACAGGAGGAGGGTGGGATTCGAACCGCCAAACCCACGGATCACTGGACGACCTGAGCCCCGAGCGAACCAAGTGAGCGGTGAGCTGGTGATCCGTTCCCGTCAGAGCAGTGGCTCCAAACAGACTTTTCAACTGACCTCGCGTTCTCTTCCTCAAGCCCTCCTGCTTTTCCTCTACACTAAATATCAGAAAACAGCACGGACCAACACCAGCCAGCAGTTTGCCAGCCCCACCTGGGGACATCCAAAAAATGGTTGCAACAGAAAGGCATTGCCAACCCAAAAGGAGGTTTTGGACTGAGGGGATGAAAAGGTGTTTTATGCTTTACTGCGTCAGAACTGGGCTTCTGAGCGGTGAAACGCAGAGCCCTATAGCCCACTCAGTATTCTGCCCATGCAGCTAAATGGATACCACCTCTGAAACAGTACTGTGTATATATATATATATATATTTACAGCCGGTGGTTTCAGCACCTGGATCTCCCTCCAACGTGCTGTGGGTGATTTGTCACAGAGGTTCAGATGTTTTTGCCTCGTCTTTTCTTGTGCCATGTTATGTTTATGCATGGAGGTTTGTATAACTCCTGGCTCATACGACTGTAGTACCTCCTAACCTTCACAGCAAAAAAACAAACAAAAAACGATGTCTTCTTTTTTTAGAACGAAGCCTTCTGGACAGGAAGGAAAACCCACATATATCACGCCCCCACTCTCTGACCGATCACACGATGTTATGTTCAAACTTTCTTCGGTTATTCAGGAGATATCGGCGGTGCGCGGACATCCAAACTTTGTTCTGACAGACACTGAAAAGGTTCTAAAAAGGATATAATTGTGCCAGTCCAAACAATGTTTGACGTATGGGACCCACCGTGTCAAACTGTAAGTCATTGGATTTATTTATTTTCCTTCGTGTCATTATGAAAGCAGGGAAACAAACCGACAGCTGACGGCCTTAAGAGCTTGCGGACGTTTCCATGCTCTCTCCTCTCCCAGTTCTGTGGTTGGTTTGATCGATCGAATACTTCATTAACAGTTTGCAAAAAAGTACAGAAGTATAATTATCCCATTCTGACCGGGAACCCATTTTGGTGTTAGCATCATGTTATGCTTTAGCTATTGAAAAATAGCAGATCTACAAGCTCATAGCTTGTAGATCTACGCTACGAGCTTGTAGGTCTGCTATTTTTGAAAAATCTTAAAAATGTGCCTCAAATTTAGAATATATTTTTTCAGAATGAACGTTTTTAACTCAAATCTTTGCTTCTGGAGGGTCCCTGGAACAACATATTTTCAGATGGGGGTCTCGGAGGCCAATTACAGATAGTTTTTGGGGTCTTTGACATGAAATATTGAGTGATATAGGCCTAGAAACAGGTATTTCAGAAAACTGTCAGGATTTAGAAGATCTAAATGGGTTAACAGTTTGCAAAAAAGTACAGAAGTATAATTATACAACAATGCTAAATGGATGAAATGATGCACAGACCTGTGGATTTGAGTGAGCTGCAATGTAACACAGGGCTGCGTTTCACTGTGCTCTCCATTGTGACCGGGCCACACCTCCGCCTCCGCTAAACTATACGCTAACCCGCCGGCTAAACCAAACTGAAGCTAATCAGCTCTCGTGCGCCTTCGAAACTTCCATCGGAACCTCCCTGAGCGCCGTCGACTCAGAATAACTTGTGATAGGAGTCAGAAGTTTAACCCATTTTGGGCGGGGACCCCTTTTGGTGTTTTAAACATTATGTTATACTTTAGCTATTGAAAAAATAGCAGACCTACAAGCTCATAGCGCGCCACCGAGTGGCGCGCTGCGAGCTTGTAGGTCTGCTATTTTTGAAAAAGCATGTAGCTGCAAAGCTTTGAATATATACTCTTGAACTCAAATCTTTGCTTCTGGGAGGTAGGTCCCTGAAACAACACATTTTCAGATGGGGGGTCAGCGGCCAATTTCATATATTTTTGGGGGTCCTTGACATGAAACATTGAGAACCACTGATATAGAAAAAGAGGTTTTTTCAGACAAAAAAAAAAGACATTTTAAAAAAGACATTTTTTTTAAATTCCGACGTCAGGCCTGAACGGGTTAACAGGCGAGCGGCGTTGCTCATCCCATCGATCAGCGAGCTCCTCTTTCCCAATCAGCCCCAGCTTCCCACACGCCTCCACGGCCGCCGCCCACGCGCTCCTTCTGCGCACAACACACTAATTACCCCAGCCCGCCTGCTATTGGTCGATACCCGCTCACGAGGTCAGTGCACGTGGAGGAGGGAGAGAGAGAGAGATTTCCTAGAATAACTATATATATATTTAAATTTCAGTCAGATGAGTCACGAATAGATTTAACCAATATGTATTATAGATTTATTATAGCGGTGGCTCAGGGGGTAAAGTGCCTGGATGGGAACCGCGAGGTTGCCAGTTCGAACCCTGTGGGTTCCCCCCAGAGTTAGTGTCGAAGTGTCCTTGAGCAAGACACTGAACCCCTAATTGCTCCCGATGTGCAGGTCGGTGCCTTGCATGGTTTCCGCCGCCATCGGTGTATATGAATGGGTGAATGCAATGCACAATCTATGTAAAGCGCCTTGGATAAAGGCGCTCTATAAATGCACCATTTACCATTCATAGAATGAGAATGCAAGTGCGCATGTAATAAAGCTTGTAGGTCTGCTATTTTTGAAAAATCGAAGAACGACTGACTTTTTTAGAATCTGATCTCAGGTCAGAATGGGTTAATCAGACCAATGTGTGTGTCCAGTGGAAACCTCGTATGAATCTGATCTCAGGTCAGAATGGGTTAATGTTTTGCCACTCAGTCTAGATGAGGGGGGCGTGTCCTAATGGGGAAATCATGCATGTGCATCCTCTCTATAACAACCCCCCGTGGGGAACATAAATAACACAGCCCACCGGTGGTGCTGGGGCGGTGGGAGCAAACATCACATATATCAACAACCAGGAACCATATGCAGAAGGAAGGCAGGAAGAAGCATGCAGTCTATAGTGGTTGGTCAGCTGACCGCCACATCAGTGAATGACATGTGCAGGGTCTTCAAACACTGAATAGACCCACATAGTAATGCAGCATATTAACCCCTCAACTATATGCGTGTATCATCAAGCTACGTATCATCTTTTAACTCATTTAGGCCTGACATCGAAATAAAAAGAAATCTGACAGATTTCTGAAATACTGTTAATGTTGCTGTATCAGTGGTGCTCAATATTTCATGTCAAGGACCCCAAAAATGATGTGTACTAATTGGCCACCGACCCCCATCTGAAAATATGTTGTTCCAGGAACCCCTCAGAAGCAAAGATTTGAGTTAAAAATTGTTGGCTCTGAAAGAATATATATTCAAAGATTTGTGCCACATTTTCACGGTTTTTCAAAAATAGCAGACCTACAAGCTCATAGCGCGCCACTCAGTGGCGCACTATGAGCTTGTAGATCTGCTATTTTTCAATAGCTAAATTATAACAATGTTACCTAAATGGGTTAATATCAGTTTTAAATGAGAAAAAATGGCCACATTGTTACTCTCCATGAGTATAATGACATTGATGCTGTCTTGCAGGCAGAAACATTGTATCATCGGATTTCAACGTTTAAATGTTTATTTTCTTCTTTTTTTTTCTTGAATGAAAAATACCCTATAAGTTGTCATTATGACAGTGTCACAAATATAGCAGATCCACAAGCTCACAACGTGCCGCGATGTGACATGTTGTGAACTTGTAGACCTTTGAATGTATCTATTTTTAAAGTCAAAGCGGTTAAATGCATCTGTGGGTTTTGATGAATACTGAACCAATGAAAAGTTTTAAGAACAAGTGACAAAATAATAACATTGGATCCAATGAAACATTCTGAGAGAGAGAGAGAGAGAGAGAGAGAGAGAGGAATATATGTGCACATCTGTAGTCAGGCTGTGTGTGTGCGTGCGTGCATGTGTGTGTGTGTGTGTGTGTGTGTGTGTGTGTGTGTGTGTGTGTGTGTGTGTGTGTGTGTGTGTGTGTGCGCGCGCGTGTGTAGCTGTGAAGACATGTTTATTCTATTGGTTTGATCACTGTGTGCCAGCCAGCCCTCTGCTCAGTGTGGTCCTGCCGAGAACAGTGTGTGTGTGTGTGTGTGTGTGTGTGTGTGTGTGTGTGTGTGTGTGTGTGTGTGTGTGTGCTGATGCAGCCACAACAGAAGTGATGTACATTGGACTGACTGGAGTGCATGTGTGTCAAATTGCACAACACACAGTACAGTATGGGACCACAA
Source organism: Protomyctophum parallelum (assembly GCF_964188405.1). Lineage (NCBI taxonomy): Eukaryota > Metazoa > Chordata > Actinopteri > Myctophiformes > Myctophidae > Protomyctophum > Protomyctophum parallelum. Next base: position 41,930,127 of record NC_139708.1, read on the forward strand.
TGGACTCGTTTGTGTTATTCTAAAATGTCTTGACTGTACCGCCATGACGTTTACTGTTCTGACCAATAAAGTATTCAATCAATCTAAAAACAAATATGTAAAAAAACAAATATAGTCATACAACCGCTGTTCTATATGTCCTGAAAAAGTAGACCATCTATTATTACATTTCCCAGAATTCCACACCCACAAAAAAACACACGCAAAAATGTACGCCAGTTCAGGTCGCAGACCGTGACGTAGGCGAAACTGCCGTACGTGTGCTTTCCGGTCCTCAAGCGTCACTGGCTTCCTCTCGGCGTTCCACCAGTTCTATCTCCACACGCGAGACGGCGCTCCACACACCTCCACGCCCCTCTGGAGCGACATTTACTGTATTTATGCCAATAGTGATAATAATAATGAATTGCATTTTTTGTAGCGCATTTTTGTGCTCAAAGCGCTTTACAATGGTTCATTCATTCATACGCTTGGAGGTGATGCGGCGAACAGTCGACGCCAGCGTCCTCACTTCCCACATTCACACAGCAATGGTGGCAACCAGGGGTTCAGTGTCTTTGCCCAAGGACACTTCGACATGTCGACAGGAGGAGGAGCCGGGATTCAAACCGCCGACCCAGGGATCCTTGGACGACCCGCTCTACCTCCTGAGCCACAGCCGCCCTTATACAACCGCCCTGGCACTGCCTCCCCCTTGGAGCGTTCCGTTTTTTCTGAAAGCCGCCATTACTCACTCCGCCCGTCTGTACGTTGGTAACCTCGACGGGACATCACGTCAGAAATGATCCCAGAACGTCCAGATCGTTCTGTTCATTCAGCGCGGATCCATCCATCCATATTCAAATGCTTATCCGTAGTCGGGTCGCGGGGGCAACATCTCCACCAGAGTGCTCCAGACTTCCCTCTCCAGAGCAACATTAGTGACTTCCTCCTGGGGGATCCAAGGCCAGTGAGTCGATGTGCTTCCTCCAACTGCGCCTTGGTCTGCCCCCCGGGGGTCTCCTCCCAGTGGGACGTGCGTCGAGGACCTCCCTATAGGGAGACGCCCGAGAGGCATCCCAACCAGATGTGTGTGTGTGTGTGTGTGTGTGTGTGTATGTGTGTGTGTGTGTGTGTGTATGTGTATGTGTGTGTGCGCGCGTTGTAACAGACCTGTACTTTCATCTGGCTGTAGGTCTTCTCAGAGCTGCTCTCCACCAGCAACTTGAAGTTGTCCAGAGCAGCATCAGCCTGCTGGACCTGAAGCCTGTGGCTGTCCCTGGCTCTGTCCAGCTGGCCCGACACCTCTCTGAGCAACACACACACACACACACACACACACACACACACACACACACACACACACACACACACACACACACACACACACACACACACACACACACACACACACACACTATTACTTGTGTGAGAACAATAACATTTTTAACTTCTCCTCATACCATAATTGGCTATGTTTAACCCTAACCCCTGTTTGACCACCAGTGGTCCTTATTGAAGGGGTTCCGGGTGGTCCCCCCAGCTAAATGATGGAGAGTTGGTATAACCCAGGGGTCGGCAACCGGCGGCTCAAGAGCCGCTTGCGGCTCTTGAGCACTCCCCTAGTGGCTCCCTGTAGCATTACAAAAGAATCTATGAAAATGTATAATGTTTATTTTTTCACATTTTTATTTTTCATTTATGGTTTCTGTAGGAGGCCAAACGTGACAGAAACATTATTAAGTTTCCCAATTTTGTAAAAAGTGTGTAGAATAAATATTATGATGGATTGCCTGTATGCTTAATCTGCAGTATAGCCCTGAAACATGACTGTCAGTCATGACGCAACAGCAGCCTGTTTTACGCAATCGCAGTCCAAACGTGTATATAAACATTCCGATTTAAAATATAAAGTCCTCGCCACATGTGCCACGGGAGTTAGAAATGTGCTGGTACAGCGATTAGCATTGCTGCATGCCGCGTTGTTTAATAAAAAGCATTTTTATCCGAGCGCCCCTTTTCTCAAACGGGGTTGGGAAACAGTTGCACACCGGGTGGGGGCGCGTAGTTGAAAACCAATGGCCAGTAAATAACTGCTCGGATAAAAATGCTTTTTATTAAACAACGCGGGATGCAGCAATGCTAATCGCTGTACCAGCAACATTCTAACACCCGTGGCACATGTGGCGAGGACTTTATATTTGGAATCTGAATGTTTATGTACACGTTTACAATGTAAATGTAGCGATTGCGTAAAACAGGCTGCAGTTGCCATGACGCACCATGGCTAAATCTGCAGTGACAAACTATCAAACAATAAATAAAACGTGGCAAGCCATTCACAGACGGTGACTATATGAAGGAGTCATATAGACGTTTTATTATCTCCCGGGTTGCAACGAAACAGCAAAGCAGCAGCCAGCAGTGGTGGAGTTTAAAGCTGCGATCTTCTTCTTAAAAGTTTGCTCCCTTCTGCCTTCCCACACACTTGTGTGGAAAACATGGAATGCTCTTCCAGACAATTATGTGAACATGAAGAAACTCGCATTTGGAGTATTATCCATCTTTGGATCAACGTACTTTTGTGAGCAGATATTCTCAAACATGAACTACATTAAATCCAAATACCGCACACGCCTCACCGATGAGAGCTTGCAGTCGTGTGTGAAGATTAAAGTGACATTTTACATGCCCAATGTTGAGAAGCTCTCCAGCGATGTCCACACACAGAAATCACATTAAACGGGTAAGAACACAATGCAAAAAACATGGCATAATAATGGAGGGTGCGTTGACTGCGTTCGGAAATGCGCACCGGGAGCGCACTCGCCTATTAGTTTGCATTGCACAGTGCGCTATTTCCGAACGGGCTTGAACCATAGCGCACTTTTTATTTTGATAGATAGGCTAATATCCACTTGCAGCCCTGTTGTCTTCATTATATAAGCATTTTAAGGCTTACATTTTTTTTGCGGCTCCAGATAGATTTTGAATTAATTTTCTTGGTCGAAAATGGCTCATTCAACATCTTGGGTTGCCGACCCCTGGTATAACCAAATGGACCCTTATACTGTAGATCTGTAAAATGAAACCAGATTCCATTTGGTGTTTCATGTTGTTACACTCTCAAAAGTAAAACGATCGTTAATCATCTGCACTATTTAATACAATAATTCTACACAATTAGAGGATGAGGAGGAATTGTTATTTTGATCAACCTCTGCCTGTTATCTCTCCTATGTAATTGTACCACATCAATTATACAGCATGAGATTTTGGTCAAAATTGCAACGACAAAATATTTTATATAATGATGCCTGGTACAGTTCTTTGTGACACAATTTGTCACATTGAAAGTGTATAATGGACATGATGAGATTTGTTGACTCGACGTCAATTCTGAGTTAAATTTGGCGAGGGAAGACTGTCACTTCAGCAAAAGTACTACTTATAATAGTTTTGGGTCTGAGAGGCTGAATCTCATCAAATGGTGGCTCAAAAAAAAAACGCCAAATAAATAATGGACCTTGATATGAAAAATATATTGAAAACCAGTGACACAGATAACCATCTGATTGTAGCTGGAGTAAAAACACTGAACAGTGAGACAGAGAGAATATGGGACGGTCCATTATTATTCAACTCCATTAATACCAGCAGCACCCCTATCTGTCACCATAGACTCTGTGCGTGTGTGTGTGTGTGTGTGTGTGTGTGTGTGTGTGTGTGTGTGTGTGTGTGTGTGTGTGTGTGTGTGTGTGCGTGTGTGTGTATTGACAGGCGTGCTGGGAGGGACAGGCTCACACAGAGAACTGTCAGGGAGGCAGTGCTGTGACGCCCAGCAACGACATCACACGCTGTGCAGTACAAAGAGCATGCACACACACACATGCGCGCACGCCACGCACACACGCACGCACGCACGTATATACACACGCACACACTACAAAGCAGCTGTCAGGACAAACCCGCTGCATGTGTGGGATGAGAGTGTTTGGCGAGGGGAGGGAGTGGGAGTATGGAGGAGGAGGAATATGGGATGTGCACATCCCTACATCCACCCACCCACCCACCCACCCACCCACCCAGCCACTACCTAGGTCAGGGATGGGCAACTTTGACCACGGAGAAGGCCACTATATTTCCCACACTCACTCCCTAGGGCCATATATTACTGTCGTAGCAAAAAAAAGCTGAGAGTTTTTGAATTGGAATCCTGAAAATTAAAAAAAAAATTAATGTAATTTCAAATGCCTTTAATTATACTTGTGTTGAGCAATGAGCTCAACTCATTTAGACTGACGTAATGTCCTTTCTCTCATGCCAGAACCAACAGGAGGCTGTATATCTGCCTTGTGTGTTCTTGCAGGGCAAACTGCAGGCACTGAGAGGACCTGCCCTCCTACGTCTCACCACCAGACTGTAATGTGTCATCCTAACGCAGTTGTGAATCACTAGATTTCTCAGGCCTTCAAGTACAGCCCCGTGATGTGCCAATCAGAGAAATGGTCACCGAGTTATTGCCATTTGAGGAACTTAAAGGTATATTCAGTGATTTCACTCAAAAAACCGTAGGTTTCGTTTTTGGCTGTGGGACCCAGCCTTTCGTCCAATCAGGAAAGAGAGTCAAAAACGAAACCTAAGGTTTTTTGACCCCCAGGGGTTAACTGGGGACAGGGAGGAACTCCTTATATGGCCAGCACACTCTATAGTAGGGAGGATTATCACAACAAAACAAAAAAATAAGTGATATTTGAATTAAGTGAAATCACTGAATATACCTTTAACCCGTTTTGACCTGAGATCAGATTCTAAAAAATGTCTTCTACATCCTGACAGTTTACGGAAAAGGCATGTTTCTATGTCAGTGGTTCTTTGATTTTTCAAAAATAGCAGACCTACAAGCTTGTAGATCTGCTATTTTTCAATAGCTAAAGCATAACATAATGCTAACACCTAAAGGGGTTCCCGCCCCAAAATGGATTAAGTTTGGTGAGTAAAATATTTTTACTCACCAAACTTTATTACTCACATATGAAAGTTTAAAACGGCAACATGTTCCGACTCAAACGAGTCTTCATCAGGGCAAGTGTGAGATGTTTGGTGAGTATTGGGCCATTGTCCTGCTGGGACTGTCCTCGGTCCACCCCTCAGCAGTGTGTGTGCCAAAGTTTGACATGTGTTTTTAACGTTCATTGTCGACCCACCCTCTATAGGACATTTTAAAAATATATAGAGGATATGTTTATGAATTGGAATAGTGCCTTATAGACATCCACTGTATACGCTACAGTATGACTTTGAGACCTTTAAGTTAAATGACACCGTTTTAAACTCCCGCAGCAGTGGAGAAAAAAGAAAGAAAGAAAGAAAGACAGAAAGAAAGAAAGAAAGACAGAAAGAAGCTACTGTAGGTCTCTTTGTCATTTTGGTCTCTCTCATGTCCAACATCAAACGACATCAGAAATGGTTTCTCTTCTTTCTTCCATCGTCATGTTTTGGTGCGTGTGTACTCTGTAATTATTAATCACTCTAGTCGCATGTCTGCCTGCAGGCCACAGGCAGACACAAAGGATGACGCACGGGACAGAGAGACAAGAGACAGAGACACAAGAGACAGACAGAGAGAGAGAGAGAGAGAGACACAGATAGACAGACAGACATAGTGGAGTGGTTTTTCCTCCACTAAATACAACCGTATGACAACATATACAGTATAGGGGTTGTCTGTGTGTGCGTGCGGTGTGTGTGCGTGCGTGCGTGCATGTGTGCGTGGTGTTTTTTGCTTATGATTGACGGCGAACCGTCGCTGCATGCTACAACACAAGCGCGTCGTGTGAGTGACACTGCAGTGAAGCAGGGTGTTATTTGACTATAGGTTGTGTGAGTGACACTGCAGTGAAGCAGGGTGTTATTTGACTATAGGTTGTGTGAGTGACACTGCAGTGAAGCAGGGTGTTATTTGACTATAGGTTGTGAGTGACACTGCAGTGAAGCAGGGTGTTATTTGACTATAGGTTGTGTGAGTGACACTGCAGTGAAGCAGGGTGTTATTTGACTATAGGTTGTGAGTGACACTGCAGTGAAGCAGGGTGTTATTTGACTATAGGTTGTGTGAGTGACACTGCAGTGAAGCAGGGTGTTATTTGACTATAGGTTGTGAGTGACACTGCAGTGAAGCAGGGTGTTATTTGACTATAGGTTGTGTGAGTGACACTGCAGTGAAGCAGGGTGCTATTTGACTATAGGTTGTGTGAGTGACACTGCAGTGAAGCAGGGTGTTATTTGACTATAGGTTGTGAGTGACACTGCAGTGAAGCAGGGTGTTATTTGACTATAGGTTGTGAGTGACACTGCAGTGAAGCAGGGTGTTATTTGACTATAGGTTGTGAGTGACACTGCAGTGAAGCAGGGTGCTATTTGACTATAGGTTGTGTGAGTGACACTGCAGTGAAGCAGGGTGTTATTTGACTATAGGTTGTGTGAGTGACACTGCAGTGTGATGAAGCAGCATGTTACTGTAATCTGTGAAATCTTTAATAAAACTAGTTAAATATGGAGAGAAGAGGTTTCTTCCCCGGCAGCCGTGATGGTGTTAGTTGGAGGCGACTTCTGAAGGCTCAGACCATGGCAAAGGAAAAGTTAGAACAGCCACCCAGTTAACAACGCTGCAGTGTGCGTGTGTGTGTGTGTGCATGAGAGCACCAGTTAACGGTATACAGTTTGTGACACATTTGAATGAATTACGGTCCACGATGTGAGCAGAACAGGTACGCTTCACTGAGGCTTAGCAGAGAAGTACCTATGTGTGTGTGTGTGTGTGTGTGTGTGCGTGCGGCCAACGGAGCAGGCAGACAGAGTGTCACCATCAACAGTGTGACAGAGGGTTGATGTGAGAGAGAGAGAGAGAGAGAGAGAGAGAGAGAGAGAGAGAGATGACTCTCTCTGGTCAGAAATGGAAGCAAAGATGTTCCTCCACTGCGAGAGGAAGTTCCCTCGTCTACCCATCCCATGTTTACTGTGTTGCGTGCGTGCGTGCGCACGTGCGTGCGTGCGTCTGTGTCTCTGAGACAACGTGAGATTCAAAGTGCGTGATTTTAATTGCTTTCATAAAAGGGCCTATTTGTTGGTGGACTCCATGAATGGAGGGTGTTTAGGAATCATACAGGCTTTAATAGGGTGTTGGGTGTGTAATACTGGCCACATAGACACACACTGGAATGCACACCCTTGCGCACACACACACACCCTCTAGTATTGCGTGTGCGTCCATGCACATGTCTGTGTGTGTGTGTGTGTGTGTGTGTGTGTGTGTGTGTGTGCATGCGCGCTATAGTGTGCGTCATGTGTCTCTGAGCTCATCCAGAAAAAAGCACAGATAAGGAATCCAGCGACACATCAAAGAGGCCTGGACAGATAATAATAAATACATTAACCCATTCTGACCTGAGATCAGATTCATACGAGGTTTCCACTGGACACACACTGGTCTGAGATCAGATTCTAAAAAATGTCAGTCGTTCTTCGATTTTTCAAAAAATAGCAGACCTACAAGCTCGTATCGTGCCACTCGGTGGCGCGGTATGAGCTTGTAGATCTGCTATTTTTCAATAGCTAAAAAATGGGTGCCCGCTCAGAATGGGTTAAGGAAGTAGAAGACACATAAAGCACATGAGAGAGAGAGAGAGAGAGAGAGAGAGAGAGATGAAGAACTGAAATATTCAACGGCCCTCTGAAGAAGAGAGAGAAAATGAAATAAAACAGACTCGTTTTATACATCCGTTGTTCCTAGAGAGAGAGAGAGAGAGAGAGAGAGAGAGAGAGGGGGGGGGGGGGCTTTTACTCCACTACAATTATTTGAAAGCTTTAGTTACTTTGTATAGATTTTGATTATTAGTGGTTGTTATTGTTTGGTTTTTTGCACACTGATCGGCGACAGCGCGTCACACTTCATGGGGTTTTCACGGCGCAGGAGGAGTCACCTCCGCTTTAAGTTAATTGGCCTGCTGTCGGGATCCACTGGTATAGTTCCGGACGGAGCATTATAGTCATCCGACATGCGGGAACAGCGGTCGGACTGGCGCTCCGACACACGCCGCTCCCGTGCTTGCAGTTATGGTTAGGTCTAGCCATGGTTCATGACTCTCGTATTCATACAAGAGTCATGAAGAAACTTCACCCTGTTTTTTGCGCTCGCTGCATTTACAAGATTTCCGTATATATAAACATTCAGATTTCAAATATAAAGTACTCACAATTTGTCCCACGGGTGTTAGTTAGTAGCAGCTCCAGCGATTAGAATTGCTGCATCCCGCGTTGTTTAATAAAAAGCATTTTTATCCGAGGTGTTATTTTGCCATTGGCTTTCAACTACGCGCCCCTATTGGTCGGGAGGAGGGTGGCACTCGGTGTGTTCGATATAGGTAGGCTGACCGCCCTGCCAATACAGACTAATAGGCGAGTGCGCTCCCGGTGTGCAACTGTGGATTTCCCAAACGAACCCCGTTTGAAAAAAGTAGCCGAGGAGCTCGGACAAAAATGCTTTTTATTAAACAACGCGGGACGCAGCAATTCTAATCGCTGGCGCTGCTACTAACTAACACCCGTGGGACACTTTGTGAGTACTTTATATTTGAAATCTGAATGTTTATATATACGGAAATCTTGTAAATGCAGCGAGCGCAAAAAACAGGGCAAAGTTTCTGCATGACTGTCATGATAATCATCATGGCAGTCATGTTCCAGGGCTAGGTTAGGTCAGGATTTGAGATATAGGTTGTGGGACCAATAACAGTATCGGAACTATCGTGTCAGAGGAGAGAGTTGTTTCTAGTTTTTCCTTCCTAAATTAGATGCTCACAAAAAAAAAAGACACGTTTAGTCCAAGTGTAAACAAAAAGGTGATTGGCTTATAAAACAAAGAAACAAAGACTGCGCTTAATGGCACACGTTGTGGGAAAGCCATCCCTAGAAGACGCGTGTGCTCAGAATGCAGATAAGACATGTGGTGCTCCATGCCAACAGCCAGGGCTGGACTGGGACAAAAAATTCGGCCCCGGTCATTCTCGAGCGAATTTGGACCCGACCGGCCGGCCCACCACAACCAGCGCGCAGATAGCAGAAACGATACCGCCCGCTCCGTGGAGTCACACACACAAAACAAACAAGCCCTAAATACCACCACTTTTACAGAACAACATAAATAATACAAACCAACAGACAACTACACAACCCTTTGTTGCTCGCATACGAACGATGCTGGCGAAAAGGATTGAAGACAGAAGAGGGTTTATTCGTCACTCACTGATACAGGTACAGTGACATTACCATGATGGCAGAATGGCAGCACGCCCGAACCTTTCCTTATGTTTTGTTATATCATGGCGGCCCCATATGGTCGCGGCCCAGCGGGGATATGCCCGGTACACCCTACGCCCTGCCAACAGCCTGCTGGTACAGCTGAACTAAACTCTATAAAAAGGACCACAATGGAAACAAGCTCTCCAGCTGATCTGTGTTTTCTCCTGTGGACACATAATGTACACATACAGTATATATCGTTGTGTATATTGCTGTTGGGCAGAAACAACCCATATCCATCTATTCATATCGTATCCATAATGTATCGTATCTATATATTAGGCCTGTCAAAAAATTCGAGTTAGAATCGCGATTCTAATGCCGTCCGATTCAGAATCGATTCTCATTTTCCAAAAATCTTTTTTCTTTTTTTTTCTTTTTAACCCATTGACTGCTACCATTTATTGAGAAATTAGGACCTAATTCACGCCAGCATTTTTTTAATTTGAGCTCTTATTTTGAAAAGCCACATTTTGCCTCAACCGGAAGTGAGCTTATCCCTGCCAGCTTTACGTTGCCAAGACAACCTTTGTTTACATGATCGAATCAATGCCGGTACATATAGCACTCCACAACGTCGGCTCTGTGCCGTCAAAGAAACGCTGTTTTGACCAAAAATGCCATCTGGGACAAGGAATAGGAGATACAGGCGATTGAAAGAAACGGATAGAATGGATTCTTATGGCGACCGCGATCTAATATGAACGATCCAGTGCAGTGCTAACAACACTGCTAGCTAACCGGCTAACGTGAGTAGCATTATGGCTTGATCGATCATATGCACTATAAAAGCGCAATTGCCGAAGGGCTACGGCAATGGCAGCAAGGTTTATTATCAAATTGAGGCTTTGATTGCCGAAGGGCTTCGGCA
>NC_139708.1:41945336-41947836 GCF_964188405.1 Protomyctophum parallelum
GAGGATTGAGCCTGCACAGCAGAGCCGTCCGATATCCAAGATCCATATACCTTCACCTCCACATGCACCCTTCACACCCAGCTCCTCAGGTCCCTCCCTGGACCCCCCGTCCCACACACACACACACACACACACACACACACAGCCGTGATACACCGTCATGAGGGAGGAATGCTGAGAGAGAGATAAGACCACTTCAAAGACATACACATGGATGGCCATGTGCGCGTGCACAGGTGCACACACACAAACGCGCGCACACGTTTAACGGGGCCAACACACTGGAAGCGACCTATGCCTTCACAAGCGGAGAGAGGGAGAGGGAGAGAGAGAGAGAGAGAGGGAGAGAGAGAGAGAGAGAGGAGAGCTATCTCACATGCACACAGTCGGTCATTGCTGCCCACGCCTTCACACACACACACACACACACACACACACACACACACAAAGGAATTCCAAACACAGACAGAAGATAGATAGGAGCGTTGTGTTTATTCCAGAGCCACGGTGGTATATGCTGGTGCACACTGCGCTGAGGTGCAGCGCACAGGGACAACTGGGCTTATCAGACAGATATTTTGTGAAGCCACTAAGGAAATCGGGATTTCCTGAAAGTTCATATAAGCCTGTTGTGGCGCTGTCATTGGACCCAGAAAAACATGATGCACTGTACTGCGGTACTGTACGGTTCTCAAAGTCAAGGGGTCCAAATTTGCTGTTGCGTAGAACAACCTCTGATCTCCATTATTCTAATCTGATACTTTTGATGCATTTTAATTCCGAAAAGTAACAGTTTTGGTTTCCACCCGAGAGAGACGACATCATTATCCCATTCTGACCTGAGATCAGATTCTAAAAATGTCTGTTTGATAATGACAGTTTTCTGAAAGAGCCATGTTTCTATGTCAGTCGTTCTTCTATTTTTCAAAAATAGCAGACCTACAAGCTCGTATCGCGCCACTCGGTGGCGCGATATGAGCTTGTAGATCTGCTATTTTTCAATAGCTAAAGCATAACATGATGCCAACACCAAAATGGGTGCCCGGTCAGAATGGGTTATACTGTATGTAATGCCGATGATTTGAGTACAGTGGACCCGAACAGAAACTATAGTCCCCCTGGGGCTTTTTTGTGTTATCCTTTTAGCATAACTTTTTCGGTACAGTCTTGTTAATACTAATTATTCAATCAATACATGGTAAATGGTGCATTTATATAGCGCCTTCACCCAAGGCGCTTTACATAGATTGTGCATTACATTCATACACCGATGGGGGGTGGAAGCCATGCAAGGCACAAACCAGCACATCAGGAGCAATCAGGGGTTCAGTGTCTTGCTCAAGGACACTTCGACACAAAATATGGGGGAGCCCGGGTTTGAACTGGCAACCTTGTGGTTACCATCGGGCCACTCTACTCCTGAGCCATCGCCTCCGCCGCCGCACCCATGGTAAATGGTGCATTGATATACTGCCACTATCTCAGGAGTCAGTGCAGCTCTAGCCTCGATACCCAGGCTTTCATTTCGTCTGCGCGAAAGATGAAAGCCTGGAAAAAGCCGTGGGCTGAACCAGTCTAAAAGTGGGAGTCAACCCTTCCGGGTGGGCGTCGCTCTAAATGATGTGACGTAGCGCTGCACTAGGGGGGAGAGGAGGGGCCGGGGGTGACGGACAGATCGATGAGATCCAATCAGGGTGCGCGCATTTCTGAGGCGCGACCCTCCCATCTAGGCCAGAAATGTCTCTGCTTAGGTCAGGCTAGTGCAGCTCCTACTCCAGACAACAGTCTTGTCAAAACTTGACTATTGTAATTTGTAACTCCCTCCTTACTGGCCTAGCGTCATGTGCACTCCAACTGATCCAAAATGCCGCAGCTCGCTTGGTCTTCAACCAGCCAAGATTCTCACACATCTCCCCCCTGCTCCGCTCCCTCCATTGGCTCCCAGTCGCGGCCCGCACAGCTGACATTCAAAGCAACCAAAGGTATGGCTCCCCCATATCTTGCAAGTATGATCGAACCCTATATACAAACCCTCCCGCTCACTCAGGTCAGCCAATGCAGGGAAGCTGGAAGTACCTTCACTAAAAACACCCTGGACAACGCTCCACACGTTCCAAACTCTTCTCCCTTATGGCTCCAAAACTATGGAATGCACTTCCCAGTATACAATCAGAACTGCAGCCTCACTCCCAATCTTCCGCCGTAGTCTGAAAACCCACCTTTTCAGACTCCATCATGGCCCGTATAGCACTTTCCCTATAGCCCCTTAGATCGCACTTCATGTAGACTTAGATAGCATCTCATACAAACGTATAGCATGTTACGTCGTAGACAGCACTAGAATTGCATTCTATGTAGTCATATTATGTATCTAGTATAGCATGTAGTTTATATAGTTATTCCACTGTTACGTTCTTAAATTATGCATGTTTCATGATAACTACTTTTTATGTGTGTGATGTATTGCCATGCTTTTTGTTCTTGCTTAATGTAAATCACT
>NC_139708.1:41952836-42002836 GCF_964188405.1 Protomyctophum parallelum
GGAAACCCACAGAGCAGTGATGGTGTGATTGTATGGTGGATTCATATAGCGCCTTTATCCAAAGCGCTGCATTACATTCACCCAATCGCCTGGGAACCTTCTGAAGCGCCCGCTCTACTGCCACCCCTATTTTGCCGTGGTTTCAGAGAAGCAGAGTGGTTATGTCTGTGATGGTGGTCTCAGAGGCTATAGCAGAATGGTTTTGTGATGGTGCGGTGGTTTCAGAGGAATGGTTTTGTGATGGTGCGATGGTTTCAGAGGCTATAGCAGAATGTTTTTTTGATGGTGTGAGGAGTGATGGTGCGATGGTTTCAGAGGCTATAGCAGAATGGTTTTGTGATGGTGTGAGCAGTGATGGTGCGATGGTTTCAGAGGATATAGCAGAATGGTTTTGTGATGGTGTGAGCAGTGATGGTGCGATGGTTTCAGAGGCTATAGCAGAATGGTTTTGTGATGGTGTGAGGAGTGATGGTGCGATGGTTTCAGAGGCTATAGCAGAATGGTTTTGTGATGGTGTGAGGAGTGATGGTGCGATGGTTTCAGAGGCTATAGCAGAATGGTTTTGTGATGGTGCGATGGTTTCAGAGGCTATAGCAGCATGGTTTTGTGATGGTGCGATGGTTTCAGAGGCTATAGCAGAATGGTTTTGTGATGGTGCGATGGTTTCAGAGGCTATAGCAGAATGGTTTTGTGATGGTGTGAGGAGTGATGGTGCGATGGTTTCAGAGGCTATAGCAGAATGGTTTTGTGATGGTGCGATGGTTTCAGAGGCTATAGCAGGATGGTTTTGTGATGGCTATAGCAGGATGGTTTTGTGATGGTGCGATGGTCTCAGAGGCTATAGCAGAATGGTTTTGTGATGGTGCGATGGTTTCAGAGGCTATAGCAGAATGGTTTTGTGATGGTGCGATGGTTTCAGAGGCTATAGCAGAATGGTTTTGTGATGGTGCGATGGTCTCAGAGGCTATAGCAGAATGGTTTTGTGATGGTGCGATGGTTTCAGAGGCTATAGCAGAATGGTTTTGTGATGGTGCGATTGTCTCAGAGGCTATAGCAGGATGGTTTTGTGATGGTGCGATGGTCTCAGAGGCTATAGCAGAATGGTTTTGTGATTGTGCGATGGTCTCAGAGGCTATAGCAGAATGGTTTTGTGATTGTGCGATGGTCTCAGAGGCTATAGCAGAATGGTTTTGTGATGGTGCGATGGTTTCAGAGGCTATAGCAGAATGGTTTTGTGATGGTGCGATGGTCTCAGAGGCTATAGCAGAATGGTTTTGTGATGGTGCGATGGTTTCAGAGGCTATAGCAGGATGGTTTTGTGATCGTGCGATGGTCTCAGAGGCTATAGCAGCATGGTTTTGTGATGGTGCGATGGTTTCAGAGGCTATAGCAGGATGGTTTTGTGATGGTGTGATGGTTTCAGAGGCTATAGCAGCATGGTTTTGTGATGGTGCGATGGTTTCAGAGGCTATAGCAGAATGGTTTTGTGATGGTGCGATGGTTTCAGAGGCTATAGCAGCATGGTTTTGTGATGGTGCGATGGTTTCAGAGGCTATAGCAGAATGGTTTTGTGATGGTGCGATGGTTTCAGAGGCTATAGCAGAATGGTTTTGTGATGGTGCGATGGTCTCAGAGGCTATAGCAGAATGGTTTTGTGATGGTGCGATGGTTTCAGAGGCTATAGCAGGATGGTTTTGTGATGGTGCGATGGTTTCAGAGGCTATAGCAGCATGGTTTTGTGATTGTGCGATGGTCTCAGAGGCTATAGCAGAATGGTTTTGTGATGGTGCGATGGTTTCAGAGGCTATAACAGGATGGTTTTGTGATGGTGCGATGGTTTCAGAGGCTATAGCAGAATGGTTTTGTGATGGTGCGATGGTCTCAGAGGCTATAGCAGAATGGTTTTGTGATGGTGTGATGGTCTCAAAGGCTATAGCAGCATGGTTTTGTGATGGTGCGATGGTCTCAGAGGCTATAGCAGAATGGTTTTGTGATGGTGTGATGGTTTCAGAGGCTATAGCAGCATGGTTTTGTGATGGTGCGATGGTTTCAGAGGCTATAGCAGAATGGTTTTGTGATGGTGCGATGGTTTCAGAGGCTATAGCAGGATGGTTTTGTGATGGCTATAGCAGAATGGTTTTGTGATGGTGCGATGGTCTCAGAGGCTATAGCAGGATGGTTTTGTGATGGCTATAGCAGAATGGTTTTGTGATTGTGCGATGGTCTCAGAGGCTATAGCAGGATGGTTTTGTGATGGCATTGGCTATAGCAGAATGGTTTTGTGATTGTGCGATGGTCTCAGAGGCTATAGCAGAATGGTTTTGTGATGGTGCGATGGTCTCAGAGGCTATAGCAGGATGGTTTTGTGATGGTGCGATGGTCTCAGAGGCTATAGCAGGATGGTTTTGTGATGGTGCGATGGTTTCAGAGGCTATAGCAGAATGGTTTTGTGATGGTGCGATGGTCTCAGAGGCTATAGCAGAATGGTTTTGTGATGGTGCGATGGTCTCAGAGGCTATAGCAGGATGGTTTTGTGATTGTGCGATGGTCTCAGAGGCTATAGCAGAATGGTTTTGTGATGGTGCGATGGTCTCAGAGGCTATAGCAGAATGGTTTTGTGATGTTGCGATGGTCTCAGAGGCTATAGCAGGATGGTTTTGTGATGGTGCGATGGTCTCAGAGGCTATAGCAGAATGGTTTTGTGATGGTGCGATGGTCTCAGAGGCTATAGCAGGATGGTTTCGTGATGGCTATAGCAGAATGGTTTTGTGATGGTGCGATGGTCTCAGAGGCTATAGCAGGATGGTTTTGTGATGGCTATAGCAGGATGGTTTTGTGATTGTGCGATGGTCTCAGAGGCTATAGCAGGATGGTTTTGTGATGGCTATAGCAGGATGGTTTTGTGATTGTGCGATGGTCTCAGAGGCTATAGCAGGATGGTTTTGTGATGGCTATAGGAGAGCTGACTGGCTTTGCGGCGGCACACAGAAGCAGCCGAATTAGCTCAGTGACCTTTCAAAGCATTACACTGCAGGGCGTCGTCATTAGCTTCCCCAAATGCCACATCAGTCGGCACCACTTCTTCTGTTTCACAGCAACGCGCCGCTACTAATGGCGCGAGCCGCGGTTGTATTATTTGCCTTGGTTTTAAACAATGTGTCGTCTCTAAATCCCTTTCTTTTCCACAGTCCAAAGGAGGGGATTATTCACGGCAGCTTTTACTCTCTCTTAGGTTGAAGCACTTCTAAGATTTAAAACAAAGCACGCATTATCCTCAAAATATAGGCGTTCCTCGTCAAAGACGGCATCGGACAAGCTATGAATGTGATTTTTGTTTTTAAGGACCTATAACACAAAATTGAACTTTTTCAATTTATTTTGTGTTTTTGGGGCTCCCATATGTGTTTTCTATCCCCACAAATCAGGCTTTCATATCATGTGGGTGCTTTAATGGAAATCGCTCTCAGGAACAGCTCAACTGATTTTGTCCTCATCGTGATGTCATCAATGTCACCCTACTTTCTAAAATTCCTCCTCTTCTTCAGCCTTCAGTTACAAATTTGCATTTCCACTTCGTTTACAATGTCCACCATTGATGATTTTTCAAGCTGGCATGGAATGGAAACAAGCCTGGTTTTTATCTAGCATCAGATTCAGTATTATACAGTATAATGACTCAAATATTAAATAATCTGCATATCAGCACCCCCACCACCTCAGGACATTGTGGTACTGCAGCTAAAACTGCTTTCAAAGTTCCAGAAAGAAATGACAAGGCCTGGTTATATCAGAGTGGTGATTGAGGCTCAAGCCATTAGAAATAACTTTGAGGGACATAGACAATACGATATTAAATATTAAAAGCAGTTTTAACCCATTTTGGGCGAGAACCCCTTTTGGTGTTTTTAACATTATGTTATAATTTAGCTATTGAAAAATAGCAGATCTACAAGCTCATAGCGCGCTACGAGCTTGTAGGTCTGCTATTTTTTTTTAAATCGTGAAAATATTTATTTCAGAAAACTGGATGATTTTTGTAATTTTGAGGTCAGGCCTAAATGGGTTAAAATGCATGTTATTTGCGCTTTAAGTATCAAGGCAACGCCTGCGGGCTTTGGTTCCTGCTGTCTTCATGCAGAGCCTTTGGTCGGAAAAACAGTTTCTAAAGCCTTCACAGTGGCTCTTGATCCTCACAAACCTGAAGCGATGGGTTCGTTTCCATCCCAAGCCTCACGAGAAAAAGAAAGAAAAAAAACATCCTGTGAGAGAGCAGCAAACAAGGGTTCAGGAGAAGTGTGAACCTTCTAAGGCGCGGTGGTTAGCAAACTTTTCCTTTTGCTGGGAACTCCCTCAAGGACCCCTTGGGGTGTCTGTACCCCACTTTTACATCCATATGGAGGTTGTTTTTTTAACTTTATAATGTATTTTCCTATTTCTTTCTACTTAACATATTGTATATCTGTGCATATCTGAGTCCTCTCCCTAAAGAAGGGGGACTACATTATATGCTGTGGTTGTCGGTCAGAAAGCTCATTCCATGTTATATAATGGTAAATGGTGCATTTATATAGAGCCTTTATCCAAGACACATTACATAGACACACTTCACGCACGCACGCGCACACGCACACACACACCCACACACACACACACACACACACACACACACACACACACACACACACACACACACACACACACACACACACACACACACACACACACACACACACACACACACACACACACACACACCCCCGATGGCAGTGGAAACCATGTAAGGCACCAACCTGCACATCGGGAGCAATTACTAGTTCAGCGTCTTGCTCAAGGACACTCTGGGGGAGACCGGGATCGAACTGGGAACCTTGCGGTTCCCAAGCGGCCGCTCTACACCCCCTGAGCCACCGTCACCCTACTTCACCATGCAGAGAACACAGGGTAAGAACATACTGTATATAATTGCTATTATCACACCCGTGTGAAGTGAGGGGCGCTCTTATCATCATACATCATAATACATGATCTAATTCCGGCCAATGAGAATTTGCATCCTGTGTTCACACAAACACTCAAAACTGTCCATTCCTCCTTGTCAATGGCATTTAATGTTAGTGGAGGAGAGGATAGCGCCCCTCAAACATGGGTTGCAAAATCGTGGGATAAACATAAACAATTTAAAGAATACGTAAGAAATGGCTGATTTGTATAGATTGGTTAGTGAAAATAGCCGATCTACATGCTCACAATGTGTCTGCCACACACAGCTTATTGGCTATTTTTGGAACATGACACAAGCAGCCAGGCATACTGTACTTATCTCTACTGGAGATGTGTTGACAAATGTGTTAATATATTTAGTCATAGTTATAGTTATCTTAGCTTATAGTTTTAATGTAGTTTCCGTCAGTGAAAAAATTTAGTCGACTGACATGATTCGTCTACAGCAGTGGTTCTCAACCAGTGGTCCTTGAGGGGGTTCCAGGTGGCCCACAGCTAAATGATGGAGAGTTGCTTACCAAATGGACCCTCATAGAATATAGATCTTTAACTCTTGAGAGTATAGAATGGTTTCATTTTACGCTCTCATGAGTTAAATGACTGCCTGTTATCTCTCCTAATGGTATACAGCATGGAATTGTGAACAAAATGTTATCCAACGCTGAAAACAATATTCCAAAGGGTTTGGGTCTGAGAGGCTGAATCTCATCGGTCCGTGGCTCAAATGCCCAATCAATAAATAATACCTTAACCTAACCTCGATATGAAAAAGGGGTTGAAAAGCCACTCGTCGACAAAACAGACACCGCCTGCCGACACACCAAACGGCAAGTCTGACGAAAGTAGCAATGAAATGAAAATCATTCAAGAGATGTATTAATAATATGCTGCCTTGGGTTCTTCTCCAGACCAAACATGTGCCTCCCACGTGCACAGGGGGGGGGGGGGGGGGGGTTGACCTGTCTGCGACACGGCGAGGACCGGACTGACTGCGTTAAGTCTCCAACAACACCGTTCAGCCACATGTCACCGTGCAGCCACAGACACACATCAAAGACAAACCTCTGGAGCGTTTTAAAATGGGGGGGGGGGGGAAAGGCCAGCGGATCAGAAAAGCATCGCTGTGATCTGGAACAATTCAATCAGTGCATGGCTTTGTTGTGGGCATTAAATATATAAGGCTCATGGTCTGGACTGGAAACGCTTGCGCCTCAGTCGCGGTGCTATAATGGTCACGAAGTGGTTAGTGTCCTCAGACAGTCGTTTATCAAAGTACAGTGTCGTAACAATATCTGTGTGAGTCGACGCACATTCCGTTTCTGCCGGGTTTCGCATTTGGAGCATGTTACCGTTTGCCGCTTTTGTGTGACGATAAAGTATCGATAGGAGGTTTTCTGGCCGAAAGCGACGATATTCGCGGTGATCCTGCAAATTTCCATGAAACATCCGCCTGGCTCCCGCATGGCATCATGACGAAAATATATATATAAAAAAAACATATTATACACACATATAAACCTCAGGAAAGTGTTTCTCGTGCCCTAAACATCATTAAAATAAGGTATGGTTGCAAAAGGGGTGATGTTTCCCTAGTGCATACTGTATACATTATAGAGCGTCGCAGTCCAGAAATCCCAGTTCATTTTCCTCAGACTTTTCAGAAAGTATTTATTTAAACGACGTTCACGCCGCGGACAAAGCCAACTCTTGTCGTGACAAATCATGACAACAAACACAATGTTTTGGGCCAAACAAAGAATTAGAAGGTAGAAAAAAAAAATGGCACACTTTTTGTTGTTTTTCTTCTTTATAATTATTTGTTTGGTCCAAAATATTGTGTTTGTCGTCACGATTTGTCACGACTCGAGTTGGCTTCGTACGACGCTTAAAAGGTCTTTAAATAAAAATACTTTATGAAATGTCTATGCCCATACCCGAGGTGAGGTTGGCGAAAGGGCCTTTCTGTGTGGAGTTTGCATGTTCTCCCCGTGTCCCCTAGGGTAGGTACCCTCACAAAAAACATGCAGTAATCCTGGTCACTAAACTGCCTCCCCCTGGCCAGCCGGGGCGCCTGATGGAGGGGAAAGGAACTGGTTGGAATAACGTGCCACGTCCAACCAGGGAAACTCCCCCCCGTCAGGTGTAAAAGGAGCAACTTGGACACTCAGGCATGAAGGAAGCATGAGTTCAAGTCCGTTGCTCTCCCCTTGTCCCCCATATATGGGGACTAGGTCGGTGGAGGGTGTGTAGAGCCCAGGATCACATTAGATGATTGACACAGGGGTGAAAAATGGGTTACAAAATTGTGGGATAAAAATATATATTTTTAAGAAATGTCTATGAGGAAAATGCATTGGTATTAATTTCCTGGGCCTGGCGTCGTCATGAAAGGGGGCGGGACTGCAACGCTCTATAGAGGCCCTGACTATAGAGAGTATGCACATGCATCACTCCCCCCTCCCCCCCCCCCCTCTTTTTGGCTAGCGACTAGCCCATTCTGAACGGGAACCCATTTTGGTGTTGGCATCATGTTATGCTTTAGCTATTGAAAAATAGCAGATCTACAAGCTCATATACGAGCTTGTAGGTCTGCTATTTTTGAAAAATCGAAGAACGACTGACATTTTTAGAATCTGATCTCAGGTCAGAATGAGTTAATCAGACCAGTGTGTGTCCAGTGGAAACCTCGTATGAATCTGATCTCAGGTCAGAATGGGCTAGACTAGATGTCTCTGCATAGCTCCCGGGTATAGTGTGCGATGATGTCACGACCATAGCCTCGATTACTCCCCCTTTCCTGTCTGACTATACTGCATGGTCCCTATCAACAGAGGCATTAAAAGCACCTTCAAATAAATCTTTTAAAAAAGAAAAGAAATAAGAGCAGCGGGAAGTACGGATGTCCCGATCACGTTATTTTGCTCCCCGATCGGATTCAGATCATTTGTGACCAGAGAGCCTGCCATCGCGCAAACTCCAGCAGAGTTTTTATTTTATTTTATTCTTTTGAGTGGTGCAACCACTCCAAGGAACAGCAATGTCCGTGTCCGCCTATGTGACGCCTATGGATGTGACGTAGAGAGAGAGATAGTGCTGTACTGTTGTCTGCTAATGAATTTTTCCGTTTATTTTTATTTTTTATAGAACACTTCACAACACTAGAACACTATCACAATAGTACAATATCCAAAATCACAGGCAATATCCAGTCCATGATATGGATCATATAATGTTGATACTAGGGATGTCTCGATCACGTTTTTATGCTCCCGATCCGATTCCGATCATTTGAAAATGGCCCGATCAAGGCCCACCGATTTCCGATCGCGCTGATCGGATCGGGACCACCCTAGCAGGAAGCCAACTACACCAACTTCACCAATACAGGGAGAGAGAAAGAGAGAGAGAGAGAGAGAGAATGATATGGAATGGAAGAGTGGAGAGTAGGGGGCGGGGGGGGGGGGTCGGTTAATCTCCTAATTGACAGTTTTTTTGCCGTCCATAAATGAAGTGACTCAGCAACATCCAGTGAAGATGAGTGTGTTGCACGTCATCCTCAGACAGCGTACAGTATCATGGTTGCTGTCTGTCGGCTGGGAACCCACGACCTTTAACCCCGGAGCCCATATTCTGTACAGATGAACCTTCTTCTAATCTAAATCTCTAGTTCTCACACTTTCAAATGGTAACTGGTGCATTCATATTGCGCCTTTATCCAAAGCGCTTTACATCAAGATTGTTGCACTAGATTCACCCATTCTCTCTCTCACACTCACACACTCACACACTCACACACACACCACCGATGGCGGGGGGGAAACCAATGCGAGGCACCAACCTGCACTTCAGGAGCAATTAGGGGTTCAGCGTCTTGCGCAAGGACACTTTGACACCCTGTGTTGATGCATTAGTATAACATAAATTAATAAAATAGTGAAAATAGCACAACTACAAGCTTGTAGATCTGATATTATTGTCACTACTGACACTCTTGTATGATGAAGAATGACATGAAAGGGCCATGCAAACGTGAGGCGAGGAACGCAGGCGACGGCGTTGTTGCCTGGATCAACGACAGGTCTCCTCCAGGTCTGTTGAAGAGGGCCTGGATCAACACAGGTCTCCTCCAGGTCTGTTGAAGTGGGCCTGGATCAACAACAGGTCTCCTCCAGGTCTGTTGAAGAGGGTCTGGATCAACACAGGTCTCCTCCAGGTCTGTTGAAGTGGGCCTGGATCAACACAGGTCTCCTCCAGGTCTGTTGAAGAGGGTCTGGATCAACACAGGTCTCCTCCAGGTCTGTTGAAGTGGGCCTGGATCAACACAGGTCTCCTCCAGGTCTGTTGAAGTGGGCCTGGATCAACAACAGGTCTCCTCCAGGTCTGTTGAAGTGGGCCTGGATCAACAACAGGTCTCCTCCAGGTCTGTTGAAGAGGGTCTGGATCAACACAGGTCTCCTCCAGGTCTGTTGAAGTGGGTCTGGATCAACACAGGTCTCCTCCAGGTCTGTTGAAGAGGGTCTGGATCAACACAGGTCTCCTCCAGGTCTGTTGAAGAGGGTCTGGATCAACACAGGTCTCCTCCAGGTCTGTTGAAGAGGGTCTGGATCAACTCAAGTCTCCTCCAGGTCTGTTGAAGAGGGCCTGGATCAACAACAGGTCTCCTCCAGGTCTGTTGAAGAGGGCCTGGATCAACAACAGGTCTCCTCCAGGTCTGTTGAAGAGGGTCTGGATCAACGACAGGTCTCCTCCAGGACTTCTCCGAGCTAAATGCGCAGGTCTCGTTGAAAATGCGTTTTATCGCTCCCCGTTTGCATTGGCCCTTAGAACAACAACATAAACAAGTGACACGTCGTCTGTGCCTAACAGACAGCGTGTCTGTCTCAGACACATGGCTGACGTCTCGCTAACTGCATTCCTGCGGCGTGTGTCTATAGCCATACACATCTGGAGCGCACGCACACACACACATACATGACATGCCGATAGGCTGGCGTAGAGACACACTTGGCTAAGGAGGATGGAGCAGGACCACACACACACATGTATGCACGCATGTACGCAGCACAAACGCACGCACACATGTACACGCCCACCCACACGCATAATTATGCAGTAGTTGATCAAACAAATAAGCACTACCTTTTGCACAATTTGTTTTTAGAAGCACTTAAGCCCTACAGTATATGCCTTGTTGTACGATAGATACATGCGCACACACACACACACACACACACACACACACACACACACACACACACACACACACACACACACACACACACACACACACACACACACACACACACACACAATTGAGACATGTTTCTTTAAGTGCTATAAGACAAGGTCTGGTTGCCGCTTTATGGCGTTAACAGGCATAACCAAACCAAAATGGACGCCAGTACGGTTTGAGATTGCCTCAAAATGTGCCGTGAAGTTTGAAAACAACAGGCTTCTTTGAACCGTGCAGCCGGGCTGTGTAACTGGGTTCCTATCAGATCTCGTTCGATCTTAAAATAATTAGATTTGTGACCAACATTGTCCTATAATTTCATAATCTTTCACGGCAGGTATGTGTGATTGCGTGAACAGAGCGGGGCCAGCGTCATTCGGCCTGTTTTCTAAGTTGCTCAACGTGTGAAAGCGAGCAGACATGGACATACGTGAGCGCTTCTTCCAGTTGGGCTGTCTTCTTCATACCATTATACACACATACAGACATACCTGAGAGCTTCTTAATACACAAACAGACATACCTGAGAGCTTCTTAATACACAAACAGACATACCTGAGAGCTTCTTAATACACAAACAGACATACCTGAGAGCTTCTTAATACACAAGCAGACGTACCTGAGAGCTTCTTAATACAAAAACAGACATACCTGAGAGCTTCTTAATACACAAACAGACATACCTGAGAGCTTCTTAATACACAAACAGACATACCTGAGAGCTTCTTAATACACAAACAGACATACCTGAGAGCTTCTTAATACACAAACAGACATACTTGAGAGCTTCTTAATACACAGACGTACCTGAGAGCTTCTTAATACACAAACAGACATACCTGAGAGCTTCTTAATACACAAACAGACGTACCTGAGAGCTTCTTCCAGTTGGGCTGTCTTCTTGGTCGTAAGCGTTCTCTCTTTCTCCGCTTGCTCGTGGACTGCCTGGACCTGAGAGACGGAACACGGAAGAGAGAGAGAGCGGTATAGAAAGAGAGAACGGAAAGAGATTAGATGAATTAGCTCAGATAATAAGACGTCCTTTATTATTACCCACAAAGGAACATCATTTTTGCTTGGGTCGATAGAGCACCGAAGTCTGACGTACTTAGCACATGCTACCTGGATTGCTTTTTTTTGTTTTAATCAGAATTTTATATTGCATCAAATAAGAACTGTGTTGCAAAAATAATCAAATGATGCCAGAGGTTTGACTCATAATTGATATGAAGACTTAACTGAGAAAACGCTAATGTTACTGCCGTCGCCAAAGTAGTACAATATTCACCAGAAACAGACCGTATCAAATGTGACTGACTATCGTAAACAATTACAGAGCCACCTCCCCCACAATATCGCCGACAGAGTTTGTTTATTCTGAAACAATAATTCCTACAGTACATGAGACAATTTTTAAGATGGAGAAAATACTTCCGCGAATACCCAGGGGGTGATGAACGAGTGACATCAGGACTTCGGTATATACTCGTTTGGCCGTAATAGACAGCAGGCAAGTGCATCACATTACGACTTAATCTGTTTCACTCCTTTATTTATGTCATTGCTATTGTTTCATTGCCTTGACAAGGCGATGAAACAACAACAATGACAACCCGCAGGCGTGTTGTGCTCTGTCATAATTAATTCTGTTATTGCATTGTTGTCTCGTTTAATCATTGTCTTTCCAAAACGGCAACACGAGCACTCTGTAACACCGAGGCGTGCTGTGAACATACTGTACTTGCTGTACTATTGTGATTATTATGGAAGAGAGAGGGAGAGAGACATAGAAAGAGATGGGAAGAGAAGGGTGTGTGTGAGAGAGAGAGAGAGAGAGAGAGAGAGAGAGAGGGAGGGAGGAGAACCAGCATCAAACATCACTCAACAGACTCTCCTGCCTGTGACCCTATCCACCTGGCCACCTCTCCGCTGCAATATCTCTTCATCATCATTATCATCATCATCAGCACCCTTGTGGGCCTATATGTCACCCCTCACCCCCCCCCCCCCCCTCCCATTCCATTTAGAGCGATGGTGACCATCTGGGCCCCTGCTGTGTCCAGATATACCCTACCGTGGCCTCCCTGCATGCATGTCTCCTTTAATTGAAAGAGAACGCCATGTACAGAGGAATGGAAAAGAAGAAGTCTTTGACACAGAGAGACGGGCTATACCATGAGGAGAACCATGCAGCCAACGACGCCTCTTTGACACAGAGAGAGACGGGCTATACCATGAGGAGAACCATGCAGCCAACGAGAGACACAGAGAGACGGGCTATACCGTGAGGAGAACCATGCAGCCAACGACGCCTCTTTGACACAGAGAGACGGGCTATACCGTGAGGAGAACCATGCAGCCAACGACGCCTCTTTGACACAGAGAGACGGGCTATACCATGAGGAGAACCATGCAGCCAACGAGAGACACAGAGAGACGGGCTATACCGTGAGGAGAACCATGCAGCCAACGACGCCTCTTTGACACAGAGAGACGGGCTATACCGTGAGGAGAACCATGCAGCCAACGATGCCTCTTTGACACAGAGAGACGGGCTATACCATGAGGAGAACCATGCAGCCAACGACGCCTCTTTGACACAGAGAGACGGGCTATACCATGAGGAGAACCATGCAGCCAACGACGCCTCTTTGACACAGAGAGACGGGCTATACCATGAGGAGAACCATGCAGCCAACGACGCCTCTTTGACACAGAGAGACGGGCTATACCATGAGGAGAACCATGCAGCCAACGAGAGACACAGAGAGACGGGCTATACCGTGAGGAGAACCATGCAGCCAACGACGCCTCTTTGACACAGAGAGACGGGCTATACCGTGAGGAGAACCATGCAGCCAACGATGCCTCTTTGACACAGAGAGACGGGCTATACCATGAGGAGAACCATGCAGCCAACGACGCCTCTTTGACACAGAGAGACGGGCTATACCGTGAGGAGAACCATGCAGCCAACGACGCCTCTTTGACACAGAGAGAGACGGGCTATACCATGAGGAGAACCATGCAGCCAACGACGCCTCTTTGACACAGAGAGACGGGCTATACCATGAGGAGAACCATGCAGCCAACGAGAGACACAGAGAGACGGGCTATACCATGAGGAGAACCATGCAGCCAACGACGCCTCTTTGACACAGAGCGACAGGCTATACCATGAGGAGAACCATGCAGCCAACGACGCCGCCTCCGTCATTTACCGTTTCAATCTCCAACGCCTTTTAGCTGAAAAGGGCCTCGGTGTCGGGGCCGGACACCTTGTCATGTCCATGTTTTTTTTTTTTAAGTGCAAAAGCAGGTGGAAATACCCGTATACAATGTGTAGTGTTGTGAGCTTGTAGAACTGCTATTTCACACTATTAGTGAAGGTGGTTTGAAACGAAAAGTATTATCAACGTATTAACAAAAAGGGCAAAGGGTTATAGTCGCTGCACGTGCCCCCACGGACACTTTCAAGGACGCGAAAAGAAAGAAGAAAAAAATTAAATAAAAACAGGATGTAGGTTGAAAGAGGGAGAGGGTCCTGGGGGGGGGGGGGGGGGGAAGAAAAATGGCAGAAGACATCAAAAGCACACTACAGTGGCTCTCTCTCATACAGAGACCCCCCCCCCCCCTGACCCCTGATCAAAGGGTCCCGGAGGCCCCCGCCAATAGCTCCCTCCGCAGGTGTGTAAACGTGCGTGCGTACGTACGTATATATATACCGTATATACCACCCAGCGGCCTGCCTGGGGCACAGATGTGCCAGTCCAAACCCACCCCACCCCCCCCCCCCTTCAATCTGGCTTTATGACTGACTGAGAGGGCTTTGAAGATGACCCAGGTGCTGGGCGAGAGAGAAAAAGAACCCTGATCTTCACCTGAGAAGTGTGGTCTGGTTTTGGGCCAGCTCATTAAGAACCGGGCCCTCTCTGTACTCACATGCTTTATGACAGGGCCAGTGCCTTTGAAGAGGGGGCTCTTTAAAGGTCGGGGCCGGAGTGTGTGTGTGTGTGTGTGCGCGGCTGCGCGCGTGTATGTGTGTGTGCGCGTGTGCATGTGAGGGCGTCCGACTAAAAAGTATTAGAGGAGGGTATGTGTCTTCTGATAAGACACATACGTACGTCTCTCTTCTTTTTCTTTGGGGGGGGGGGGGGGGGGGGGTTGGCGCCATGATGGGCTGTGGTTTTAATTTGGGCTCACTCTGGTCCACTCGGCTTTCAAGATAACTGTGATGGAAGAAGTACTAGAATGTCTTTTTCATACCGCGATGTCGAAACAATACTCTCTGAAGCCCTTTACTTTTAATTTAAGTACCACAGGTAAAAGTACTCATATCTCATATTGTGCAGTTCAGAATTTTCGCAATCTATCAACATCATTAAAAAAAGAACTATAGCAGATCCATCTTGTATTACACGGCGTAATATATGTTGTCCTAAAAATATACTGTAGTACATCTACGAAGTAACTTTGCATCTCAGATGTTGTGGAGTAGAAGTATAAACAGTATTGCCAAATTAATATACTCAAGTAAAGTAAAAGTGCCTCAAAATTGGGGAAAAATCAGGGGAAAAATATATATATATTTTTTCCTTTTTTATAAAAAGAATGTGTGTGAAAACCTAAACACAGGATCTAAATGTTTCAATGGAGGAGAATGGCCACCGATGACTCAATCGATGATCTGCAATTTACACTATCTGAAGAAACCAATCTTTTATACCGTACCATTTAAGTGGTATAAAAGTCAGATATATAGTATAATATCAATTTGCATCTTTGTGACAGGCCTAAACATTCTTCCCTTCCCACACACACACACACACACACACACACACACACACACACACACACACACACACACACACACACACACACACACACACACACACACACACACACACACACACACACACACACACACACACACACACACACACACACACACACACACACACACAGGAACAGTTTTGACGTGGGTTTTTACTTTTTACATATTATATTTTTTATCGGCCGATCATGAGAAAAACAATCGGTGTTCAGTATCGGTCCCCAAAAACCTGATCGGAGCATGATATGTTATGCTTTAGCTATTGAAAAATAGCAGATCTACAAGCTTGTAGGTCTGCTATTTTTTTTTAAATCGAAGAACGACTGACGTCGGGGATGTAGAAGACACTTTTAGAATCTGATCTCAGGTCAGAATGAAAACTGTCAGGATGTAGAAGACATTTTTAGAATCTGATCTCAGGTCAGAATGGGTTAAGTACAGTACTCGAGTACAAACTAATCCTCCACCTCCTACTCTGTATCCTTGGTCGTCCTCCATGCCTTCATCCTTGTGTCCAGAGAGTCTACCTGTTAATAACAGCTCTGATTTTACGAGGCCGGACGTATGCAAAGTATCAAAGGCAGGCAGAGGGGAGTCGTTTACCCGGGCCTTTTATCTCTGTCTGACCGTGATCACGTTATCCCAGACTTGTGCCAAACGTGTGCCCGTAAAAAAAAAACATAACCCTGGGTTTGAACGCATTCTGGACCGGAAAACCCCTTTTCGTGTTTTAAGCATTAGGTTATACTTTAGCTATTGAAAAAAAGCTGATCTACAAGCTCATAGCACCGAGTGCCGCGCTACACCATATTTTAACGTGAAGGAGGTGGTGATGACGGGTGGACATACCTTGTTCTCCCAGATGACCTGCAGCTGGTCTCTGTCCTGGTGCAGCTTGGTCTCCTGGTCCTAGAGGAGGAGAGAGAGAGAGAGAAGAGCAGAGAGCTCAGACAGGAGGACGCGTCAGAAAGCCCCACGTCGGAATAAAAATAAACGTTCGCTCTGGAAGAATATATAGTCAAAGATTTGTGCCGCATTTTTACGATTTTTCAAAAATAGCAGACCTACAAGCTCTGTGGCGCGCTACGAGCTTGTAGGTCTGCTATTTTTAAATAGCTAAAGCATAACATAATGCTAACACCAAAAGGGGTTCCCGCAAGCTCACCCACCTCGCGTTACGATGTGACGCGTTGGCAGCTCGTAGGTCCGCTTTTTTTCCACTATGTTTTTCAAAACACTGTGTAGCATGTTTGTGAACACCTTAATTGCCCGGGGTTATTTCATCCATTACATTATAGGGCCCAGTCGATTTATAAACACGGACCACTTTTACCGACGGACCGGATGTTGTTGTGAATGTGTGTGTAGCAGCTAACAATAGCCTCTCCACTCTATAGGCGATCGACAGCAACGGGAGGTAAGAATAAATCTATCGCGACTGGACAGCGGAGGGCTGTCTTAACCCCTGGCCTACCGTTCCCGGAAAAAACTGATTATTGCTAAAAATACAAACCTGCCGTTCCCGGAATTAACGGAATGTTAATCAATGTCAGTTATCGGGGGTTCAATGGAGCAAAAATTAGCATTTTTTCGCTAATATCACTAATGTTGGATGTAATTTACCAGAAAACGGCCGAAATCCGCGTGATCGTGCGCTATTGTGCATGCGCGCCGTCTCTATGTGCGTCGCTGTAATTTTTTTTATATTTTGCGATCTTTTGGGGTTGATTTGAGGTTAATTTGACTTAGTTATGAAAAATATAGCATTAGCTTAGCAATCCGGACCAGCCAAGCTAGTGACTAGGGTCAAAATACTGCCGGATGTTGTTGATCGTTGAACCGGAAGTGACTTAGGAAGATTCGTCTATTTTGGCCAAAATCAGCATAATGGTGGGTTCCCGCCATCTGGTGGCAATTCGAGAGAATACACTAGCAATGAAAAAAAAAAAAAAAACATCTGTTCAAACCACCAGATCTTTCTATTGATGTGAAAATGATGAATTAAAAATATGCCAATTTGTTACCCAAACAAAAAAATTGGGATTGGTAGTCCAAGGGTTAACACAGGATCTTTTTTCATAATTAGACGGGATGATTTAGATCGCAAGTTATATTAAGTGTGTTATGTTTTAAGATTTCCGTTGTCGCCGGCTAAACAGGGGAGGGAGATTTTGGATTTTCTCACTCTTGCGCAACATCGAGGATTGCACAACAGGCGCTCCTAGGCTGTGGAGCGATGCGATCCGTTTTCATATCAATGAACTTCGTCTTTTGGACAATACTTCGTCTTGGGTGTCGGGCGTTACTAATAGAAAGGACAAAGAACTTCGTCCTGGCCGCTGGGGATGTTAACTGCCACCGTGTGGCCATAGTTAGTTGCGCCGGAAATAGTCATATATATTCAGTAACTTTCACTCCCGTTTTCCCGGCTCGCAGGCCGCCATTGGAAGAAACGGCTTATGTTAGCATTAGCTAACATAAGCATTAGCTAGCATTAGCTAACATAAGCAGTCGATGTAAGCGACAATGTAAGCATAGATCTGCTATTTCTGCTTCAAACTGTTTTCAACTGGGAAACGACGGACGATAATCCAAACGTAATTGCGACTAGATGATCGTGTGGTAATTGCGACGGGCCTCGCCACGTACCCTGAGCTGCTTCTGTCCGCGCTGCTCCAGGTCCTGCAGCTGATGTCGGAGGTGAGCCGCCGTACGCTCCAGATCTTCTATCACCTCAGAGGCCTGATGAGTTGCACGCACACACGCACGCATACACACGCACACAAACACACACACACACACACACACACAATGGATTATAACAGTTCATAGACGAGGTCAAAGGTGAAGAAGGGCTTACTTTAAACTGCAGACTGCATGGTCACACTGCAACGCAGAAGCACACGTACACTTAACATGACGTTTTCTCAGATTCAGCTACTCTGCAACATATACAGTAGGCTAGCTGCTTTGTTTCGTGTAGCTTTGTATCTATTCTATCTGCCAGTGTGAACAACAGGTGGTAAGCTAGATAGCAGCAACTCCCGAGCCTGGGTTCCAGCCTGAATCACTGCGTTCCCTGGATTTGTATTGTGTTGTGTTCCTCACCTTGGCAGCAGAGAGGGTGTGGTGTGTTCCTCACCTTGGCAGCAGAGAGGGTGTGGTGTGTTCCTCACCTTGGCAGCAGAGAGGGTGTGGTGTGTTCCTCACCTTGGCAGCAGAGAGGGTGTGCTGTGTTCCTCACCTTGGCAGCAGAGAGGGTGTGGTGTGTTCCTCACCTTGGCAGCAGAGAGGGTGTGCTGTGTTCCTCACCTTGGCAGCAGAGAGGGCGTGCTGTGTTCCTCACCTTGGCAGCAGAGAGGGTGTGGTGTGTTCCTCACCTTGGCAGCAGAGAGGGTGTGCTGTGTTCCTCACCTTGGCAGCAGAGAGGGTGTGGTGTGTTCCTCACCTTGGCAGCAGAGAGGGTGTGCTGTGTTCCTCACCTTGGCAGCAGAGAGGGTGTGCTGTGTTCCTCACCTTGGCAGCAGAGAGGGCGTGCTGTGTTCCTCACCTTGGCAGCAGAGAGGGTGTGCTGTGTTCCTCACCTTGGCAGCAGAGAGGGTGTGCTGTGTTCCTCACCTTGGCAGCAGAGAGGGCGTGCTGTGTTCCTCACCTTGGCAGCAGAGAGGGTGTGGTGTGTTCCTCACCTTGGCAGCAGAGAGGGTGTGCTGTGTTCCTCACCTTGGCAGCAGAGAGGGCGTGGTGTGTTCCTCACCTTGGCAGCAGAGAGGGCGTGGTGTGTTCCTCACCTTGGCAGCAGAGAGGGTGTGCTCCTGCTGGAAGTGGTTCATGTCGGCCTGGTGTTTGTCCTGGAGCTTCTGCAGGGAGGCTTCCTGCTCCTCACCCAGCTGCTGGTTGTCTCTCATCAGGGACACGCTCCTGCAGCACCAGGGGGGGGGGGGGCAACGGAGCATTCAGACACGCAGCTAACAATATGCGTGCAACGGCAACAACCCAAAAGCATTATTATGAAACATGACCTTACTGGAGGAAGCATATTAGAAACGTGACCTAGTGGTAAATGGTGCATTTATATAGCGCCTTTATCCAGGGCGCTTTACATAGATTGTACATTACATTCACACACACACATTCATACACCGATGGCAGGGGACCATGCAAGGCACCAACCTGCACATCGGGAGCAATTAGGGGTTCAGAGTCTTGCTCAAGGCCACTTCGACACCGACTCTGGGGGGAGCCCGGGTTCGAACTGGCAACCTTGCGGGTGCCATCCGGCTACTCTACCCCTGAGCCACCGGCCGCCCTAGTGCTGAAAATGAGTTCCAACCGGAAACTCCGCTGGATATGAAGCTGCTAAGGACGTGCTTTTCAGCACTGCAGTTCTCATTAATTGGCCTGGATGTGTCTCTACCCCCCCCCCCCCCCCCCCTGCTGGATGTAGAACAATTCCAAGCAAACGAGACTCACGGGACACCCAGAGATTCACAGCCCCTTCCACCCTCGTTCTCTCACCACCCCCTGTACTGTACTGTACTGTACTGTACTGTACTGTACTGTACTGTACTGTACTGTACTGTACTGTACTGTACTGTACTGTACTGTACTGTACTGTACTGTACTGTACTGTACTGTACTGTACTGTACTGTACCTACCTCCTGTTGGCCTCCTGCAGCTCAGCGCTGATGCCTGCCATGGTGATCTCCAGCTGGGCTTTCTCCTGGGTCAGCCTCTGACGCAGAGCGGAGCCTTTCTCCAGGTCCACCGCCTGCTGCCGGACCTGGAGCTCCAGCTCACGCACCTTCTGATCCTGGACCGCGTGCACGCTCACACACGCGCACACACACACACACACACACACACACACACACACACACACACACACACACACACACACACACACACACACACACACACACACACACACACAGGATTCACAAAGTGTCTAATATTAAACATTTATTATATTCCTTTTCTCCCAACTCTTGAAAACTTCATATGATGGGATCTTAAGTACAACACGGATTTTCAACGCCTGTAAACCTGGGAGTTGACAATGCAGCTGCAGTTGTGAATAACAAAAAGGTTTAGCGCTCTCTCCGTTGTGTTCTTGTCTCCGTTGTGTTTCTCCCCCCCCCCCATATTAGTATGAATGGTTATTGTTTTAGTGTACGTATGTTTGTGTGTCACAACCTCGCGCTTCACGGCCGTTGTTTGCGTTCGCTTCTCTGCGGTGCGCTGTCTCCGTTTCCCCCCCCCGATATTATTATTATTATTTTAATAACTGTACAGTGTATGTTTCTGGGTCACAACCTGGCGGCCGTGTCGGGGTATATGCTGAGCTCTTCCCCGTGAGTGAGTGAGTGTGTTGATGCTGCTCTGCTGTGCTCTGCAGCCTGCCATTGGCCAGAGAGGAGGCAGACGTAGCCAATCAGATCAGTATGACTAGGTCGCGCGATGGTCTTTTTGTCAGGTTCCACCTGACAAAAAGACTCTTGTTGGATGCGTTCCGGTCCTAAACATTCCCAGTAGCCTCGGTGCCCAGGCTTTTATTTACATTCACACCCGGCTACCTCTCCTCTAACCACCTTGCCTCACCTTGCTGTTCAAACTCTGACTCTGTGATCAGTGTGTTTTAGAATGCTTTAGAATGCACCCCAAGTTAACACCCTGAGCGGCATAAACGGAGGTCAGGACAGAGATTAATCACAGGACGGAACTTTATTGATATCATAATCGAGCTCCGCAGGCTGGGAGCGCCTGTTGGGCAACATTCAATGTCATTTCCGGTTGGGACGTCATCCAAAATGCCCCCCCCCCCCATTTTAGTGGATGAGACCGAAAATCTTAAAACGTGAATAACTCTTGATCTAAATCAATCCGTCCAATCATAACCAAAGACTATGTTTTTGACGGCCCATCGCGATCCCGTCGCTATAGTCGTGTTGGAAGTAATCATACCTCCCGTTGTTGTCGATCACCTCGGGGGTGGTTTGGCTACATCTAGCTACATCCAAGATGGCACCTGGTGCACCTTGAAATGTGCTCCGTTGCTGCAAATGGCTGGGCGCTCTGATGTAATGGTCCTAAATACCCCCGGTATAACAAGCACAAATCGGAACTGCCTGGCATGGTTTCCTCCCTCCAGCGTCAGTGTAAGTAAGCCTTGCCGAGCCATGAGGCCCAAAGGGCAGGAGGAGCCTATATCTCCTGTTGCTGTAGTGTGAGGCAGCTTGATGTACAAGTACACCCCTTGAACAAGATGTACACGTAGACCCCTTTGGACATGACGATAGTACGTCACAGGTCAGTGTCAAGTGTGTAAAACCGCGAATGCGGCCGCACATTAATGTGGAGTGTAGAAAAGCAGGCCATTTATAGTCACACTTACAAGTCGGGCGTGTTATGGAAGAATGATGTCGACGAGAGCAGCTTCAGAGAAACTAAATGACAGTGCGTGCGTCAATAGAGTTTACAGTGCAGCTCACTGAGAGAGAGCCCTTATGCGGCTCACTGAGAGAGAGAGCCCTTATGCGGCGCGGCTTAGTGGAGAGAAGCCCTTCAATGGCCTCATTCAATGCACAAATGTCACACGGCCAATCAGGGCTCCTGATTTACAATTAGGCCGCGATCAAAGGACAGCTGCTGCAAGACCCCGACGTCCGGCACTGTCCTCATGACCTGAGATGTCTCTACTGTGACATACTGTCCCCCCTTTGCATGTGTGAGTGTCTGTTTCTGTGTGTGTGTGTGTCTGTGTGTGTGTGTGTGTGTGTGTGTGTGTGTGATTGTGCACTTGCGGGTGTGTGTGCGTGAATGCGTGCAAGCGTGTGTGTGTGTGTGTGTGTGTGCATATGACACTATGGAATGCAGCATCAGCAGGCTGATATAAGCGATGACAGGCCGCTGATTAAAGATGGAGCGTGCTAGTCTATGTAGCCGATGACGGATCCTGGCGATGACAGGAGGAGAAGGGGGGGGGGGGGTTAAGTAAGGAGGGGTGTGTTTGGAAAAGGAAAAAAATGAGTGGGGGGAACTCTCGCTCCTCTCTCTGTCACAGCCAGAGCCAGTGAGGAGGAGAAGAGGGGTCCTTTGTCTCGCTGTGGGCTGCTGTGGCGTGCCTTCAGAGAGGCAGGATGGAACAAGGGGTGTGTGTGTGTGTGTGTGTGTGTGTGTTGTGCCGGGACGCGTGCTGACACTTAGCAGCCTGGCAGGGGATGAGAGGGATGGGAAGGGGGGGGGGGGGGGGGGATGAGTACACCTGGACACGCGGTGTGACAGCGGAGTGTGTCTGCCTATAACTGCCTGTTATACTTGGGATAGTCTCTATAGCAGTGTAAAAGACTGAGTGAGTGGTTTTAAAGCTTTTCAAGTCAATTTCAAGGACCCCTATACCCTGTAGACCACGGACCGGGGACATGACACCGGCACGCCACGCATATTGATCCCTGGGAGCCGATCTACAACTGGAAAAGCATCTGTGCTATAATGTCACTATATGAGAGAGTACAGATGGAAACTAAATGGAGCTGCATGCAACGGGTCAATTTTGGTTCCACTTGCACACTCTCAGAATGACAGATCTGTGACTGTAAGGGTCCATTGGGAGCCCGGATGGTCTCCGGGCCCATGCGACGTTAAAACTCTTTCAGCGCCACCTGGTGGTCACCAGTTTTGGCTTCCGTTGCCAATTAGCCCATTATAAAAAAAGAAAGAAAATGTAATTATGTTATGCATGTAATGTGCATGTAATGTACTAAAATCTTGGCTTCTGGGGGGTGCATGCGGAACTAGATATTTTGAGATGGGGGTCCGTGGCCCAATAGAGATAATTCTGGGGGTCCTTGACATGAAAAAGGTTGAGACATAGAAACTGAAAAAAATTAGGATTTAGAAGCCTTTTTTGTTATCGACCTCAGTCCAAAATGGGTTATATTGACGCACACACACACGCACACTCCTCTCTCTCCGTCTAATTAATTTGTCTCATGTTGCGCATCTGCGTCTAGATTCTCCCGGTGGATCCTGCCGGGAGCTGCCTATATATGCCATGGAAAGCATAGGTGGACCCCAGTCTATATCAGCAATGACATGTGGGGAGGGGGTGGGGCAGCTATCAGCACTGGCGTGCACAGATAGACACTAGGGGGTGCTAGAGCACCCCCTGCCCTTTTTGGCAATGTGCTCTTAAAAAAATATATATATATATTTTTTTTTTCTTAATTTGTAGTGTGTGGACCATGCGGTGACATTGATCAAATCTTGATAAAAAATGCGTCTACTATATTATTTAGGCCCCCACAACCTAAAGCTATGTTTCTATGTCAGTGGTTCTTCGATAAATAAATAAAATAGCAGACCTACAAGCTATGAGCTTGTAGATCTGCTATTTTTCAATAGCTAAAGCACCAAAATGCGCTGCACAAGGTGCCCTTTTATCACTTGAGCACCTGCCCCTCTAAATGTCTGTGCACGCCACTGGCTATCAGCGTGTCTTTATCTTCATATAAACTCAGTCCGCCGCGGCGCCACACATCACATCCAAAAATAACAGCATGGACGTGGAGACCGCACGGAGACAGATCTAATATTCTGCATTATGACAGACCTCATGGTGAAGCCGCAGGTCTGGGCTGGAAAGAAGCAACAAGGAAAAACAACCAGACAAGCAAAACGTTCCCCCTCGACCTCCGTGTCTTACATTTCACCCTCCCATCAAACCAGATCCGTTCTGCTTGATTTGACTCAGTTGTGCTCATCAATCTCGTTTTGACTGTGATGTGGAGTTGCATGGCTGGAGGTGCGCGAGTGTGTGTGTGCATGTGTGTGCATGTGTGTGCGTGAGAGCCTTGGTGAACTCTTCACACCAACGTCTTGTGTGTGAACCGCTACTGGCAGCGCCGCTAAGGCCTTGATGTGGCCCGCTCCGCTATAGGCACATGTAAGGGCAGGCTCATCACCGATGATGACGAAGCAGCATTGCTCCAAGTCACGGCTGACTATACCGCTATGAGCGCAAATAAATAACTCTTTGAGAGTGTGAAATGGAACCAAATGTCCATTTTGTTTCATTTTACACTATCAAGAGTTACATCATGGTTACACACCTGCATTACTTAAAGGACAACTTTAGTTTTTTTCAAACCAAGGTTCATGTTTTAGGTTGTTATTAGAGAAACTAAAAGGTGAGTGTTCATTTTCTTTCATTTGCTGCTTTCTTTCGTTTTGGGGGGGGGCATTCGAGCATGGGGCTAAATATGTATTTTTTTACCAAATGTGATGGTGATTTATTTATTTATTATTTACTATAGTCCTAATAAACCCCAGGAAATGACATCTGGCCACAGAAGATCACAGGATCTACTGAATGTGAAGGTAGCCTACTGGGGGAAGGCTTATACTGTGTGTATAGGCTCAATATGTCAGTTTGTCACATTCAATAGATCCTGTGATCTTTTGTGGCCAGATGTAATTTCTTGGGGTTTATTAGGACTATAGTAAATAATAAAATAATAAATCACCATAATATTTAGTAAAAAAATACATATTTAGCCCAATGCTCGAATGCCCCCTGTCAAAAACTGCTAAAATCCCCAAAACGAAAGAAAGCAGCAAATGAAAGAAAATGAACACACACCTTTTAGTTTCTCTAATAACAACCTAAAACATGAACCTTGGTTGAAAAAAACTAAAGTTGTCCTTTAATGTACAGTCTGCACATTTGGATAATGTAAAATATGTTTGTTTGCCTGTTATCTCTCCAAATGGTACCAACATCAATACAGCATGGAATTGTGGACAAAGATTTTCTTTTGTTTTTGGGGTCGGCGAGGCTATATCTCATTGGATGGTGGTCCGTGGCTCAAATGTCAGATGAACAGTGCATGGGCCTTGATATGAAAAAGGTTTGAAAACCACTGATATAATATACTGGTTTCACTGCTGGCCTTTCTTGCGTAAGTGGCTACCGGCCTACTTGGGAACCTAATGATATAGCACCCGTTTTAACTGTCAGCCAGTGTCCCACATGGAGATCTGTGTATGTGCCTGTGTGTGTGAAGACTGCAAACTGAGTGCTTGGCAAACAATTCGGCCCACTGGCAGAGCCTGATTGGTTGAGCCTCAATTGGCTGAGGCAGAGGCTGGAAATTGCACAGGTGAAAGGAGTTGGCCTCATTAGGCCCCCTGGCCCAGGTGAAAGGAGTTGGCCTCATTAGGCCCACTGGCAGAGCCTGACCAGAGCCTTTAGTGGTGGTTCTGGAGAACCGTGGGTCCGACCGACTCGATACCTGGCACTGCACTCCCTGTGGGGGTGTGGAACACGTGTGTCGAATGTGAAGTCGGTGGGTCAAACGGTTCTCGAGTTATGTGCATTACATTGTACACACACGCACACACGTACGCACACAGAGACGTGGCGCATTATATAGTAGATAGATAGCACAAGCAGTTCTCTTCTAGGGGTGAGAAGGTTTGAGTTACTGATCTAGGTCTCTGCAAAATGGGGATCGGTAAAAATGTGTCACGGTTCAACTCTAATATGAAACACCACGTTTCATTACAGCGGACATGAAACAGCAGTAACTCACCTCAGATGACTGTACACAGGTGTGCGTATGTGCGTGTGTGTGCGCGTGCGTGCGTGCATGCGTGCGTAAGAGATGTCCAGTGTCATAGAGAGATCTTTTCATCCTCGGGGCCTCACCTGTCCTTAATTACTATAAAAGGCCCGACTAAAGGGTCCAGCACTGTCCTACGTTTGATGTCTGTTAAATGTGAGCCTGCTGACAGGCCGAGGCAAGACAGAATATGACTGTGTGTGTGTGTGTGTGTGTGTGTGTGTGTGTGTGTGTGTGTGTGTGTGTGTGTGTGTGTGTGTGTGTGTGTGTGTGCGTGCACGGCGCCTGCCTGCCTGCCTGCCTGCGTGCGTGCAATATTCATTAACCACTATACTGTACTTGGTCCTTTCTTTTTTTCCCTCTTCCTAAATGTCTAGGCCAAACATAGCAAATGTACATTAAGCTACAGTCTGCGACTAAGCATCGCTATTTCCACATGCCTAGAATAGGGATGCTATAGAGCCCCCTACCACCTGGGCCCAGGAAATGATTCCCCGTTCATAATATTCCTCATAGACTTTTCAAAAAGTATTTATTTAAAGACCTTTTAAGCCTCGTACAAAGCCAACTCGAGTTGTGAGAAATCATGACAAACAAACACCATTTTTTGGGCCGAACAAATAATTAGAAAGAAAAACACGGCAGGTTACAACACTTTTTTGTTGTTGTTTTTCTTCTTTATAATTATTTGTTTGGTCCATTGTGTTTGTTGTCATGATTTGTCACGACTCCAGTTGTCTTTGTCCGCGGCGTAACCGTCTTTAAATAAATACTTTTTGAAATGTCTATGGGGAAAAATGCATTGGGAATCATTTCCTGGGCCTGGCGTCCTCATGAAAGGGGGCGGGACTGCGACGCTCTATAGGGTTGGCCTTAGGCATGTACCGATGTGTCGTAAATCGATTCAAATTGATTAAAACTGGTGACCATTTAAATCAATTTAATAAAAATATGCAGTAATTGAATTGCTACTATTGAATAGAGGATAAGAGAAAACACAGTATTATATAAACCAGTGGCCTTCATCTCCTCTCAACAACTCATTGAGTTGCTAGGAGTCGCATTGGTGTGGTTGACCTTAAAACGGTGTTGTTGCAAGGAGTTGCAACTGGTGTGGTTTGGGTTTAAGAGAGAGAGAGAGAGAGAGAGAGAGAGAGAAAAATATATATAATTGTAAATATCATGATTTGAACCGTATTGTGGGTTGAGTGAATCATTACACACCTATAGTTGACATGCCTTGATATAGGCCCCCAGCGTGGCTAATCCTTGCATTATATCTAACCTCTATACAATTTTGGCCTTTTTTTTTTTTTTCCAATTTTCAGAAATTCTCAAAAGTAGGGGAAATAGCGCCACTCGTACAAACTACAAACTCATGACTCATCACAGTGCACGGTTGCCGCTGTGTGTTTGTGTGCGTGCGTGCCACTGCGTGCGTCCGTGCACGCGTGCGCAGCCACATGCATCCATCGTACAAACTTAAAAGGTTTTATATTGTGTGGAGAGAGAGAGAGAGAGAGAGAGAGAGAGAGAGAGAGAGGAAGGAGATAAGAGAGACAATCTCAGCCAGTGTGTAAAGTATGTGAACTGTCTGTGAACCGTTGCACTGCTGCACTCAGCGAGGGCCGCCGATGCCATCTGACGCCAATTTAAGTTTGGAGTTAAATTGAAGTTTACAGTGAAATGATTTGACAGCGTTACAGTAGACAAACTGGTCTTGTGGAGCGGTTTAGAAGGGTGTCGTATATTTAGCTGGTGTACAGGACCATACTGTGTCATGCAGGAGAAAGGCAGATGTGTTCTCAATGAATCTCTTTCTTCACTGTGCTGCTGCGGGACTGCATCAAACTAAAGACATCATGTCTTCCTACTGTACTGTACTGTACTGTACTGTACTGTACTGTACTGTACTGTACTGTACTGTACTGTACTGTACTGTACTGTACTGTACTGTACTGTACTGTACTGTACTGTACTGTACGGCACGGCACTGATGTTGAGAACAGATTGAGTCAGTATACCCACTACTAGAGCAAGACCGATGTTGGCCATTATTTGACTTTTTGGACTACATCGGTATCAGAAATTATGCAGCCGACGTTTTTTAAAGGTATATTCAGTGATTTCACTTAATTCAAATATCACTTATTTTTTTTGTTTTGTTGTGATAATCCTCCCTACTATAGAGTGTGCTGACCATATAAGGAGTTCCTCCCTGTCCCCAGTTAACCCCTGGGGGTCAAAAAACCTTAGGTTTCGTTTTTGACTCTCTATCCTGATTGGACGAAAGGCTGGGTCCCAGGCCAAAAACGAAACCTAAGGTTTTTTGAGTGAAATCACTGAATATACCTTTAACTGATTAACTGTTGTAAGAGCCACTCCATGAGGTTATGTCATGATGACCTTGATTGTGCCAATTCTATGCAGCAGTGTTTGATCTTTTGCAAATTATGTGCAGCAGTGTACCGTTATAACTGCCTTGTGTTCGATTGGTCAGTTCTTGATTGAATGTTTGTGATTGATGCTCAGATACCTCTATTTAAGACTCACAGCAGCATGTGTCTGGGTGTTGTACTGTATTTGGTGACTCACAGCAGCATGTGTCTGGGTGTTGTACTGTATTTGGTGACTTACAGCAGCATGTGTCTGGGTGTTGTACTGTATTTGGTGACTTACAGCAGCATGTGTCTGGGTGTTGTACTGTATTTGGTGACTCACAGCAGCATGTGTCTGGGTGTTGTACTGTATTTGGTGACTCACAGCAGCATGTGTCTGGGTGTTGTACTGTATTTGGTGACTCACAGCAGCATGTGTCTGGGTGTTGTACTGTATTTGGTGACTTACAGCAGCATGTGTCTGGGTGTTGTACTGTATTTGGTGACTCACAGCAGCATGTGTCTGGGTGTTGTACTGTATTTGGTGACTTACAGCAGCATGTGTCTGGGTGTTGTACTGTATTTGGTGACTTACAGCAGCATGTGTCTGGGTGTTGTACTGTATTTGGTGACTTACAGCAGCATGTGTCTGGGTGTTGTACTGTATTTGGTGACGCACAGCAGCATGTGTCTGGGTGTTGTACTGTATTTGGTGACGCACAGCAGCATGTGTCTGGGTGTTGTACTGTATTTGGTGACGCACAGCAGCATGTGTCTGGGTGTTGTACTGTATTTGGTGACTCACAGCAGCATGTGTCTGGGTGTTGTACTGTATTTGGTGACTCACAGCAGCATGTGTCTGGGTGTTGTACTGTATTTGGTGACTCACAGCAGCATGTGTCTGGGTGTTGTACTGTATTTGGTGACTCACAGCAGCATGTGTCTGGGTGTTGTACTGTATTTGGTGACTTACAGCAGCATGTGTCTGGGTGTTGTACCGTATTTGGTGACTCACAGCAGCATGTGTCTGGGTGTTGTACTGTATTTGGTGACTTACAGCAGCATGTGTCTGGGTGTTGTACCGTATTTGGTGACTCACAGCAGCATGTGTCTGGGTGTTGTACCGTATTTGGTGACTTACAGCAGCATGTGTCTGGGTGTTGTACTCGGCCTCCATCTTGGCCAGCCTGAGGTTGGTGTCCTCCAGCAGAGCCTGGATGTTCTCCGTGTGTTTCTTCTGCAGCTCAAACTTCTCCTGTTCCATCTCCGACACGGCAGCGTGGACCTATAGGAGAGGAGAGATTTATCACTGTTCCTTCTCTGACACGGCAGCGTGGACCTATAGGAGAGGAGAGATTTATCACTGTTCCTTCTCTAACACGGCAGCGGAGACTAGAGAGAGGAGATTTATACACCGAGTAATTCAGAGCATCACTGTTTTCCACAGGTAGACAAATCATTTTAAAGTTAAGATATATTTTATACGGTTATACATTTTTAAAAATGCATCCTCGTCACCTTTTACCAAAGTGACCGTATGACCGTATCCAACGGAGTCGGGAGGTCATATTTGACGGCTCGGACGTGCCGTTTCGGAACACGTGCCGTAAACTCTACATTAAAACGCCATTAAGAAGAAATTGAGAACAGTGACAACAAGGCAGGCGCGCCATCAAAGGTAGTCTCAAGGCGAGAGGCAGGAGCTGAGCTAAGGACACTCCCACTGACTCAGCGCTGGGACCACAGAGTCAAAGAACGTCATCATTAGGCCTGTCAAAAAAAATCGATTCGAGTTAGAATCGCGATTCTAATGCCGTCCGATTCCGAATCGCTTCTCATTTTCCAAAAATCGTTTTTTTTTGGGGGGTTTTTTCGAAAAAAAGAAAAAAGAAAAAAAATAAGAAATGCATTGCATGCACAGGTACATTTAATGTACCTGTGCATGCAATGCATTATGGCCTATTGAGTGAGAAGAGATTTTGTAACTTTTGTACTGTTTCAAATTTGTGCAAGCTAAATAAATGAGACATGTTCTTACTCTTGGATTTAACCTTTGTGTGTTTAAATCATTCAGTTGATAAAACCTTTACAATTATACAAGCTTTTTACTAAATGTACCGTAATTTCCGGACTATAAGCCGCACCTTTTTACCCATGATTTGAACCCTGCGGCTTATACAACGGTGCGGCTTATCTATGGATTTTTACAGCTAACGCAGAGCCATCTAAGGTAACGAAACGGCCACTAGGGGGCCACCTGCGGCTTATAGTCCGGTGCGGCTTGTATACGTACATATTTGGGATTTTCCCTAAATTTGGCTGGTGCGGCTTATATTCAGGTGCGCCTTATAGTCCGGAAATTACGGTACTCTGCTTTCATGCCAGAAGACTGGAGTAGATCATGCTAAAATTCTTTGAATCGAGAATCGGAAAAATCGAAAAGATCGTTTTTGAATCGAATCGTCACCCCAAGAATCGTAATCGAATCGTGGGACACCTAAAGATTCGCAGCCCTAGTCATCATCTGATGCCAAAGTCAGGCGACGAAACCTGGTGCCTTGGGGCGAGAATTGTCTATGTTGCATCCAGCCTTTTTTATGGATATGTCTCTCTTTTGGATATGTCACTGTCCATCTCTTTATCCATTTCCTTGAGACTCGTCGAGTGCCTGCTCATTCACATTGTGTTTATCCCATAGACTGTAAAAAATATGGACAAAGCGTTCCCCGGGTCTAACATGAACGTAAAATGAAGCCTGTAATAATATGCTAATTCCTGATGTAAGTCGCCATCTTTGGTACCAGCTGGCCATTGGCTGGCTCCGTTTTGTATACCAGCTGGTCATTGGCTGCCCAGACAACGAGGCGGGACTTCCCCCCTTCTTCTCCGTTGGTTTTTATTTTGACTCGAGTGGGAGGGGAATCCCGATCATAGACTGTAATGGTAGCCACGCCCCTCAGAACATACGCGATGTTTTTTTTTCTTTATGGTCATTTTTTTAATTAATGGGACCATAATT
Source organism: Protomyctophum parallelum (assembly GCF_964188405.1). Classification (NCBI taxonomy): domain Eukaryota; kingdom Metazoa; phylum Chordata; class Actinopteri; order Myctophiformes; family Myctophidae; genus Protomyctophum; species Protomyctophum parallelum. The sequence continues at coordinate 41,983,922 of NC_139708.1, forward strand.
TTCCAAAAAGAATATTATGACATTAGAAATGAGACTTTAAACTAGTGACTGGAAGAAGAAAGTATTCATGACCATGTTTATTAAGGTAATACAGTCTAGGTGAAGTTGGGCCAAAATACATGGGCCTCTATGGAGCTATGGGGCTTTTTGGGTCCGGTCCAGCGCCACAACAGGCCATTATATGAACTACCGATTTCAAATGAGGCTTCACGAAATATCTGGCTGACTGCCCCCCTGGTTTATCCCCTGCTAACTTGCCCCCCCAAGGAGTCAAACAACTCACTCTCTCAGCAAGCTCCACGGAGGGAGCCCCGTAGCCTGGTTAATAAACCAGACTAATATCGCACGGACCACGGGATATTAGTCTGGGGAGGCTCAGCTTGGATTTCATTTCCTCTTTGACGCAATTGGTCAGAGCTACTGTCAGTCAAAGGTCTCAAGCATTGAAAGTCACTGTACCAAAGCCCGCCCATATTGCATACCGTGTCCCGATTGGCCGCCCACATTCTCTGGTGTAGGAAATGGGCGTACAATTGAGCCTCTCCAGACCGAAATCCGCCGGCAGGCAATTTATTTTTGCCAACGGCTGATTCGGTCTGGTTTATTAACCAGGCTAGGAGCCCCGTGGGGTGAGACACTACTTTTGTTACGTATTGAATGTATTGTGTGGCTTGATGATGAATCCAGTACCACGGACCACAAGAGCAAAAACGGCTTTTAGTAGAGCTTTAACTGTACTATTGTCGTGCTCTTTTCAAACTCGTTAATAAAGTATTAATTCATTCATTCGATCAATCGATCGATCGATCAAAGTGAAACCTCATCTAAAAAGGGAACTAAAAGAATAAAACGATATATTTTATTACATGGGAGAATTATTTTTTTCTTTCAAGTCTGCTTATGATGCGATAAGCGACCCTGAAAATATGAGTGGAAATTGCATTAGGGATCTTACAGAGCGCTGACGGCTCAGTTAGCCAGCATTAGCGGGGATTGAAAACACAGTTTTCCCAGGGCACAGGGCATTAATTTTTCAGCACCAAAAAGAAAAAAAAACCCCAAGTAAGTTGGGTTGGGATGAAAGAATACAGATCCCCCCCCTTCCCCTCCCCAATACTACCGTAGCAAAGCCTGCCTGCTTGAAGCAGAGACTGCCAGTCTCAAGCTATCAAAGCCTCTTCCTCTGACATAAAGCCTGAGTTATACTTGGTTGCGCATGGGTGTCGAGCACCAACACCAGCCGATCTACAAACTCTACGTACGTGTCGAACGCTGCTGCGAGAGCTTGTAGATCAGCACATTTCCGGTGCGAGACACCCGCACACAGCTATAAGCATATATAACCGAAGCTTCGGGTCTTCTATCTCGCATGGGGATAGTTGGGATGCACACACAGCGATCTAAGATATACACGGCCTTCAACTTCTCGCACTGTATATCGTACCTTCTTCTCCCACTCCTCCTTCAAAGAGTCGGCGCTCTGATCCGACATCTTCCTCAGCTCGCCCATCTGCTTCTCTTTGCTCTCGCGAATGACCTGGGACTCCCGCAACACGCTTTGAACTGTGGGCGGGGATACACACAGACACATGACCTGGGACTCCCGCAACACGCTTTGAACTGTGGGCGGGGATACACACAGACACATGACCTGGGACTCCCGCAACACGCTTTGAACCGTGGGCAGGGATACACACAGACGTCACAGCCTGCCAAGCGGCTATATATATATACACGTACAATTTGAAGAATCACCCCTTCAGACTACATCTCCCCACCCCCCCCCCCCCCCCCCCCCCCGCGCGCACACACACGTCAACCTCCCTGTACCCCTTCTTCGTCTTACGTTTTATCCATAGACTGTAAAAAATATGGACAAAGCGTTCCCTGGGTCTAACATGGACGTAAAATGAAGCCTGTTATTCCTGCACTGTAAGTCGCCATCTTTCTAGATCCGTTTGGGCCCAGCTGGCTATTGGCTGGCTCCGTTTGGGCCCAGCTGGCCATTGGCTGGCCCAGACAACGAGGCGGGACTTCCCCCCTTCTTCTCCGTTGACTTATTTTGACTCGAGTGGGTGGGGACTCCCGATCATAGACTGTAACGGTAGCCATGCCCCTCAGAACATACGCGACTTTATGGTCATTTATTTTATAAATGGGACCATCATTTTCCAAAAAGAATATTATGACATTAGAAATGAGACTTTAAACTAGTGACTGGAAGCAGAAAGTATTCATGACCATGTTTATTAAGGTAATACAGTCTAGGTGAAGTTGGGCCCAAATACATGGACTTCTATGGGGCTATGGGTTTTTTTGGGTCCAGTGACAGCGCCACAACAGGCCATTATATGAACTTTCAGGAGTTTCAGGCTTCACAAAATATCTGTCTGACTGCCCCCCTGGTTTTATCCCTGAAATGTGTTGTAGTGCTTCCATTCCGTCCGAGTACAGCGTACTATCGTAATAAAGGCAAAACGCCCCTAAACAAATCTTAAAGACGGAGTGCCGTCATCTTGTTTTTCACCCTAAAACATGATCATCAGGTCTTATTGTTATATAAGGGAGGTATAATTTTTTTTCAAAAAGGTGTACAGTATTTGTTAAAATGTCGTTTGTATCAGCCTCCAGGAAGAAACCCTAAACACAAAGTGAATACACCATTGCACATAAAAACGACTCCAGGGTGTCTAATGAAGTAGTCACCTCATAGACACATGAAAAACTGGAAAAATTGTGGCACAAAAATAAAAACAATTGCAATATGTTGTGAGCTTGTAGATTGGCTATTTTTGCAAATTGCAAATTGTAAAAAAAAAAAAGAAAGAAAAAGCAATCAACAGAGTAATCACTGATAAAATAACCCTAGTGAAGACAAGTCTGAAGGGTGACGGGCGGACATACGGACGGACCAGGACATTTTCTGGGACTGAACAGACAGCTGGCGAGCATCAAACTACACCCTCGGGGGCTCCGCGTTGGGAGCCGCGTCCGCCCCGCTCTCTCTAGCCTGGGTGTCCCGAGACGGCCTGGCGTAAACACGTCTCACCTTTCTTCTCCAGCTTGCGGACGCTCTCCTCGGAGCCTCGCTGCTTGGCTCGGTGCGCGGCCTTCAGCTCCTCAATCTCGCCGTTCTTTCGGTCCAGAATCTGCGACAGGAGATTTATTTATTTAGCCAATATTAGAAGAAAGGAAAGAAAAATAAGTTGTGTGTGTGTGTGTGTGTGGGGGGGGGGGGGGGAGCTGATCCCACAGAGAACTATAACACAGATCTTATGAAAAGATCGAACGATCCAGAATAGTTCAACTTTCTCTGCATTACACTTATCCCTAAACTTCGTTGGAATAGTTCAAATAGCCAATCTTCAAGCTCACAACGTGTCGATGTATATTGGCTATATAGTTTAACGATTTTCTAATGTTTTTCAAACTAGTTAAAAAAAAAGGCAAAGAAGGGTTACCGGCAAAAATAGGGTCTTATACTGTATATTATTATAATGTATATTTGATGTTTTTTTTATATTTTGTCAATTATTTGCACGCACGCACACACGCACACACACACACACACACACACACACACACACACACACACACACACACACACACACACACACACACACACACACACACACACACACACACACACACACACACACACACACACACACACACACACACACACACACGCTATGATACTCAAGTGAAGTTTACCTCAGTCACGTTACACATTTGGCTTTTTTACCCTCTTTACTATTGAAACAACATACCATCGCTGTTGGTCAGAAACCAAGTTTGAATGATGCGGTTTGAGAGCATAAGCCTGCAGTACAGTAATTATGCCATAACCCGGGAGGCTGTTAGTGTTAATACAGTCATTACGCCATAACCTGGGAGTTCTGCAGACTAATTGAGTGCGACAGCAACACCTGGTGCAGGTGTGATGAGGCAAGGAGAGCAGCTGTCTGCCATTAGTGGCATGACACCAGGGAGAGATGGAGAGCCAGACTAGAATGATGACAGCCAGCCCCCTCACACTGTTAACCACTGAAACCCCAGCATCCCCATTGTGGGGAAAGCTTCCGCTTGCAAGCCCTGTTTCTCCACTACAATTCCTCTTTAGTTACTAGATACTTTGCATACTTTTTATTTTATTTAGCCCTATTTAAAACTAAACTAAAACGTTTTTATTTGATTTAGAACTGGAACACCTACAGTACCTAATACATTGTTATTACCTTGCCATGAATGCCTCTGCGTCATTTATTTATTTTCTCAGAAATCAGGATATGAAATGCGTTTTCTTTTTTTTGTTTGAGGGGCGCTGCAGCTTTTGTCCACACACGCCTCATATTTGCCATCGACAATGAAAGGAGAAATTAGGTCAAATGTCCGCCAAATATGACGTGAATCTGTGGCAACACAAACATTAAATGAAATTGACAATGAATGGAACATTCACGTCATATTTTCTTTTACGAATCAGCCTCATGGGTCTAAATGAGTTTGGTGTGAAATGGAAAAGTTCCGCCATGATGAGTTTAACTTTTGGTACTGTCAGCATTATATTTTGATGCCAATACTTTTCTTACTTTTAGTTTTCTTCTACTCAAGCATAGTTTTGAATACAGAACATCTATACATGCATTTCTACATGGTGGAACTGCTTCCATCTCTGCCCATTATGAGCCTGCTGACACCCAGGGAGAGATGGAGTACCAGACAGCCTGGCTGCTCTCACTTCCAATGTGGAAGGGAATATCTATATATATATTCTTTCTTATATATTATGTTTTTTTGTACCCCATGTTTCACCCGGTGCCATTGCTAAGCTGTAATCATAAGGTGTGATTTGGGGCCCTAAGGATGGATACAAAATCAATATCAACATCCTAATACTGTCCAGTAATTAGATAGGGAGGGGGGTGAAATTATGACATGCTGTCAAAATATGACTTCCCAGTAAAAAAACAAACACGTTGTGAGCTTGTAGATCGGCTGTGATGGGTCTTGGTTGTCTTACTGGGTGCTGCGGCATCATGTTTATCCCATTCTGAACGGGCACCCATTTTGGTGTTAGCATCATGTTATGCTTTAGCTATTGAAAAATAGCAGATCTACAAGCTCATATCGCGCCATAGACATAGAAACATAGCTTTTTCAGAAAACTGTCAGGATGTATAAGACGTTTATAGAATCTGATCTCAGGTCAGAATGGGTTATTCTTCTTCCTGGGTAGTGATATTTGGTGTGTGGTTGTTGTGATGACTGACTGACTGACTGACTGACTGAAGCTCTCAGATTTCAGATGAACTCACATGCTCACAGACACACACTCAAGCAACCAAAATGATAACAACACATCCAATTTGCACGACAAAATGACAGGGCAAGTCCAACAGACGAAGGGAGGACGCTGGTGCGCACACACGCGCGCACACACACACACACACACACATACAAAAGCACTCCAAATGTCTGTAAAAGAGATATGCTTTCAGACATTTCGGTGTCATAAGTGCACTCAGTTGATAAGCCTGTCACGCTGAGAGCCGGGGAGACGGGGAGATGAAAGCAACTGTGGGAGAGTGGAGTATAGGGGAGGCAGAAAGGCAACAGAACATTTAGGGACGTCCAATCCCCCCCCCCCCCACCCCCATGTTTCGACCCAAAAGAAAGGCATAATGCTTTTATTTTTGCTTTAGACCCACTGGAACAAGGCAGCAGCAGAGTATCGGCTCCAGGTTCAGAGGGGTTGCACTTGGAGCTGGAAATGAAATGACAGCTTTTAGGGTGCCAACAATTATATCACCCTGTGCCTGTATAGAGCATTGGTTCTCAACCAGTGGTCGGGGGACCACCACCAGTGGTCCTTGAGGGGGGTTCCAGGTGGTCCCCAGCTAAATGATGGACTTAGTATAACCAAATGGACCCTTATTAGATCTTTAACTCTTGAGTTATTGTTAAACATCTTATCTGCATTTTACTTGATTTACAAGAAGTGTACACAATTAGAGAATGTAAAATTATTGTTATTTTGATGAACTTTTGGTACCAACATCAATAGATCGAATTGTGGACAAAAACCCTATATGCAACAATAACAAAATATTATTGGAGGTTAAATATCATCAGTGGCAGAAATGCTGAATAAATAATGGGCCTTGATACGAAAAAGGTTGAAAACCACTGGTATAAGAGGAAGAGGAGCTATAGTACAGCGTCCAGTATTTCAGGTGGAATCGTATACAGTGAGATTGTTTTGGTCCTATGGATAGTGCGAGCATGCACTAAGTGTCACATAGTGCAGGATTCTGCAAACATGAATCCATTATTTTGTCAAGCTGCCTCTCGAGCCACAAAAAAAGTGAGCCAATTCGACGCGAAAACAAAACACCTTTGTTTGCGTCTCCAACACAGCCATATTCACATTTAGCAGGGCGTGACTTCACCGTAGGAACACACCCAAAACAGGACCCAAAAATGAAGGCGTGATGTCCAGGCGCACTGTACACAGTCACGGGCGCACATCTAAGTGAGAGCACATTCACCATGTATATTTTCATCAGGGCAGGGATGATTGTTTTAGTGCTTATAGCTCTCCTAATGAGAAGGGATGGAGCTCGTCATTTTGTATTGACGTATCGGTTATCAAGCTCCATCCCTACTAATGAGTGCATCTACATAAGCATTGAACACACACAAGCACACACACACACACACACACACACACACACACACACTGCACAAGCGTACGTACTGTACAGATTGACTACAGTGTTTCACTCTCTTATGAATAATATAATCACACCGTACAGCTAAGCAGATCTAATGTCTGCCGGCATTTAACGTTGCGTTGCATTTCACACGACTCCTTGTCCGTTTGACTTCATCGCAACATATTCATTTCACATCGCATGATGCACATCTGCCTCAGGGATATACGGCGACGTGTGTGTGTGTGTGTGTGAGAGAGAGAGAGAGAGTGTGAGTGTGAGTGTGAGTGTGAGTGTGAGTGTGTGTGTGTGTGTGTGTGTGTGTGTGTGTGTGTGTGTGTGTGTGTGTGTGTGTGTGTGTGTGTGTAATAGAGCTGATTGTTTTTGCACTCCATGGTTGTAACGGGTTTAACACCTGCAGTGATTAAGCACACACACACACACACACACACACACACACACACACGATCCAAAGCTATTAGTAAACAATGCCGGGGCCTGTTCTCTCATTACACCCGTCCTGTTTCGTCTTTAGGCATAAAGACAATGACCACTAGCCTTCCCTGCTGGCGTATACATTATTCAGAAGAGCGCTAATTAAAGCTAGAAGGCAGCTTTCACTGGCACTCGTTACAGTGTGTACAGTGTGTGTGTGTGTGTGTGTGTGTGTGTGCTCTCACACACACACACACACACACACACACACACACACACACACACCCCATCCCACCAATCGGTCGCCTTTGAAGACATTACAGGGGGACGGCTGGCTGGAGCAAAAAGCAGAGAATTGAATCAGACGCGTCTCACAATCTGTGTGCAATTAATGTGATTTCCCTGCAATGACACGGCCAGTACACACACACACACACAGAGAGAGAGAGAGAGAGACAGAGAGAGAGAGAGCGAGGGAGCTGTCACCCTGTCTCGTGTCAAACACAAAGGAGCGACGGACAGTTTAAAACGGGGGAGAAAATTGGAGTGTTTTTCTTTTTTTTTTATTAAAAGCTTCTGTGTGGCTGAAAGGGAACGGAGGGACGTGACAGATCCCAGGTGCTTGATCTGAAGCCTATAACTGATAGCCCACCCGCTAGAAATTAAACCGTCTTCACTGCCTTGTTTCTTTCTTCTGTCCCCCCCCCCCCCCCCCCCCCCCCTGCACCAGAGCCGCCGAGAGGCTTTGAAGACCCTCTGAGGAGAGTGATGAAGAGCTGATTATACCGTATGTGTGGAGGAGAAGAGGGTGGGTGGTGCGAGGCGGGGTGCTGTTTCTTTTCTTTTCATTAGCCAGCAGGTTGGAACTCAAAGAAACGCTTCATAGGCACCTTGGGACGGGCTCCACCGGCGCCTAATTTACGCTTTTCATATATGGATGCTCGCACATCTAACATGCCACTGCAGTAGCAGATCTACAAGCTCACGACAACGCGGCAGTTGGGGTTGAGCACTATAGCTAAAACACAGTTGCATTTTTTTACCTGAATCACTTTACATTGGCGCTTTACACCGATGACGGAGGAAACCATGCAAGGTGCCAACCTTCTCATGCACACGGAATGTGTGTGTGTGTGTGTGTGTGTGTGTGTGTGTGTGTGTGCGTGTGTGCGTGTGCGTGTGTGCGTGTGTTTGTGTGTGTGTGTGTGTGCGCGTGCGGATGAATGAAATCCAATTCAATTCAACTCAAAAGGAACTTTGTTGGGATGAGATGAGAGTAAACATACTGTATGTTTATACGTTTACATTGCCAAAGCCAGTGTCAAAATATCAAAATATAATATAAACAGTTGAAAATGTGGAAGGTATATAAAGTATAGTTGGAGGGGTATACAGCATTGGGTCGTTAGAGTCGGGGGGGGGAGGGGGGAGTTCAAGACCCACAGGAACACACCCAGGGTGCCGGCCCGATTCCAGAGAGCCTGCCCGCGTCCGAAACGGTTGAGAAATGACAGAGTTACCGTGTGGGGGTCCCTCTACTGTACCCTCTACTGTACTGTACTGTCACTGTACTGTACTGGCACACCCGAAATCACCATATATACAGTTAACCCATTCTGACCTGAGATCAGATTCATACGAGGTTTCCACTGGACACACACTGGTCTGATTAACCCATTCTGACCTGAGATCAGATTCTAAAAAAATGTCAGTCGTTCTTCGATTTTTCTAAAATAGCTAAAGCATAACATGATGCCAACGCCAAAATGGGTTCCCGTTCAGAATGGGTTAATATGTGCGTGTGTTTGTGTGTGTGTGTGTGTTAGGTTGCGCACAGGTGGTGAAAACAACCATGCTGTTTTCGTGCTCAGACCCACCCACCCACCCAGCCACACAAATAGTAGTGTGGTTGCACCACTTAAAAATAGAAGAATGCAGAAACCTGCGGCCTGTAGAATGATGTTACCGTATATGGCACGCGTCGCTGTTTGATGACGCCGCGTAGAGAAGTTCTAATGAGCAAAAAGAGGTGGCTGGAATGTGCCTGAATAATGTGTTACTACAGTATAAGACATTGAGGCTGGGGATATTAAGCAACCAGACACCACGTACACCCTATTCCGATTCTGGTAGTGGGATGCACACTGTGAAGCACTTTATACAGGTCCTCCAATGCTGGCCTACTTGAAGTGCCTAAAAGAATGTGCACAAAAAAATATGGTGAGGCAGCTTTTTGCTTCTACGGCCCAACAGCCTGGAATAAACTCCCATTCGAGCTCAGAAAACGCACCCTCTGTAGACATTTTTAAATCTCAACTCAAGACTCACCTCTTCACTCTTGCTTTTAGTTGAGTTTTACTATGCACGTTCCTACCCTGCCCTGAATGATTTGCTGCATGTGGTGTTTTTATTTGTTTTTATTTATTTTATGTTCTTATATTCAATGTTGTTCTTTGCCATTGTTCTATCATTTTAACTACTTGTGTTTTATTGTATTATATTTTTGTGTCCTGCCCTGTGAAGCACTTTGAGTTGCATTTATGTATGAAAGGTGCTATACAAATAAAGTTTTATTATTATTATATATATAGCACAATATATTATATAATATAAACTATAGAACAGTGCCCGTTGGGGGGGTTGATCAGGTGTGATCAATAGAGGGTATGCGCATGCATGAAGTGAATGGGAAATCGAGTGGCAAAGTGAGAGGAAAAGTGAGTTTAACATTGCTTAACGTTGTTTAATGCAATCATATAGGACTTTTTCCGTGTACTGTAGATGTATGGGCTGTCAAAGCCAGAGAGGTTTTTTTTGTGCCACTCAGTAGGCAGTTCCTGAACATAATTGTGATGTCAGAATAGGCAAGCTCCATCCGTGTCACTGTTATGCCCAAATACAGTATGGAGTTCTGTGTCAGGCATGCCCAAATATGTAAGTGTTGTGACATCAGAACAGGCCAGCTCCATATATGGATATAACGGGGTGATCAGGTCCAGAGCCAAGTCAAAGTGCACTGAGCGTATAATAACTGTATTGTTTAAGAACTGCCCGTTTGCACTGGCCTACTTGGAACGATGAAAGTTGAAAATGCATGCCCCACCCAGTTATTATGTCTGTGTGCCTTTTATGCCCAGATATGGAGTTATGTATCAGGCATATGCCCAAATATGGAGTCTATGCAGATGTCAGAACACCATTGAGATGTCAGCACAGGCCAGCTCCATATATGGAGATCTAGGGGTGATCAGGTGTGACCAATTGGCTAATGTGGGCCCTCTCCAGAACCTGGGCAGAGGCATTCGTGGTGTTTCTGGACAACTGTGTATCCCACCGACTCGAGGCCGGGCACTGCAGTGCAGGGTGAGGAACGTGTGTGTCTACATTTTTTGGCGAACGGTTCTCGAGCTGTACAGTACATGGATTACAGAGACTTGGTGCATTTATAGTTAGATGTTACTGTCTAAGTCATGAGAACAACAATAATAATAATAACAAAAAGCTGAGTGTGCGTGCTTACGTTCTGCACATCTGTGTCGTGGCTCTGTTGCATTGTGAGTTTCTCCTCCTGGTGTTTGGCCTCCAGCAGCCTGGTCCTCACGTCCACCTGGAAGCACAACAAACACAGTACAATTAATTAATTAAGTAAACCTAGAAGTGAGAAACTGGCGGTGACACAGACAGAGCTGTGGAGAAAAAAGAAAGAAGAAGAAATGTCTGCCGTAGCCTCAGGTGTTTTAGGTTTTGATTTATGTTAAAATACATTGTGGTTGCTAAGCAATATTAACCAATACTAATGCAAGAGTATTTGTTGCATAGCAACACGTGCAACAATATGTAATTCCTGGAGAAAAAAAAAGAAAAAAAAAAGGCAGTTTTCATTTGATATGCAAGATATCGAAAACCACAGTAAAGCAAGCACGCACCCACACACCCGCCCACACACACACACACACACAGGGTTGTATTACTATGTGAGAACATCAACATTTTTGGAAGGCAATTTTATGAATGCACGTGAGCAATCGCCGATTTAAATAACCTATTTAATAAGTGAGTAGGCCCACGTATTTATCAACCCAATTATATATATATATACCGGTATATACATATATGTATATCTTGTAGATCTGCTATTTTCAGCATGCAACCAAGTGTAAAATGACTTCTACTGGATCTATTGTCCACTAGTCCCCTTCCTAGCATTTTAGTCTAGTTTTTAGCTGTTGATGAAATTGTCAGTATATTTAGTCTTAGTTTTAGTCATCATAGCTTAGTTTCCATTTAGTTTCCGTCAGTGAAAAAGGGTAGTCGGCGAACAGTTTTCGTCTTCGTTTTAGTCGACAAAAACAACCTTTGCGGCCCACCTCTGGTACACCCCCGACTTAAACCTAACCTCTACATGTGGAATCTATAATCTAACCTCAATCACTGTTCCTAATTGTAAACGTATCTCATGTTGTTTTTTTTAAGCATACATAAAACCAATGTTCTTGTGAGGACCACAGAAATGACTACTCCTGACATTCTACTATAGTTGTGGGGACTTTTGGCCCTCTTAAGTATAGTACGATAATACATGCGCAAATAATACATGTGTCGCACGCATGCACGCACGCACGCACGCACGCACGCACGCACGCACGCACACACACACTCACACACTCAAACACTCACACACTCTCACGGTAAATCAAAGGCACACAAAGACACATACAGTAGTGTTGATGAATCAAGGCTCATTATCATTTGAAAGTGTGTTTATGCAGACACGGGGCTTCAAAGCGACGTGTGGAGCAGACATGTGCCATACAGCGCAGTGTGTTTACGTGTTTGTGATGAAATCTCCTATCACTTTGTGGCAGGCTCACCAAAGTGAAAGCCTCCGTGTGCGTGCATGCACACGTGTGCATGTGTGTGTGTGTGTCTGTGTCTGTGTGCGTGCGTGCTCTGGTATTTTTGGGAGGACCAAAAGTTCAACCGTTGTCATTGCATGTTGGAACAGCACTCCCTGAACTATTCATATAATCATGCACATACACACACACACACACACACACACAGACTTAGCGACAGTGGAGGTGTTTGGTTTCAGCCAAAAGTGATATGGAGGGTCTTCTCCTCACCTATCTGATTCCTCTTGGAGGAACATGGCAGTCAGCGAGACAGAGGTTATTCTGACCCGGAGCAAAAACAAAAACACAACGCATCGGTCTGGTTACTGTACTGCGTGGGGAAGATGAATGGGCTCCACTTTGATGTTGATACACGCATGGCCGTTTAGTCAATGTTTTGGTGTCTTAGTGAGTCACGGTGCGTGCCGGGCCGGGCCGACAAACGGCATTGCTTGTTTACAAGCGTGTGTTGGTGTGTGTGTGTCTGACAACAGCCTGAGGCAAAGTCTTGTTTGTGTTCTGATCAACAGAGTCCCATAGCTGAAGGGGCAGAGAGGGACAGCGTCCCATAGCTGAAGGGGCAGCGTCCCTTAGCTGAAGGGGCAGTGTGACAGTGTCCCATAGCTGAAGGGGCAGAGAGGGACAGTGTCCCATAGCTGAATGGGCAGAAAGGGACAGCGTCCCATAGCTGAAGGGGCAGAGAGTGCGACAGCGTCCCATAGCTGAAGGAGCAGAGAGAGGGACAGCGTCCCATAGCTGAAGGGCAGAGAGAGGCTGCCATAGAAACCTGGTTCCTCCTCGGTCTAAGTGACCCTGAGCAAGACACTTAACCCCTAACTGCTCCCCGGGCACTGGCCTGTATTAAAGTCACTTGCCTACTGATCCTAATAGTTAGGAATGGTAAAATGCAGAGGCTACTATAAACAGAGTGTATATATGGCTATATGGAAGCCAACGTTATTGTCATTAGACTTTCCGCTGTTGGGAAAACATATACTTGTACTTTATAAAATCAGACTGAAACGGCGGTGGGACTCTTGTGACATTTTAAAACAAGAGCTCATTTTTCGCTAAGATGCCAACGACGGCTCGTCCCATGCATGCAGCAGCTCACTCCTTCTGCACGCATTTCCCAAGCGTCACGTTGCGACAGATCAGAACTGCCAATGCGTGCTGGCACGGAGACATAAACGGCCTTAACCCATTCTGACCTGAGATCAGATTCATACAAGGTTTCCACTGGACACACATTGGTCTGATTGACCCATTCTGACCTGAGATCAGATTCTAAAAAATGTCAGTCGTTCTTCGATTTAAAAAAAATAGCAGACCTACAAGCTCGTAGCGCGCCACTCGGTGGCGCGCTATGAGCTTGTAGATCTGCTATTTTTCAATAGCTAAAGCATAACATGATGCCAACACCAAAATGGGTGCCCGTTCAGAATGGGTTAAAGAAAGGAGATGCATCTCCTCCTCATCGCACTTCAAGTATGCACTTTCATGCATACATATCCCTCCCCTTAAAAAAATAAAAAAATAAAAAGCAGCCCTGTGAACTTGAAGCCTCCCCGTCTGTTTCTGGCCTGCCTTTCTCATGTTGTCTGATTTACCACCATGTCTTGTGCAATCCACAGGACCACAGCGGAGCTGTCAGGAGAAGAAAGGCTGACATGTGAGAGAAAGAGAGAGAAATACAGGAGATCAGAGAGAGAGAGAGAGAGAGAGAGAGAAAGATGGGGGTGATTGAAGCGCGGAAGAGAACGTTGAGCGCAAATTCCATCAGCGCACCCCCCCCAAAAAAAAAAAACCCACATGTGTGTGTGTGTGTGGTGTCACCTTCTCATCACCTCTTCAAATGCTCTTTGGAGAAAGTTTGTCAAACTAGATCAGGGGCGTTTGGAAGTTGTTTAAAAAAGGTGTCAGCGGAGGAAGGAAGAGAGGGAGGGAGGGAGGGAGGCACGCTGAAACCTAAAGGCTTTGGGAGATGCCTTCACTCAGCCCGGGCTGCTATGCTGCTGGGTGGGTGGCTTTCTGCATGCCATGGACCCCTCCTCCTCCTCCTCCTCTGCTTCACGGTGCTGGTGGTGAGATATATAGTGTGAGCTGTTAAGATGCCATGTTTCTGGTTGTTTTTCATGACACTTCACATCTGAGAGCATAAAGTGTTGTTGAGAGGATGTGCGCGTGAGTGAGTGAGTGAGTGAGTGAGTGAGTGAGTGAGTGAGTGAGCGAGTGAGTGAGAGAGATGGGGGCGGGAAGACGAATACGGTTTCCGTTACCATCTGTGCAGTGTGCACACAGAACTCTGCGAAGCAAGGACGTGTCTGTGAGTTGCTTTCTTCTCAACCGGACGAGGGTTGGGACAATGGTTCCTCCTCTGTACACACGGTGGGAGGACAGTCCATGTACAGTACAGGCCCCGCTATGTACTGAGCAACAGCTGTGTACAGTACTTAATATGTGTGTGTGTGTGTGTGTGTGTGTGTGTGTGTGTGTGTGTGCTCGGACCAACACGTTACTTTTATGTATTCTCTCCTGAAAATGCGCTAAGTTTGGGTGAAAAAAGGAGGCATAGACATAAATATATACAGTAGTATGTATATACACAGAGAACCCTCAGTAAATAAATTATATTCCTTCATACCCTATAAACTGTATGCATATACTTAGAGATAGTTAGAACTCCCTGGGCAACCAGTGACTTCCAGGAAAGTCTGGATGGCAACCGAGAAAGGTGGGGGGGTCTGCAATGCACTTCTCATCAGGATCCCTAGCAAGAGCCTTCAAAGGCTCCAAAACAGCGCTGCTAGAGGATCCCGATGAGAGTGAGCAAATACGAGCACATCACACCCATCCTCCGCTCACTCCACTGGCTCCCCGTCTCATTTCGCACCGAAAACAAGATCTCCCTGCTCACCCACCAGTGCATCTAACGCTCCCTCCTACCTCAAGGAACGTGTCACCCCCCCAACCCTCCACTCGCTCCCTCCGCTCCTCAAAGACAAACCGCCTCAGACCCGTCAAAACACCAACCTGCGCACCATGGGCGACCGGGCCTTCTGCTCGGCCGCCCCCCGAACTGTAGTGTGGAACGCCCTCCCCGCCCAACCGAGAGCGCCACAGTCGGTTGACTCATTTAAGAGAGGACGAGTGGCGCGCTATGAGCTTGTAGATCTGCTATTTTTCAATAGCTAAAGCATAACATGGGTGCCCGTTCAGAATGGGTTAATAAGACTTTCCTTTTTAACAAAGTGTTTTCATAGCATTCCATTTTGTTTTAAATTGTGTTCCCTTTTGTATTTTCTCACTGTAGCACTTTGAGATTCAAACGAATGTAAAGTGCGTTATTATTATTATTATCAAGTGTGTGTGTGTGTGTGTGTGTGTGTGTGTGTGTGTGTGTGTGTGTGTGTATACTAGCTTCAGGCAGGCAGAGCCACAAGTAGTAACGTAATCATTATGGCACGTTTATGCGATCTCAAGACACAAAAACAACGTCTGGCTTCTTCTTCTTCTTCTTCTTGGTGCAGTTTGCCAGCTTACAGCATGTGCCACGCCACGACGTTCCAAAGCAGAACTTTAAGGCTCAATGTCTTACTATGTCTTCCTCCTTCTAAGCACTGTATAAAACCATCAGATAAGAGCGAGTTCCTTTGAGTTACAGACCCCGAGAGCCTGCGAGTGGAGCACCATGTCCCGGAGGAGATGAAGAGAGCCCAAAGAGATTGCATCATTATGCCATCTGGGAAGCAAAGGGACTGATCCTCACAGTTAAGCTGTGGCCATTAGTGTGCCGGGCCGCCTGGAACTTCACACGTGGGTCTTCCCAACGAGCCGCATGAGGCTTACTGGAAACAGACACAGCCCCGCTGGGGGGGGGAGAGAGGAGAGATGAGGGTCACTTTGATGACAGCGCACTTACACACACTGTACCACTTCTTGTACTTCACTTCTTGGAAAACCAATGTCCAAAACTGTTCCTCGTTTATAAAGAAAACTAAACAGAAAAAAATATATATCTGGGTTTTTTTTGGCTTTAAAAAAAAATAACAGCTTGTAGGGTCTGATATTTTCACTCATGAATGATGATTAGTGTCCAAATGTATGCAAAAAACTAACAAAAAATGTGAAACTTTTGAGATACGAGGTTTCTGCCCGGCAGCGACGATATCTGTGTGCACAAATGCAAACAGAAGTTCGCACACACACACACACACACACACACACACACACGCACGCACAGAAAATGAATTATCTGATCAGCCTGACAGCATAATCCCACAGTAATCACGTCACTAGAGGGAGGGTTTTTATGAGGAAATGTAACTTCATTTAACATTATGTGTGAAACCCCAAACGGTTTTCGGATGCTCGCTTACATCTTTTCCCTTTTGCAATAGAAGCCAATTCAGCATCAAGCATTAAGACTTCCACAAGTGCGTACTCGGCTGCTGGTATTGTCTTTCTGACGCATGATGTGTCGCCCTATCCGTTATTTCATATAGGAACCAAATGGACCCTTACGCAGGTCCATGATGTTGGCACCAGTTGAGGTCCTTGGACGTGTGAACTCTAGCGCCTAGCCTTAATGATGTGCTATGCAGTCTTACCACTTTACTTTGCAGAAGTAAAAGCTGGTTGATGCAGTGCGATCGTCGCGAGAGCGAGTCTGGAACGGGTCGAGATTGACATGCTAAATGAAAAATGGGTACAAAATGTAATATTGATTCCAAAAATTGAAGGGCGGCATATTTATCAGAAGGACAAAATATCACGTCGTGAGAAGCAGGGATGTGCGTTTGCAATGGCGGGGTGCATCTTGTTTCGTTTTGTCTCGTCACTGAACAGAGGACACGTCATTGTATCGATGACTTTTACCACGAGAAATAACGAAGAATAAAGATACAAGAACGAGGGGGTTCATGTAAAAAGTATTTTCAACTATTATAAACTAAATAGCTGTCTGGTGTGCACACAAAAGGCCTGGGGCCTGGTACGAAAATTTAACGTTAAGAGAGCAAAACTCTTCTCCGATACGCCTGACTCATCCGTCGCCACTTAATTGAATTCCCCCAATGCACGGGCGTGGGTGTAGCTTTAGCTTTAGCGCTGCCGTGGTGGTGGTGGTGGTGTGAGCACCGAGTCCTGTCTGGGTGTGTTGTTGAGGGATTAAGCGGGACTATATGGCATTTCTGCGAGACACTCCTAAAAGCCTCTCACCCCCAAGCTATGGAAAAAAAAAACACACATGGTTGAACATTCATGACTCGAGTGAGTCAAAGCAACAGCGGTTTCTTGTGGTGACGTCTCTTCTCAGCTGTCATGAATCGCTCCTTATAGGAAAAAGTTACAGTCAGCGTTCTTATTAATATAGCATCACAATCATTTTAACCACTTCATTTTATACATTTTATCAGTTGGCTGATGAAATGCGTGCGTGCGTGCGTGCGTGTGTGTGTGGCGTGGTGATTAACGACATGTGGCTCGGATCACGCCTCGACCCTGGGCTAAATTTCACACTAGGTTTTTTGGGGGGGATTAGAGGGAAGTGATGTCAGAGTGATTTCCTGGACTTGTGGCGAGACGTCAGCCACGCGATGGCGGCGGGATGGATCTCTGGGTTCACATGACGCGCTGCACGAGACAAGATGTCTGCTAAAGATGACATGGTCGCTGCTGGGGCAGAAACCTCTTATCATTCTCCATATTGCTATAGGCTTTGTGCTTTTTTTTTACGCGTAAATTAAAACAGTTTCCCTGCCAGGAATGGTTTAATCCAGGTTACTGTCGCTGCGATATACGACATACCCGCCTTTTGTTTTATGTGTTTAATACGCCGTATTGTAATAATTAAAAAGAAACTCCGTCTTTGCTCCGGAGCTGGAGACGAGAAGGTTTCGTTTTGATGACGAAACCGGAAATCAACACATGCTGTGGGCTGCTAGGGCTTCTGGGAAATTGAGGCCAATGCAAATGAACGGGGAACAACGCCTCATGGAGGAGGGTCTTGTGGGGCTGTCTTGCGTCGCACCAAGATGGCGGGTGGTGTGATCGTTAATAACAAGCGGAGCAACCTTTTTTCAGCGGATTTTCACGGAAACAAAAGCCCAAATAATTCAGCGTATGCTCTAAAGGTAATACAACAATCTCTGCAGTGAAATGATTAAAATGCGGGTTACACGTTTAAAACAGTCAAACTGTTAACGTCCAAGCTTGATCATACCAGAGCGCCACGCAGAATCATAAAAAAAACTGCAAATCCACAAGCTCGAATCTTGTGACGCATTTGAGCTTTTGCCATGTGTGGCTCTTTCTGATACAGAGGCAGTCATAGCGGCAAGACTAAGTGTTCAGGAGAGGAGAAAAAGTTAATAGCACAGGCAGACTCTTCACATACTAGAGCATGTCTGACATAAATGTCAGAGCTGAAATTGACGTGTAAATAAATATGAAATAAATGCTAGGTGTAATGTTAAGAGTCCACAGAAATGAACCTTTCAAGCCTTCTTTTGCTGACTTCTGTAAGACAGTGTACTCTATAAGCCATAAGTCCAAAACTGGACAACCAATATGTCAATTTGACGCTATGATTCCCTGCTTTCTTATGACATGAACAAAATCCAAATGACTTGTCAAGTTTGGTCACATTTTTTAATGTGAATCCTGAAAGGTTTTAGACCTGTTTCCACAGGCCAGAGACGATAGGATTCTGGTTATAGAGCTGTAATATTGATTGATATAGTGATATAGATAGTGACTCCATTACCGTTTAGATTACTTTTTCAGATTCAACGAATAATCTCTTGTAGCACCTATTTATATCAACAAATGTACAAATGTAGTGTAATTTTAGCACTATGTTATACTTT
>NC_139708.1:42022836-42025627 GCF_964188405.1 Protomyctophum parallelum
GCCACATGACGTCACGGGGGGGGGGGGGGGGGGGGGCACACATGAAAGCCAGGCTCAAAAGGTTTGAGAAAGAAGCGCTGCCCTCATAGCACACAAACACCCACAGCATGCACCCACAAATAAACACACACACACATTCCTTCTGTACTTTTACTATTTTACAGCCCGGTTATCGCCATCTCTCTCCCCCCCACACCCTGTACTGTAGTGTACACTGCTCCAGATGTTTGGCGGTTCCACATCATTTCCGTCACGCGCACGCGCACACGCACACGCACGTGCACACACACGCGCGCACACACACAGAGACAGTCTCCATGCAGTGCATTCCTCATTGGGGTCATGTGCAGCTCCACACTGCCCTGTCATCTATGTTTTCCTGGGCCTTTTGTTACAAGCGGGGCCTCCGGACCTGTTGTTATACACTGTATAATTATTTTAGCTTTCCAAGGTGCTGTTGATACAGGATGGGTTTACCCAGGTCTTTAACAGGGACAGGGGGAAGTATCTAATACATCCGAGGGGACGACGACAGCGTTGCCATGTCCTCTTGTTACACGATATAAGTGACTTTTTGGGGCTTTTATCTCCTGTAAAGTACCGCTCGTAAAATATTGCTAGTTGCGTTTTTGAGTGGTGCAACCACTCCTACATCCAGCAACGTCCGTGTACCTGTATGTATGTATAAGTGAGCACGAGTACGTTACATATGTATACCAGTAGGGGGCACCAGAGATACAGAGAAGAAATTGGAACGATACAGAGAAGAAATTGGAACGATACAGAGAAGAAATTGGACGATACAAATTGGAATGATACAGAGAACCAATAGACGGGAGTTGCACCACTCGGTTCACACTGGTGTGATTTTTTTTTAAACGTGCTCGTTTCTGAAGTGCTTGTTTTGGGCTTGCTTCCTCAGTGTTGTTTAAAACAGTGGTTCTCAAAGTAACGTGTGCATGTCACGGTTTTTTTGTTTGGGTAACACATTTGCATATTTTTAATTCATCATTTTAACATTAATAGAAAGATCTGATGGTTTGAACAGATCATTCAAATGCACATGGCATCTATAATGTATTCTCTCGTTTTGCCACCAGATGGCGGGAACGCACCATTATGCCGATTTTGACAAAAATAGACTAATCTGGTCAAGTCACTTCCGGTTCAACGATCGATAACATCCGGTAGTATCTTAACCCCGTGTCACTCGTTTGGCTGTCCGGAATGATAAGCTAATGTTAACTTTTTTCATAACTAAGTCAAATTAAGGTCAAATCAACCCCAAAACATCGCAAAATATCAATTTTTTTACAGCGACGGACATAGAGACGGCGCGCGTGCACGATAGCGCACGATCGCGCGGATTTCGGCCGTTTTTGGGTAAATTACATCCAACGTTACCGAAATTAGCGAAAACATGCTAATCTTTGCTTCGTTTAACCCCCGATAACTGACATTGATGGACATTCCTTTCATTCCGTTAACGGTAGGTTTGTATTTTTAGCAATAATCCGTTTTTTTCCGTTAATTGTAGCCCAGGGGTTTAAAATGCATTTGGCAAATCTCAAAGTGCCTGGAGGGGAGCCCATACCAGATGTGTGTCTTTTTAAATGTTTCAAACATATTCCAAATATCTCAAAAGAAAATGTAAAATTTATTTTGAAAATAGCCCAATATATGAATCTATAGGTTTAAAGTACTGGTGGTGTGGCCTAACAGTCACTTAGTTTGAGCTTGATTTCATAGACAGGGTCTAGGCTGCTTGTTTCTCTGGAAAAGTCTGGCAACGCTAGAAGGCGATGGAGTCGGAGTATAGGAGGTGATGTTGTTGAACGCGATTAGGACCAGGTGTATGTGCGTACGTGCGTGCGTGCGTGCATGCGTGCGTGCGTGCACCTTTGGTGTGTGGCTTTTGGGTGGAAGTGCGTTCGCCACAGGGAGAGGAATAAATGAATGGAAGGCAGTCGCCCGCCCACACCCGGGGAAAAGGTCAATAACCGGTTGATTAAAAAGGTATTACGGTTGCGATGCCTCGCCCTACAGTACAAACAGCGCTAAGTGATTCTTGTCCATATCTAGGAATGCCGAGTATGTGGCTCACCAGTCCCGGGCGCTCTTTCAAAGAGCCAAATGACAGGCGGCCTCCGCGACGCACCAGGAATTACAGCCCATTGTGTCGGCGACTGATAACGCTAAATGTGCCTTAACGCATTAACACCGGGGAAGCATCCGTGCCATTTTAGATTATGAGCTGATTGTCAGTAAAAAAGGAAAATAAATACATTGTTGAAAGAAAAGCATTTAAAATTGGCTATTAAAAAATAGCAGATAGACAAGCTCATATAAGCGGCCTGGGAGGGTCGGTGGCCAAATACTGTACGAAATATTATTTCTTTATTGAGAAGGATTTGGGATTTAGATGACATTTTGTAGGTCTGAATGGGTTTAACCCATTTTAGGCGGGAACCCCTTTTGGTGTTAGCATTACGTTATGCTTTAGCTATTTAAAATTAGCAGATCTACAAGCTCATAGCGCGCCACTCGGTGGCGCTTGTAGGTCTGCTATTTTAAGACAAATCGAAGAACGACTGACATAGAAACATAGCTTTTTCAGAAAACTGTCATTTTCAAACAAGACATTTTTAGGTCCGAATGGGTTAAAAGGGGGATGTGGCCATTCTAGATATGTCGGGAGGTTGTGACGAGGGAATGCGGATGCATTGTACGCTCAGGGCTATAGCAGGGCCCACACACACACACACACACACACACACCAGATGACAGATTG
>NC_139708.1:42025827-42106474 GCF_964188405.1 Protomyctophum parallelum
GATAATATAGACTACAAGTACTTTATTAAAGTAAAGTAAAAGAGTTCTCTGCGTCGTAGCGCATGCAGATAGGCAGATAGGGGGGGGGGGGGGCAGTTCTATAGGCAAGGGCAGAAGGTTCCTATAACGACAGTGGGTGCGTGCCCACCTTAGAGTAGCCTATATATTTTAAGGCACCCGCCCCGCAACTTATTATTATTGGCTTATTATTTTGCCACCAGCGGAGTTGACGGTTGACGCCGTTGTCTAGTATAGACTATAGGCCTGTGCCAGGATGATTTTAAATAAATATGTCTCTGTCTCTGCGTCTCTAGAGCTATAACATATATACTGTAGCACACATCATGTGTGACACATGTGCACACACACACACACACACACACACACACACACACACACACACACACACACACACACACACACACCACACACACACACACACACACACACACACACCGAGTACTAAGTATAAGTAGCATATAGGGTACGGCTCTAAAAACATTAAATACTGCGGGAGCATTACACTAAACAAAGTTGGATTTGTACATTGCAGAAACGTACATAACGTAAGTGTTCTTATTATTGTCCGTCTGGGTTTTATAATGCAGTGTGAGTCCGCTCCGCGATAGCCGATCTGCAAGCTCACAACGCGTTGCGCTGATTGACAGTGCACGTGCAGCAGCTACTGTATAAAATTATATTTAAGTAGGCTACTTTTTTGTGTGACGTCTGTGTGTTATTGACTTCTTGTTCCTTAATGTGCAGGTTTATCAGAGCGATATAGTGCAGCTGTGAGTGAGTAGGCCTATAGCTGCTGCTGCTGCGTCCGTGCACCAATAGAGCGACCGCCGCAGCGGCACGTATGAAATATTAAATAAAAATATGTTGGGCTTCCGGGCGTCCGTTTCTGGACTGTACCAACGGGCTTAGGGCCGGACGGTCCCTTAACTCCACGGGCCCCTATATTTTAGGCCCGTGCAGGGCTCTAGTGTGTGTGTGTGTGTGTGTGTGTGTGTGTGTGTGTGTGTGTGTGTGTGTGTGTGTGTTAAATGTGGTCATTTAAATGTAGGCCTATTATATACACGCACCATACAAGCACCTATATTATATAATGTGTTATACAAATGGGCAATCAACATATAGCAGCACCCCCCACCAGCAGATGTATATAAACATGGAATTGCGCTATGATATTAAAATGGACTGAGCTGTGATTGTGCCGTACTGCGCCGGCCGGTGGCCACTGGCCTATTCTGCCATGCAGTATAAATGCATTATCATGCCTGTTGGTGAAATATAAACATCTAAAATGGTTCAGTAATAATTAGCATAAGTTATTATTAACGAAAAACATCTAATACTATTTTAAATTGGTCTAATAAAGTTAGTAACTAATCAGAAGCAGCAACCATTTTGTTTCAAACAACTATAGACCAATAAAATAGTAGGCTAGTATTTATGTTTTTCGTTAATAATAATACATACTAATTATTATTGAACGGTAAGTACGCTGGTATGTACGCTAAGGTACACTATAAGCTTGTAGATCTGTTTATTTTAGTCAGAATCTCGTGTGTGTATGTGTGTGTGTGTGTGTGTGTGTGTGTGTGTGTGTGTGTGTGTGTGTGTGTGTGTGTGTGTGTGTGTGTGTGTGTGTGTGTGTGTGTGTGTGTGTGTGTGTGTGTGTGTGTGCGCGCGCACACACATCACATGTGCACACATGTGTGCTATATGTTATAGCTCTAGAGACGCAGAGACAGACATATTTATTTAAAATCATCCTGTCTCGCACGGCATATAGAGCCAATGAACGGAGCATACCCCCCCCCCCCCCCCCCCCCCTCTCTCTCTCTCTCTCTCTCAGCACACGCTGTGCTGTGATATCAATCAGACGCAAATGATCATTGAGTAACGTTAGCTCTGACTCGCACATTATGTGAGATCACATAAAAGGCCTTTAATATAGCCACAGATCATATAGGAATAGGCTTGGGCACTACCCTACCATCTCTCTATAGTGGGGCACCGACGATCTGCAAGCTCACAACGCGCTGCATGTGGACGCAACACTTGTAGCTTGTAGATGCGCACCACAGATCATACAGGGCGTGTGTTCCAGCTAACCCTATAGCATAACACACACACAAGCAACAGTATAGACATCTATTCATCATTATTTATTTCAAATCAAAATACAATGTAATGCTGCACCACTGTCATGAAGTTCGCACGCACACGCACACGCGACACACACACACACACACACACACACACACACACACACACACACACACACACACACCACACCGTTTGCTTTCATTCGCTGTATGATACATTAGGCGATATAGACCCGCTGCGGCCCAGCGATAATCAACCGCTGTCCGCTGCGATGCGTGAGCTTGTAGATCAGATGCCGACAGACAGACAGACAGACAGACAGACAGACAGACAGACAGACAGACAGACAGACAGACAGACAGACAGACATGAAATGAAATGGTTCAATAATAACACACACGAGATTCTGACAGAATGCGGCGGCATGCTTAAAATAAACAGATCTACAAGCTTATAGTGTATACCATAGCGTATACATACCAGCGTACTTACCGTTCAATAATAATTAGCATGCATTATTATTAACGAAAAACATAAATACTAGCCTACTATTTTATTGGTCTAGTTCAGTTGATTGAAACAAAAGTCATGGAATTCAATTGCCTACATTCAGTATAGGCCTGGTTTTGATATAATGATGCAGGGAGATTTTCTGAGCCAGTCCGTGCCATGTCATTTTTTCAGATTAATATTTAAATCTTTAGTTGGAAGAATGCAATAGCATATCATAAGTGTTGACCATAATGGGACGGTTGGAACCAAATGAACCCCCGACGGCCGGCGCTATTCAGCTATAAGGCCTATAAACGATATGGCCATACAAATATGGTTATGTGGTGGTCTGTGACATGTCTGCGTGCGTGCGTGCGTGAAAGAAAGACAGAATACGACGCAATGACATGTCAAATTGTCAATTGTAGATCAGCTGCTTGTTATTTAAGTAGGCTAATATGAAGGCAGCGTCTCCGCAAACGTGGACACCCGTGGCCCCCCTTGATCCCCAAGGGTCCACGGTGACCCGTACCGCCCGGGGGTCCCCGGACCCGTTTGGGCGGCCCGTCAGGTGGTTTTCGAGCTTGTGGATTTGTATTTTTAATATTGCTTGTCAAACGTTTAAGGCATATAGCCTATTTAATCTGATTGGTATAGCTCTGCATGGTTGCTGCTTCTGATAGCCTACTAACTTTACGCACGCATGCGACACACACACACACACACACACACACACACACACACACACACACACACACACACACACACACACACACACACACACACACACACACACACACACACACACACACACACACACACACACACACACTAGAGCCCTGCACGGGCCTAAAATATAGGGGCCCGTGGAGTTAAGGGACCGTCCGGCCCTAAGCCCGTTGGTACAGTCCAGAAACGGACGCCCGGAAGCCCAACATATTTTTATTTAATATTTCATACGTGCCGCTGCCGCGGTCGCTCTATTGGTGCACGGACGCAGCAGCAGCAGCTATAGGCCTACTCACTCACAGCTGCACTATATCGCTCTGATAAACCTGCACATTAAGGAACAAGAAGTCAATAACACACAGACGTCACACAAAAAAGTAGCCTACTTAAATATAATTTTATACAGTAGCTGCTGCACGTGCACTGTCAATCAGCGCAACGCGTTGTGAGCTTGCAGATCGGCTATCGCGGAGCGGACTCACACTGCATTATAAAACCCAGACGGACAATAATAAGAACACTTACGTTATGTTACGTTTCTGCAATGTACAAATCCAACTTTGTTTAGTGTAATGCTCCCGCAGTATTTAATGTTTTTAGAGCCGTACCCTATATGCTACTTATACTTAGTACTCGGTGTGTGTGTGTGTGTGTGTGTGTGTGTGTGTGTGTGTGTGTGTGTGTGTGTGTGTGTGTGTGTGTGTGTGTGTGTGTGTGTGTGTGTGTGTGTGCACATGTGTCACACATGATGTGTGCTACAGTATATATGTTATAGCTCTAGAGACGCAGAGACAGAGACATATTTATTTAAAATCATCCTGGCACAGGCCTATAGTCTATACTAGACAACGGCGTCAACCGTCAACTCCGCTGGTGGCAAAATAATAAGCCAATAATAATAAGTTGCGGGGCGGGTGCCTTAAAATATATAGGCTACTCTAAGGTGGGCACGCACCCACTGTCGTTATAGGAACCTTCTGCCCTTGCCTATAGAACTGCCCCCCCCCCCCCCTATCTGCATGCGCTACGACGCAGAGAACTCTTTTACTTTACTTTAATAAAGTACTTGTAGTCTATATTATCCGCCTAAGGCAAGTCATTGAGACACAGACAGACAGACAGACAGACAGACAGACAGACAGACAGACAGACAGACAGACAGACAGACAGTCAATGCGCTATACGAGCGCGGTGAGCTTTGATGATCGGCTAAATTAATATAGCCGTGTATATAAATTAAATTCATATGTCCTTGTAGGTTATCTATTGTGTTGGCCAGGGTAGGTTATCTATTGTGTAGGCCAGCCCCCCCCCCCCCCCCCCCCCCAGAAGGACGATCGTAATCACATATTGCCTTGCGCTGTGCGTAAAATAGTAATTTTTTCAGTATGAGGCGATACGCAGCATCTACACAAAGTGCATAGGGGGACCCCCCGACCCCCCCCCTGCAAGGGTCCACATGGGGTGGGGGGGGGGGGGGGGAGGCACACAGATAGGAGCTCAGACGCTCACACACACACCCCCCCAGGGGTCCACAGACGCGGGTCGGGCCATCCCGTATGTAGGAGAGGAGCTGGTAGATCTGCTATTTTCGGTGGGCATGTGACAGCTCTGGAACGCAGGGTCGCCTGGGGACGGCGAAGGGCTCCACGGACCGGCATGGTGCACGCGGTGGCCTGGCACACGTGCACACGTGCCAGGCCACAGGGCGCAGGGCGGACCGGCAAGGTGCACGCGGTGGGCGTAGGGCAGCGCAGGGCACCGCGCAGGGCACCGCGCACCGGGCATATAACAAAGTCAACCATTACGTCGCAAACGGGTAGATATAGCCGCGACGAGTCACGTTCTGTTGCGACGAGTCCACACACGCCACAACGAATTACCTTTTACGTCGAGAAGGGTAGATATAGCCGCGACGAGTTCCGTTCTGTTGCGACGAGTCCACACACGCCACAACGAATTACCTTTTACGTCGAGAAGGGTAGATATAGCCGTGACGTGTCCCGTTCTGTCGCGACGTAAAAGAATAGTCAAACTACTAGGTCGCAAACGGGTAGATATAGCCGCGACGAGTCCGTTCTGCCGGGACGAATTGATATTTACGCCAGGACGTACTCGAATATACGTTGCGACGGAAAAATATACGTCGCGACATAGGTCGTCAGTCGTGAAGGCATTTCGCTCCACCTGGGTCCTTGACATGAAAACTGTCAAGATGTAGAAGACATTTGTAGAATCGGGGTTAAATGTTTTATTGATTTAGAAATGCTTCATGTTTTACTCAAGGGGGACACCGCCCGGCACAAGTTGATGATGTAATTTACCCATGTGTTGTCCAACCCTATGGAATGTGCGGTATGGAATGCATGTGCTAATAAAACCTATTCAAATATTGTTTTGATCCTCATATTAACCTCATATTAACCTATTACGTTAGTTTTTAGTTAGCACATGCATTCGTTCCATACATTCCAAAGGGCTGGACCAGACACATGGACATAATTAGGACATCGTCAACTTGAGACGAGAGGGGCAATTAGGTTGTTAATCGCTTCATTAAAAGAAAGAAATACATTGCCATTGATTATTGAATTAAGAAGAAAACAATGCATACTGTAGTTACTTGCAGCCTCAGCCTAGAGGTCTTTAAAACGTCAGAAACGTAAACTTTTTTCTGGCAGCCCGCCAGAACCGTAGTCTACGTTTACTAGGCTTTTATATTCTTTAATCCATGTTTTGAGTGGATCGAATCGATAGCTGCCTCTCGTTAGCATCACAGCGTAAGTGGTACAGTGGCCGCGGCCATTTTGAAGATGCGCGCGCATCCACTCTATGTGCTGCTTTCAATGGCCTGTATCTCCAAATCGGTACAATGAATGGCGTTTCTGGTGAAAACTAGGTTTTTCCAACGGCCGACAGCAGGCGCTGTGATACTCGCGGTGGGGTTTTTTTTCTGCACAGAGCGAGAGAACACCCGGTTACGGATATTTGGCTCTTCAAAATAAATGTTGAAAGGGGAAAAACCTTGGCAATGCGCCCTAAATAATCCTGGAGGTCAAACGGTTAATTATACCTGCCACAAACCTGAACAACCAAACCCTCTGATTAAAACATAAACCGAGACTTCTACAAATCTCCAAAACAGTCTTAGCGACATAAATAATAACCCATTTCATCAGCAGTCAGTCAACGTTTAGAGCAAAGACACTTCCCTGCTAATCGCTTTCTTGAGAGGCAGTTATTCCAATAACCTCCCCCATTAATATGCAAATTAAATATGGCACAGGGCTGATAAACTCTCTCCCAGAATACCCAAGTGGGTATTAAAGAGTCTTTTGTCGCAGCCTTGTAGCGCTCTTGTTTCATTTCAGTAATGTGAGTTGTAACCAGGCGGCGGGCCCTGACCTGCCTCAATCGGAAAACAAACCCCCTCGGAGGAACCCTGAACCGTTTAACCGGGATCGCCTCGTTAAATCCTCCTAAACCGCCCACTCTCAGAGCCAACATCCTTGGGCCAAATAGGATGACTGATGCATAGCGCCGTGGATCACAGACGTGCGTGTGTGCGTGTGCATGTGCTTGTGTCCGTGCGTGCACGTGCGTGTGGTGTTTATGACTGCGGCTGTCTGTCACACACACAGAGCTTGTTGCAAGGTGTCGCACTGTCTAAAACAGAGCTCACAATGTGCCACACAGTAATGCGCTGCTCATCTACTAGATCTGCTAATTTTCGGGGCGTGCGATACAGACACTCAACTAAGTACAAATTATAGGCTCACGGCCTTCGCTTCTTATAAGCGCTGCTCACATTTTTAATCCCCCAAAATCACAAACGCGCGAGCGGAGAGAAATTAAGAACGCCAGAGCAGGCAGACAAGAGGACAAGTTAATAAGCTGCCACACGCTCAATCGTGTTCGCCTAAGCCACACACACACACACACACACACACACACAAGGCCCCTCGCTTCCAACTACACAGAAAACCCCAACGTGTCAAAAGCTATGAACTGGGGAAGATGGATATGTAGAGACAGGGTGAAGGGTTCCCCTTCCATCCTCCCATATTTGTTCCACTTTGAAGGAAAAAAAGGCCATGCAGAATGTGCACAGCTCACGCAGACTGATGCAAGGTCTCAGCAATGCCTTATAACGTTTTCTGAAAGGACCGACGGCGTGCAAACATGTCGGCCGATCAGTCGACGGGAAAGCTGCGAGTATTCAGTTTGTTACTTGATTGCCAAGGCAGGCTGTGTGTCTTTAAGACTGATAAAAGAAGATGGGAGGTTGTAATTTGCACATATGTTGTCCAACCCTATATGGGATGTGCGGTATGGAATGCATGTGCTAATAAAACCTATTAAAATATAGTTTTGACCCTCATATTAACCTTATTACGTTTACGTTGGGTTTTTAGTCAGCACATGCATTCGTTCCATGCGAGTATTCAGTCTGTTACTTGATTGCCAAGGCAGGCTGTGTGTTTTTAAGGCTGATAAAAGAAGATGGGAGCTGGGAGGGTTAAGGCTCATACATAGTCTGGACTTTCGGTGGTTAGGTGACCACCGAACTACAACATGACGTCACAAGCCACGGTGAAGAGCAAACCACCGCCACCGCTCCAGCCCTTCTCTCTGATTTTACTCACCACCGCTCAACGTTATTTCAGCTCCGGTGGTCAGCTCACCACCGGAGCGGTGGTCACCTCACCACCGAAAATCCAGACTATGAATAGGCCTTTAGCTTCAG
Organism: Protomyctophum parallelum; assembly: GCF_964188405.1. Taxonomy (NCBI): domain Eukaryota; kingdom Metazoa; phylum Chordata; class Actinopteri; order Myctophiformes; family Myctophidae; genus Protomyctophum; species Protomyctophum parallelum. Next base: position 42,033,914 of record NC_139708.1, read on the forward strand.
CGATATGTCTGACACAGGGGAAACATCAACATCATGTTGTGTTAGCCTATCACACACCGTCAAGGAATCAGAGAATGAAGGTCATCATGCAGTAACAGCCTATACCTCACCAACACATTATTCTCATGACAAAAAGACCAGGTGCTCGATGGAGATGCACAAAGTAACAAGTAGGATCTGGTGCTTCAAAGATCAGTGGGACTGGAGTACTGAAGACAAGGCGGTGATCCGAGCACTAAAAAATAAAAAAATTAGGAGAGGGTGGGATAAAAGTTAAAAGAAGCCGACATGTTTCGACTCACAGAGTCTTCATCAGGGCAAGTATGCGCCCAACCTCCTCCTAACTTTTTGAGTGCTCGGATCACATTCTTGTCATGAATGAAGGTCATATAAGTAACAGCCTATACCTCACCAACACATTCTTCTCACGCACCAATGATAAAGTGACTCACTAAAGCCATTAGCCAATTAAAGGTAGTGTAAGAACTTACAATTCCATTTGTTTAATCTGTATCATTCATGACTGAGTTCTCTATACTGATTTGATAAAATTGCTCTCGCATGCAGTTTCAGTTTCAGAAAATGCATTTTCTGTTTAATAAAAAGCTGGAGAGACATGGAGACTCCTGTTACTGTTACACACTATATAGCAATGAGTACTATCACTATCACTAAAGAAAATCACTTACACTACTTTTAAGACCTGAGTCCGATTCTACAAAATGTCTTCTGAATGCAAATAGTTGTTTTTGAAAAACGTATGTTGCAATATGTCAGTGCTGTCAGGGTACTTTTCGTCACTGGTACTTTTTCATGTCAAGGACCCCAGGATTATATGTATTTAGCCGTGGACCTGTATCTCTAAATATTTAGTTAAATATTTAGATTTGCACAAATTTTCTGCATTTTTTCAAAAGAATAGCAAATTTACAAGCTCGTAATGTGGCACAAAATGACACGATATCAGTATACAATAATGCTTTTTAGCTCAAATCTAAAATGACAGAGACGCTTACCGGGTCTAAACTCATTCAGGGACACCTAGTGGTGGCTTAGGTGCAGCGCTTGTGCCATGAATAGTAAGTGAACGGGAGGAGCCCTTAGGTTGAAAGGGCTTTTGGCCGGAAACCGCTGAGGTCAGGAAGTAAAATCCGTTATTTAACATGTCCGCGATTGTCATTTTAATTCACCCAAAACATACTTTTGATCAGCGAAATACTAGCGTTTGGATACATCAGACGTAAACCAAGCTTGCATTTTGGTCTAAAAAGAGATTCCAAGATATTTACGTTCTAAGATGCTCCGGCCCATAGCAAGCATAAGCCAGTGGATTTTTCACTTCCGGTTTTTTTTCCAGAACCGTGCACCCCATACACTATTACGTGGAATTAGTGCTTGCTTCTGCTTTCTTCTTCAAGTCTAAATAGAAAACGTATGTATTTCACACTGTTCACACTACTGAGAATATCTGGGCTTCGGTTGAGCTGTACGTTTTTTTTTTTTTTAATCACTTTTTTTTGTATTTTCTATTCCATTTTACCCATTTTAATCTAGTCTATTTTATTTATCTCTCTGTTTAAAGTGCACTGTGATTGTCGTTGTACTTGTTTGTTTATTTTGTAAAGCACTTTGGTGTGTGAAAGCTGCTGCTCTATAAATGAAGTTGCCTTGCCTTATCGTCAGTAGGGATGCACCGATCCGGCTTTTTGGCATTCGATACCGATTTCGATACATGGGGGTCCAGTATCTGCCGATACAGAGTACCGATCCGATACCCCCCACAAAGAAACGTAATAACCTATTAAGCTGTATGCCTCACTGTGTGGAGTCTGGAATCATTATTTTGTGTAAGGCAACATCAAGGCTTGACTTAAACATTACTTTCCCAACTTTGTAAAACAAAATGTAACAAACACAGATATAAATGCACTGAATTATTTATTAAATAACTGTGCAACAATTAGACCAGGTTAATGTGTGCGCAGGCTAGCCTGGCTGCATTCCTCATGTTATACTGTCAATACTACACTGCTGTGTCACAGAGGAGGTAGAGTTGTTTTCATACTGTAATTACACATAATTATCGGATTGGATCGGATCGGATAATGGATCGGCCACCGATCCGATACCCGATCTAGAATTTTAGCCGGGATCGGCGCCGATCTCCGATACGAGTATCGGATCGGTGCATCCCTAATCGTCAGGCTACTTACTGTAAGACTAATCTTACTTAAGACTAATATTCAAGTGTCGTGAAAACTATAAGCAAGCAACCAAAAAAAGTGTGCCAAGGATGGTTTTGGTCAGAGAATCAATCATTATTGTTATTGCCAAAGAAGAAACAAACCTGGGGCACTCACTGCATGTACACAAGTTAACACAACTCCAGAGTTGGACATTGATAACGGCACAACTGTATTGACTTGTGTATAATGTGAACATGGTAAAACTAAAAGAAGATCTCTAAGCTCACAACAAGTTGCAATGCAAGGCGGTGCGCTTGTAGATCAGCCAAATTCTCTACAACGCACGTAAAATCATTAGGCCAGTGGGTGTAAGGAATAGCATGGCCTCTAGGGGTCACCAAGAGGGCTTTAATGTTTTATCTTAAATACTTTATTATCCTGTTCTCTGCATTGATTTTCCCATATTTAACCCATTTTGGGTGCGGGAACCCCTTTTGGTATTAGCATTATGTTATGATTTAGCTATTGAAAAATAGCAGATCTACAAGCTCATAGCGCGCCACCGAGTGGCGCGCTACGAGCTTGTAGGTCTGATATTTTTGAAAAATCGAAGAACCACTGACATATAGAAACATGGCTTTTTCAGAAAACTGTCAGGATGTAGAAGACATTTTTAGAATCTGATCAGCCACGGTGCAGCATCCTCCAACACTTCCGTGCCCAGACTGCTCTTCCACACACATCCCGGACTGGGGTGCATACTTAGTTTAGACTAGTCATTGGATAGACATGGGTTAAGGTTAGGTCTAGGTGTGCTGGGAGGTGGGAGGTTTAAGGTTTAGGGTGAGGGTTTGAGATAGGTTGTAGTTGTAGGACTAATGACTGGTCTAACCAATGACTAGTTTAAACCAAAAACTGTCTAAACTAAGTACTGGACTCCACGGTCACCAGCAGGCACACAGACGGAGAGTCCAGTTAGCTCAGAGAGTGCAAAAGGAGAACAAGTGAACGGACGCGGAGAACGGATCCTCGCTTTCGAGGCTGCCATGATGATGATGATGATGATGATGATGTAGTCTACGGGGACAACGAGGCTGTGGCAGGGCACCTTGCCTCATGCAGGCACCCAGAACTAGAGACCCGCAAACTGACACCGTGGGAGCCTATAGTCAGGGCAAAGCCAGGAAAGGCAAGAGGCGCACCACCTACGTAGATGCACTGCAACGCCACAGCTTACAACAACACTGTATAGCTCCAGACCCTGATGCTATACTCAGGAGAGTCAGTGGAGGGCAGCGATTTCACGAGTCCATTGGTGTGGGTAGACCGTGAGAACACTTTTGACACACGTCCTCCGTTCTAGGTGTTGAGCCAAACTGCAAGGGCAATGAAATCATTTAAAGAAGGAAGGGCTTCTTCAATATAGCAGGTCTACAAGCGCAGGTAGATCTGCTATTTCCACTATTACGGTTTGCGGCGCTTTGTGTGAGCTTGTAGATCATTTTTGAGAGTATAAGGTTATTAAATATCACGTGTAATTTCTTTGTATACGAGTCCTGTGCAACTTCAAAACCAAAAAAAAAAACCCGAAAAACTGAAATTTAATTTGTGTTCATAATGTTCCAGTCTTGTTCAAAAACACAATTAAACCGTAAAACCGAACCAATTATTTGTGTGACAATGAATCGTCATGTAAAATGTCATAACCGTGACAGTCCTACAGGTGCACACCCAAATAACCATGTCTAAAATTCTTAACTATACAGTCCTGCCTCAAAATAACTAATAATTAGCACAATCAGCGCCAGGATTTCTTTCATAATAGAAGCTCGGGGTGCCGGGAAGACATGGCAGCTTTTACTCTGAAAGCCGGGGGCTTCCGTTCCGTACGAAAACCGGGAGGCATAATGTTTCTTGCTTACCTCGCTATTATTACGATCGAGTCTCTCTAGAAGCGTTAATATTCCGGGCGAGAGGCACGTTGAAGTGAGAAATGAAGACAGAAGTATAGCCATCTGGTCAAAACCACGGAAAACCTTAGATTACACGTGGCGAGTCTTTCCTTCTCATCGCTAAACAGGGAAGTGAATGGCAGCGCGTATGCACCAAAAGCAAGGAGTACATTGCAGAAGGATAGGTCAACCCAAAAAAAAACAAATCTGAATATATAAAAATCTGAATATATTTTCTCCATTTGATATCAATGGAAAAAGTGCTAGGACGTGTACACACGTACACAAGAAAGGGAAGCTTGGTTGAAAGTAAACACACAAACCTTGGGTTTGTTTTGGCACCAAGAATATGCCTGATTATTCCCCATTATTTCAGATCAGTTGCTCATCACAAATGAGAGAAATCACACCATGTATTGACTGCATGCACTCGCTCACTCACTCATTACATGCACAAAACGCACACAAGTGTTGAGGTGTTCTGCCATGGGCGAAGACATCCTAGTGTCTTTCTGAATATACCCCAGAGGCCCGGTCCAGACACCTAGGCTGGTAATCCAGCCTGACAGCGTGTCGTGGATTCGAGTCCCGATCCTGATGACCTTTCCTGCATGTCTTCCCTCCCATCTCTCTCCCCGTTTCCTGTCAAATAACTGTATATCTATCAATAAATGTGCACCAGACAGTTGCCTTGTGGTTAGAGTGCCCGCCCTGAAACTGGGAGGTCGGGGGTTCGATCCCCGGCCGGGTCATAACAAAGACTGTAAAAATGGGACCCAATGTCTCCCTGCTTGGCACTCAGCATCAATGGGTTGGATTGGGGGTCAAATCAACTAATGATTCCCGAGCGCGGCGCACACTGCGGCTCACCGCTCCAAGAGATGGGTCAAATGTGGAGAACAAATTTCACTGCGGCAACGTGTGTGACTAATCGTACGACTTTGAATAAAGGCAAAAATATCATTTAAAACAAAAAGAATGTACCTGAGAGTGTTGAGGTGTTCTGCCGCGGGTGAACACATGCCGGCGTCTTTCAGGAGGCTTCTGGTCAACGTGTCTTGCTCATGAGCAGCCAGCTCTGCGGTCACCCAGTCAGGCAGGTCTGCAGCACCCGGCTGGACGGGTCGCCTACCCAGGGGCTCGTCAAAGTAGATGGACTAGGATTAGACGGAAAGATATTAAGATACTTAGTTAGTCCTTTGCTGTGAGCACAATCCAGAATCCACCATTTTCCCAGCGGCCATTTTTTTGACAATTAACCAAGTAAGCCCCATTTGAACATTCTAAAAGCACACGACACACGTGTAGATCTGCTATTTTCTTTTAACGTGGTTGAAACGTTTTCGCCTAGAACAAAAACGGGGACGCCAAGGTTGAAAGTGCTTAATAGAGGGTGTGATTCATGTTGATGTTTAGTGTGTTTAGTGCCAGGACGAGTGCCAACATCACAGGGAGCCGCCGTGCCCACGTGTGTGTGCCAGGCTGCTAGCCTGGCACACACAGTGACACCTAAATGAAACGCACCGCTCGAGTCCATTCACGTTATTCAAGATGAAATGCTTTTATTGTCACCGACTTTCGGAAATACCGCACCGGAGCGCACTCGCCTATTAGTTTGCGGTGCACGGTGCTCTCAGTGCACTATTTCCGAGCACGCCCTTATACAGGTGCAGTACAAGTGTAACACGCAGGATTAGAGCAAACATCTTAACCACTAAGTCAAAGGGAATTCCCTCTATTACCCTATTGGCCTTGACATTGACATTCAATGTTCTATTTCTTATTCATGAAAATTCAGTCTTATAATCAGAGACGTCTGATATTCGGGACAATACGGTATTATTTAGTTTCATTATTTGTTATATGCAACCATGCACTGATTGCCGTGGCATCCAGGCTTGTTTATCCTACAGATGCTATGTAATTTTGTTCATTCTATTATTGTGGAAACAACAGTACATAGTTTTCATCTTACGGTAGTCGTCTCCATCTACCCTCCTTGCAGCAGCTAGAGTTTTAACTAGAACTAAGATGAGAGAACATATTACTCCAGTTTTGGCATCACTGCACTGGCTTCCGGTTGTTTTTAGGATTGATTTTAAAATTATTTTACTTGTCTATAAAGCTCTCAATGGTCTCGCACCTCCGTACCTCCGTGACTGCCTACCTAGATATGTCCCTAACCGCCCCCTCAGGTCCTCCAATGCTATATGGTGAGGCAGCTTTTTGCTTCTACGGCCCAACAGCCTGGAATAAACTTCCATTCGAGCTCAGACATGCACCCTCTGTAGACATTTTTTTATCTCAACTCAAGACTCACCTCTTCACTCTTGCTTTTAGTTGAGTTTTACTATGCACGTTCCTACCCAGCCCTGACTGATTTGCTGCATGTGGTGTTTTTATTTGTTTTTATTTATTTTATGTTCTTATATTCAATTTTGTTCTTTGCCATTGTTCTATCATTTTAACTACTTGTGTTTTATTGTATTATATTTTTGTGTCCTGCCCTGTGAAGCATTTTGAGCTGCATTTATGTATGAAAGGTGCTATACAAATAAAGTTTATTATTATTATTATTATTATTTGTCTGTCACGATCAAAGGACCACAACGGAAATAAGCTTCAGAGCTTTTTTGTGTTTACCCTTTTGACTGTTGGGTGCTTCTTGTCATCGATTGTGATCGTTTTGAAACTTGCTCTGATGAAGGCATAATGCTGAAACGATTATTTTGGAGTGCCACTGCTTCCTATTTCCTCATTTCCTGTTTTTCTTTGCTACATGTCCAAACATGATGCTCAAACCCAAATGGAACATCATCACGGCCTGTCATCTCTACACAAATTGAGGAAGGCGGATGAGCAGCTTGACCTACTAAATCTAATGTGTATACACAAACAATAATAATAGTATAATTTTGTTCTGTATCTGCAATGTGTTTCATAACTGCTGTAATCCCACAACAGCTGAATTTCTCCTGAGGGATACATGTATGTAGGTAGGTAGGGCTGACTCTGTCTGTATGTCTGTGAGTTAACTACCATTTACCACAGAGCAAACTATACACAAATACACAGACAATTCTAGACTGATTTGAAACAGAGACTCCGGAGGTGACAGTCATGTTGTAATGTTTACCATGTAGGTTGGGAGTGTCTTAAGGATGCCCGGTTCTGGCTTGGTGGCGAACGGACCCTCCAGGACCCCCCGTCGGAGCATGTGCAGAAGCAGGCGGGTGTAGAGGTTACGGTTCTTGCGGCCCATCTGACCAGAGCCGGACGTGGACGGGTCGCACAGCTTCCGGATCCACAGGGCACAGCGCTGTTGTTCTGTAGTGAAGGCAGAGGACACTGGTGTTAACTAGAACAGTGGTTCTCAAAGTGGGGTCCGGGAACCCCCCAGGGGTCCTTGAGGGAGTTTCAGGGGGTCCCCAGCTAAATGATAGATAATTAGGAAGCAAATGGACCCTTATGGGTCTGTAACTCTGAGAGTAAAATGGTAAAATCATGAATCTTAAATGGTGCGTTTATATAGCGCCTTTATCCAAAGCACTTTACATAGATTGTGCATTACATTCCCCCATTCACACACACATTCATACACCGATGGCAGAGGAACCATGCAAGGCACCAACCAGCTCATCGGGAGCAATCAGGGGTTCAGTGTCTTGCTCGAGGACACTTTGACACTAACTCTGTCGTGTACAAATGGAATGAAATATACCGCAACGGGTCCATTTGGTTCTATTTGCACAGTCTCAGAGTTAAATTAACGTTGATTTTTGGCGATAGAAATGCCATTAAATGAGTTGACGCAAGTCCAGGGGTGCCGCAGAATACTTTAATAACGATCCCACTACCAGAATCAGAACAGGGTGGTCTGGTTGCTAGGGCCGAACTTACAAGCACTCGTAACCATAAGTACGTATTATCCCGCTCTCAAAGTCTTCACATATAGTACAGTTAATATAAAATGCATTATTCAGGCACATTTCAGCCACCTCTTTTGCCCATTAGGACCTCTATGCGACGTCATCAAATGGGACAACCTTTTTTGCGGAGCCTGGGTTTCGATGGGCGCTGATGGGACGCTTGTTTTACAGCGTCCCAGGGGTTATTATAACCTCACAAAAACTATGCCTAAACCTATACCCCTAACCACAGTAAAACTATGCCTAACCCTAAACCTAACTTGTAAAACAAGCGCCCCCTCAGCGACCATCGACACCCAGGCTCCACAAAATGTATTTACAGTGGTGACCCTGAGCCAAAAAGGTTTGAGAAACCCTGCACTACAGTACAGTACAGTACAGTACAGTACAGTACAGTACAGTACAGTACAGTAACAACCTGACCTGTCTTGACGGGGTGTTTCTGAACATAGGGCTTCAGGTCCACTAGCAGGTGCTGGAAATCTGAGTCCAGTCTCTCCCAGGATGAGGAATCCTCACGTTGACTCATGATGCTGACGATGATGCTGTTGAAAGATATCAATGATTTAATGTGACAAACAATACGTTGCTTCAATCAGCGGTTCCCAAAGTGAAAGAGGGGTCCTCCATGGACTCAGGGGTCATTTAGGAGGGAGCTAGGGGTCTAAAATGAATCGACCCTTACAAGTTTCAAACAGTGTACAAATGGAACCAAATGGAGCTTTACAGGTCTGTAACTCTAGTGTACAAATGGAACCAAATGGACACTTACAGCCAGGTGGCTGAAACTCAGACAGTGTACAGTACAAGTGGTAAATGTAACCAAATGGACCCTTTGGCTTACAGGTCTGTGTAGCCCCTCTCGGGACCCTACGTAAAACTTTTCTGATATTTTGTTGAGTTTTACGTTGGGTCCCTGCTCACTACTGTATTTTCGTATGGAAATTCCTATACGCGGAAGTGGAGATTCTCTCTAAAATAGGACCCGCGGCATGTGACGCCATTATTTTCCTTGAGTTATTCTGAATTCGGTAACTTTAAGTAGCTATACATCCAGCTGCGAATATCTCCTGTGGCGCGGAAGCCGTTAAGTATTTTTAATCTTTGTTTGACCGATTTGGTCGCTTTATTTCTTCTTGTTTGTTTACCGTTTATTGTACCGCCTCCCGGTGTGCGGTTGGCTTGTGCGGCTACGTCCCTGCCTCTGATCTGCTGTGTCATAGCTATAGCGCCACTAGCTAGCCAGATAGGCGGTACAATGAGGTGTCAATAAACAAGGAAGGAAAAGAAGAATCCAAGCTTCCAAATCGGGCAAACATATATTAAAAATACTTAACGGCTTCCGCGCCACAGGAGATATTCGCAGCGGCATGTATGTGTACTTATACTTTACATATTCAGAAAGCCTCACACTGAATTATATCGTCATAGAGCGCGGGGAGCAGCGAAACATGTTGTTTATGTTTTAAAATGGGTGCGTATCAGGTGGCATGGTACTGCTGGAACAGGACCCCATGGTCTGTGTCGTCAAAATGTCAGAAACTTCAGTACCATTGGGTTCTGCTTGGAGGGCTAAGGTCTGTGTAACTCTGAGTGAACTACAAATGGAACCACATGGACTCTTACAGGTCTGTAACTCTGACAGTGTACAAAATGGATTTGGTTCCATTTTCATACTGTCAAGAGTTAAGGGGAGGTCCTTGAAAATGTGACAGTTTGAGAAACGCACTGATGTTAGCTGTAATAGCTGATGATGTTAGCCCAGTAGGATGCAGTCCACAAATCACTGCCACCCAAAGAGCAGCAACAACAAAGCTACTCAGAACAGGAGTGGAAAGCAACACTTTTTTTTTAATAGAAATACGAGACACGACATGTTCCGTGACATTTTTAAAACGCAATTCAAAAAGCCCCAAAACATGCTAACGTTGATGTTTTGGGGCACACAGAACAACAACAAACTAGTTACTAACCTGTAGCTTTGCACAGCTAGCGGGCTGCTGTGCACAGACGTGGCATTGCTGGTGTTTTTTTAACTCGGGTTTTCAGAAAGTATAAATGAATAAATATAGGCTACTGTAAAGAGAAACGTTTGTTTGTTTCGTTATGTTTTGTGTGTGTGTGTTTTGTGAACAACTGGACGGACGTCACTGGAGGTCTGCTGCTGCTCTCGGCTCGGCGCTCAAACGCTGTTCAAAGCGGCAGCCTACTCACACAGCGCATGCGCGCGCCACATCCGTTTTCCGTGAACAGTGAAAGGGACGCGGCGACGTGTTGCCATGGTTCTTCTACTATGCTGTGTGTGTGTGTGTGTGTGTGTGTGTGTGTGTGTGTGTGTGTGTGTGTGTGTGTGTGTGTGTGTGTGTGTGTGTGTGTGTGTGTGTGTGTGTGTGTGTGTGTGTGTGTGTGTGTGTGTGTGTGTGTGTGTGTGTGTGTGTGTGTGTGTGTGTGTGTGTGTGTGTGTGGAAGTGGGCAATGGGCACAGGTGTTTACTGTTCAACCAGTGGAGGGCACTATTGTATTGTCTGAATTTAAAAGACAAATAGTCAGGCAATATTATCAGAATAATGTCAAATCTGGGAATAGAATACATTTATTACCAAGAATTGTCTTCACCAATGTGTTTGTAAAGGTGTCTACTAAGACACTATGGGAGTCTTTTGACTGCTGCTGAAAGTTGGGGTACCATCAACAACCAATATAAAGCAAAATGTTTTAAATGTCATGCTTTAAGTAGCATGTGATGTATCAAACTAAGGGATTCTGAACCCATTCCAAGCATTACTTTTGCACGAAAAACACTCCTTGGGCTAAAAACGGCCATAGCCGTCATCACAAAATGTGATGTGGTCAGCACATTTGGACAAATGGCTGTGGCTGAATACACATACATATGAGGACTCAATGTTTATGGTACCAAAATGAAGGATAAAATAAATGCCATGTGAAATAGAATAGTATAGATACTAAATAGTAAAGCCGGGCACTGCACTCCCTGTGGTGGTGTGTCAAATTTGAAGTCGGTGGGGCGAACGGCTCTCGAGTTATGTGGATTACAGACGTACAGGTAGGCTACATACACATCATACAGAGGCGTGGTGCATTTATAGATATAGGCGGTATAAAATACTACTCTAGCTAGAGCTGGTTATCAACTTGTCTGGGTTAGAACCCGCCGCAGTGGTGTCCGGTGAGAACTTAACTGGGATGCCAAAAGCTCGGACACAACGATGCATGTCTGAGTTGTAAGGCCAGACGTCGCTGAGAATATCTGGGTTGTAAGGCCAAATATCCTATATCGTAATATCTTGACAAGTATACATCACCATATATCATGGTTGAGACGTGCATTGATTCAGTGTTGGTAAAGATACGGGGAGGAAATCAGTGATAAAAAGGTGTTTCTGACACCGCAACTGACCAAACAAGTCATTGAAACTCTTGTCCTTTCACATCTGGACTATTAGGCTACTCAATGATATGGTCAGGGGCCAAGGAGTGTTTTTCGTGCAAAACTAATGCTTGGAATGGCAGTGAATGGCACGGTGGCACAGTCGGTAGTTCTGTCGCCTCACAGCTAGAAGGTCCTGGGTTCGATTCCCGCTCGGGACGCTGTGGGCGCTGGAGGCGTGTCCTCTCCTCCCCATCATCTCCCCCTGTCCCCTAGGATAGGTACCCTCACAAAAAACATGCAGTAATCCTGGTCTCTAAACTGCCTCCCCCTGGCCAGCCGTGGCGCCTGATGGAGGGGAAAGGAACTGTTTGGAGTAACGTGTTCCTTCCAAGCGCTACGTCCAACCAGGGAAACTCCCCCTGTCAGGTGTAAATGAGCAACTTGGACACTCATGCATGAAGGAAGCATGAGTTCAAGTCCGTTGCTCTCCCCAGGTTGGCGGAGGGTGTGTAGAGCCTATTATCACATTAGATAATTGACACATGGGTGAAAAATGGGTTACAAAATCATGGGATAAAAATATAGAAAAAGGAATGGCCTTGAAGCTGCTGACTTTTATAACAAACATTGACCTGAAGTTGACAAGAAAGATCATCTTTAATAGCAAACTGTGTTTAGATGATGAAAGTAGGCTACAGTGTTCTTTCCTCTTGTGCTTTGATGCAGATTCTTGTCCGACGGGCAATGATTAGTATTTATATGCTTTGATCTGCTGTTTCTTTGCAAGGTCTTGAGTTATTTGTTTGTGGTTTTATGTCATAATTCTCCAAACACTATAACAATAACTATAAAGGATCTTTCTAACTCAAGTGGATGGAAATGTCCGACCATAACCACGAAGACAATTGACATTGGCCTTATAAACATGTTCAACTCAACAGAACTCCGAACGTGCAGATTCTAAGTAACATGGATACCAAAAGAACATTGATCACAATTATAGGAACATCCAGGTTAATTGTAAAGCTGGAAGGACCAGATTTAATGGCGGGCTCTCTTATGTTGAGCTTGGCTATCACTTGAGCACCTTCTATGGCTTCTCGTGGAGGATGGGGTTCTCCTGGGGGAAAAGGCTAGAATACACGAGGGCTCACTCTGGCGACATCCGTGTGGCGTCACTAGCCACGCTGTCCGTTGTCGTGGCAACATACTCTCCCCGTGGACCTCAGAACCTGGGTCTCTGGCCTGGCTTCTCCTGTCTGCCTGCTGCGATTAGAAGTTGTCTAGGGTGGGCCGTGGTCATGCTGGCATGGTGAACAGCCAAGGCCGTCAATGAGAATGCCAAGATGACGAAACCTAAAGTAGTCGGCCTGATGCTCTTTGGTTTCTTCTCGTCGACCTGCAGCGGTTCTTGCTGGGGCAGGTGGCTGTCTTGGGGTGCATGCTCCAGTGCGACTGTGCGACGTGGCAACATCACAGATTACTTTCACCTCAAAAGTCATGAAATGTATCCATGAGATTTGCAAATAAAAATGCAGAAAAGTCCTTTGATCCATATTGTCCACCTACTGTTTGGATTGTCTACAGGTAGGACCCCAAGATATGTGAAAATATGCTGCATTTCATTTGTGAAAAAGCAGGCCTTTATAGGCTCCATGGCCGTGTCAATATTATATTTTAACAGATTTTCAGTGTTACTTCTAATCCTGATCTATTCATAAAAATACTAAAATGTTAAAAATGTTGGGGTAATATAATTCAGGTATGAAGCCGAGGGCTGTATAAAATCTGTCCCTGGCGGGCCGCAAGCTGGTGGTTCACTGTGTCAAATGCTGCTGATAGGAACCTATACTGACTTGGTGTGAACTAAATCATGTTCTACTAATGAGACGTAGCTTGCAAGTCAGTTCAGGCAGACACACTCGAGGGGGTTCATGCCTTGCTCAAAGGCGCATACTATACTCAAGGGGTTAACATGCTGCATTACTTGTGGGCGTATAAGTGTGTGCAAGTCCCACACGTCATTTGCCGATGCGGCCGGCAGTCAGCTGACCAATTGGGCAGGCTACTTAAGCTCACTAGACTGCATGCTCTTCCTGCCTTCCTCTGCTCACGGTTCCTGGTTGTATGTGATGTTTGCTTCCACCACCACCCCAGCAGCACCGGTGGGCTCTGCTATTTATGCTCCCCATGGGGGGGGGGTTATTGTATATCTATCTCCCTGCTCTTTATGTTTTATGTTGTTGCTTAATCGTGCCGAGCAGGGAGAAAAACCAGCCGAGCCGAACGCCAAGTCAAATATCATATGCACACTTGTTACTCATTTCATAATAAATATTGTTAAATCTATTTGTGAGTTGTCTGACTGAACCTCACTTTTTAGCTTAACTATCATCTAAGTTGCATGCCTATTCAACCTAAAACACTCTCAACTAATCAAATTGTTGTCTCTACAATAAGGGTGAAAAAAAAAAAAAAACTAGATGGCCAATGGGGCCAACATCAGTGGCCAATGGGGCATCTACTTATTAGTCTCTGTAGCTGATGGGTGTAGCAGATTCTTGAAGATCAATGGAGAAAAAAAACTAGGGAATATTCTGCACTCTCTTGTATAAAGTTTCATATGAGTTTGTTTATTTCATGAGCAGTCCACCTAGAGAAACGAGCGTGTTTCGGCACGCAGGCCTTCCTCAGCGTTTCAAACTAAAGTAGACAGGCTATAGGCTAGCCAAGCGACAGATCACAGTTGGGTCTCATTTGTGAAATCAATTCACTCACAGTTCATACAATGTAATACGTTTCACATTCAGTATTACAAAATATTTTACAAATTTATATTTTTTCCACAAGTACCATAGGCTATATTCCAAACTCTGAATTTAAGAAGTGGATCCAATAAGCCTCTTTTTGAAGCAGAACACAGTCTCTATCTCCACCTCTTCTTAGTGGGTTGACTATCTCTAAACCTTGGAATCTCAGAAAACAAATGTCATGTTTTACAGAATTGAAATGCCGGGCCACTGGAGACTTCTCATTATTATTTCTGATATTGCTCTTATGTTCAATAATTCTAGTTTACAATTCTCTTTTTGTTTTTCCAACATTGCAATATCCACAGGGGCACTTCAAAAACTAAACTACGTCTTGCATGTGATTCTTCCTCTCACTTAGATTTTTTTTGTACCTGTGTGTGGGTGTAAAATAGTGTCTCCAGCGATCATAGCATTACAATGAATACAGTTGAATGACCTATCCAATGACCAATCTATCGTTATTCGTAGAACAGACAAAGGGGGTGCTATTGTTCTACAAGATAGAGAGGCATGCATTGTGGAAATAAACAGAGTGCAATACTGAGTATTACATGATATTAACCTGTGATCCCACCATTCAATTTTCTTAGGAAATTAAGAGTATACTTGACATAGCCTTGTCTGATATCTAAAGATAAACATAAATGTATGCTCAGAGAACACCCAGTATACATCCTATTATATATCCTACCCTACCAAAAATACACAAGAGCTGTGAACCTCTGTGTCCCAGGACGCCCCATGGCGGGTATTGGCTTTGACCGAACCTATTTCACAGTATATTGATTTTCATATCAAAGATTTAGTGACTAATTTACCTTCTTATCTAAAAGACAATGGAGCCTTATAGATATAATTATGTCTTATCTGTTTACAAACTATATGCCCAGTGGTCAATGTCCCATATCCTCCTGAACTTTGGGCCAGGCCGTGTCATTCATGATCATGTTATTGTCACCTTATTCTCCCATATCATCATTTTACCTTAGTCTACTGCCTGTTTACTCCGGGTTGTTCTTCTTATCATCATCATGGGTTTTCCCCAGTCAAGTTTCTACTACATGTACTTGACCTTGGCCTAGTGAGAAAAGAGATAGCTGCTCACTGGGAGTCAGGGAGTGTTTTTCTCTGCCGAAAGTTCACAGTGCACTGTGCAGGGAAAGTTATCAACAAGTTGCCATAGCAACGCCAGCCTCTGTGCTTTCCCGGTCTATGGTCATCCATGACTGAAGCAAGGAAGATTAACTCTACGTCACTACGCCATCCTACGCCAGCCAATGAACTTTATATCAACAAATCTGACGTGATATGCAGTATTTAGCCTGGAACAATACTGTGAAGAGGAGGTTCAGTTCAGTTCGGATCCATTTTGGAACCATTTGAATACTCTAAATTATTATGAATGTAAATACTATCTGAACCATGTAGCACATTCTCTATGTAAATTGACTTTAATACCAACTAAAAATAATTGTTAAAACCTTAAACTTTTCTCAGAACTGTAATTCATCTGTCTCCAAATCTTTTTTGAGGTATCTTTCTAGTTTTTGGTACAGTGACTGTCATTTAATATTTAAAGGGCTACTCACTCATTTTTAAGGTAAATACAGCACGGTATTTGGTCTCCGGCTGGGTTATTGAAGGTATAGATTTACAGTCCTGTCTAAATTATCATTACCAAATAGATATAATTTAATTGTATCTATTATAGCCCTTTCGCTCCAACTATATGCTTTAGTTTATGGTCTATATGAATTCAAGGTCACCCTCTATCAAGTTCACTTTGGAAGCCAGTCGTATGTGTCAAAAAACGAATAGAGGGATTCAAACAGTGTACAGGAAAAACAACTGACCGAAATAATTATCTACACTATTGTAGTTATCACCCATCTAGTCTAAAGATAGGGCTACCATATAGCCAATTGTTGAGACTTAAAAGAACATGTAACACTGAATCTGAGTTTGAAAGTCAGTCTGCAGAAATGTGCAATAAGTTCAGAGCAAGACGTTATAATGAACCCATTTTAACAAAAAAATGGGTTCGCTATATGCAGTGTATAGCGTAATAAGCCCCCGAAATGCATAGAAAACTATGCTATCATCATATCAGATTATATCTATCTTCTCCTTCTTTGACCAACAGTAACCCAACTTCCATCAGCACACTGTCGGTTAACATCACTGATGGCAAACAGTGTTCAGATGGGTTTAAATGTCTCTAAAACTGCTGCCCACCCAATCAGAAAGGATAAATGGTACTGATATTTTGTGGAATTGTTTTATATTGGCTAAAAATAAATATTCTTCATAACTTTTGATTGGGTGGACAGGACGCACATTTGGGTGGGATCACATCTGTCCCCTCTATAGCCCTGGTGGAGGTGGGGAGACTGGGAGACCCCTGCTACTGTTTTCCTGGAATATTGGAATACAGACATATTTTTTGCATTGATTAAACATAAGAAATCGTAAATGACTGGAGGAAAAAAGAAAAGGGAAAGAAGATACTGTGTATGAATTGTGAATCTGTCCAGTGCCTCAGTGAGGTGCATAAAGTTCATGCTAGCATGCAAGGCCAAAACAAACTATTTATTGAATACTGTAATCAAAGTATAGGCTACTTGTAAAATGTTATTGACTGTCCAAAGTGTCCATACACGTCAAACTATGAATAGCAGCAGTCAAAGATTTGTTTTTTATTACAGATGATTAAAGCTCAGTGTACTTTCATCCTTCTCTATAATTATGCTTTTAAAGCAATATTTTCATATCAAAGATTTAGTGACTAATTTACCTTCTTATCTAAAAGATACGTCTGACTTTTGAATAGAGGAAAGAAGCGTTTCAATGGAGCCTGTTAGATATAATTATGTCTTATCTGTTTACAAACTATATGCCCAGTGGTCAATGTCCCATATCCTCCTGAACTTTGGGCCAGGCCGTGTCATTCATGATCATGTTATTGTCACCTTATTCTCCCATATCATCATTTTACCTTAGTCTACTGCCTGTTTACTCCGGGTTGTTCTTCTTATCATCATTAATGTCATGTCATCCATGTTTATGGCCAAAATATGTTTTCATCTGTCCCATTTAATATCTTGTTCAGTCGCCATACTGTCTCTAAAGCAATAAAAGTCTTGCTTCACTGTGTGCGTGCGGATGTAATGCACGTAACTCGAGAACCGTTTGCCCCACTGACTTCAAATTCGACACACGCGTTCCACTTTCAAACCACCACAGGCCTCGAGTCTGTGGGACATCGTCGGTGGCATGCACTGTTGCCCAGAAACACCACAAAAGGCTCTGGTCAGACATGGGCGGTTATTAGCGCTACGCAAACTACGCAGCTGCGTAGAGCCCCGACGGATAGAGGCCCCGAGAGTTCTCCCTGAAACATGTCTAATATTGCAGCCCGTTCAGTCGCAGCGGTCGGTTTGGGGCCGGGGCCCACCCATGCAGGGGAGCCTGCGACGGCCGCGCGTCGCTTCCTCCTCCCAAACGGAGTCACTTCTTCATCCTCCCGTTAAGCGACGCCCGGCCGTACCGTCGTGGGGCCCCCTGTTGTCCCCCTCAACTTTACTTTTTTTCAACTAAGGTTCATGTTTTAGGTTGTTATTAGATAAAGTAAAAGATGAGTGTACATTTTTTTTCTTTTGCTGCTTTCTTTATTTTTTTTTATTATTTACTATAGTCCTATACTAGACCCCAGGAAATTACATCCGGCCCCAAAAGATCACAGGATCTACTGAATCTGAAGGTAGCCTACTGGGGTGAAGTCACACTGTGTGTAATAGGCTCAATATGTCAGTTTGACAAATTCAGTAGTGTCCATGATCTTCTGTGGCCAACTATAATTTCTTAAGGTCTAGTAGGACTAGTAAATAATTTTAAAAATAAATCGCTATAACATTTTGCAAAAATATACATATTTAGCCCCATGCTCGATTGCCCCCGCCCCCCTAAAACGAAATAAATCAGCAAATGAAAAATAATTAACACTCATCTTTTACTTTCTCTAATAACAACCTAAAACATGAACCTTGGTAGAAAAAAACTAAAGTTGTCCTTTCATTTCAAATAATTTGTCACGCTGCACGCATTGACCGACGACCAAACGAGAGGGACCTCTCTCTCTCTCTCTACCCCCCCCGCTCTCTCTCTCTCTCTCTCTCTCTCTCTACCCCCCCCCCCCCCCGCTCTCTCTCTCTCTCTCTCTCTCTCTACCCCCCCCCCCTCTCTCTCTCTCTCTCTCTCTCTCTCTCTCTCTCTCTCTCTCTCTCTCTCTCTCTCTCTACCCCCCCCCCTCTCTCTCTCTCTCTCTCTCTCTCTCTCAGTCTCTCTGTCAGTCCAGTCAGTGTCATGATTACACAAATTTCTAATTGAATTTTGAATTTTGATCGATCACAAACTGTCTGCAGGCAATCAAGCAAATGTGATACTTCATATTTTTAACAAATAACAGCAACACATTAACACAAGCAGCTTTTCATTTTACTTTTATAAACCAGTAATTTGAGCTGCACTGCGGGGCAGACTGGTTGGGTGGTGGTTTCTGAATATATCAGTTATGATCAGGGCAACAAGTTTGTGTTCCATCGTTATTTCGTTGTAGAGTAATATATATATACATGTTAAATTGCTCATATATAGATCATCAGACAGCTATAGTGTCAGCCCCAGAGACCCCTCCTGTGACAGCGTCATGCTTGACAGTCAGGCAGGTTGAAGAAATTGGGTACAGTATAGTTGTCTTCTCTATATCACAGTCTATTATATGGACTTAGCTTGTTAGAGCACTTTAGGGAACAGCCAAGTCGATTTGTTTAGTGCACTAAAAGCAGTGACGCAGCCACAGTGGGCACATGTTTTAAGTTAAGGCACTTCATTCCCGAAACCCCATATTTTTCCTGATGACCAAAGTAAACATGTTCTCATACTTTATCTAAAGCTTCTGTGTTGCTTTAAATAATTATATTATCAGTATTACATGATGTGAATCAGTGAATGTATTTGTTTTGTACTGTCATAGTAATGGCATCTTCTTAATTGGAACATGGAACAACCTCCCACTGTACCTTCAACAGGCAGCCTCTGTAGACATTTTTAAAGCACAGCTCAAGACCCACTTCTACACCCTTGCTTTTAATTGATCTTTTATTTTTTGTTATTCATGTCCTCACTGTATTGCATTACTGCTTGTTTTTTTAATCTTTTTTTCTCCATTGCTCTGTAAAGCACTCTGAGCTGCATTTCATGTCATGAAAGGTGCTATACAAATAAAGTTTTATTATTATTATTATTATTATTATTATCTAAGAAGAGGTGGAGAAAGAGACCGTGTACTGCTTCAAAAAGAGGCTTAGCCTATTGGATCCACTTCTTAAATACAGAGTTCCCTAAAGGAATGAATGAAGAACTTTCATTGAATTGTTTTTTGTAATTGACCAGTTTGGAATATAATCTGAGGGGATCACCAGGAACATTTGACCAGGTATGATGATTACACATATAACTGAATTAAAGACCCTAAGGAACCACCAACTCGACACGTTGACAAGCTCTAAGATAACAAATGTTAAAAGATATACCAGGCATACAATCTGTACCATGAGGGAGATAAATCATGTTTCAATCGATTAATTTATATTTAATATAGTTTATTTTAATTCATTTTTTGCCTGCAATTGTATTTTTTGTAATTGTATGTTGCATGTTGTATGTTGGACCAAGGGTGGGGGTAGATGTAAGGGCACAAAATAAAAATGTACTTTTGACAACCTATGGCGCATGTACTGGACATTGGATTATACTTTGTAATGTCAAAATCAATAAATACATACAGTTATATGTATTTATTGCTTCGTCATGTTTTATTTTATTTTATATATATATATATATTTTTTTTTTAAGGAAAAAAGAACATGACAGTTAGCCACACTGAGTGAATAGTAGCTCCATGTAGCTCTATAGATAAAGTAAGAGAAAGTTAATTGATTGATGTTATTTGATCAATTAAAATACGATATGCATGTAATACCTCATTTATATCTATACAGAAAGCTTACTCCACTGTCAGAATGTATGAAAATAGTCCTAGTTTTGTGAATGCTAGCTGAAGTTAAAGATAAAGACACTATATCACTTATCAAGAAAAGTATGGTTTTACGGGTTGGCATGTTCTAGGCATGGTCTGGTTTGGCAGCAGCGAGGCTGGACTCTGGGGTACTTGCCTATACACAAACTATAGGGAAAATGACATGATGGCACCTTTAAAACTATAAATGATCACACTCATGCTGGTAAATGTGGTATAGGTTACGCCATTGACTGCCCCTACTTTATTGTCTCCACCAGCCGAAGGCATGGGGGAGAGTATGTTTTGCACTCCGTCCGTCCGTGTGTCCGTCCGTCCGTGTGTCCGTGTGTCCGTCCGTCCGTGAGCAGCTAATCTAGGCCACCGTTAACCCGGTCGATGCCAAATTTTGCACACACACTCCCTGGATGCCAACCATGAACCTCTGCCCCAAACTTTCCAGAACGGCCTGTTATAGCGCCACCAGGAGGCCGCTTTGTGCAAAACAAGTTTTTGCACAGTACAGATTGTGTCCAAACATCATGCAAATTGGTACACAGTCTCTCTAGAGCCATTCAACCAAACCGGTCTTTCAGATTTCTCAGACTCCATCCTGATTGGTTAAGATTGGCTTCCAAAATTCACAGGAGTGCTCAGTTTCAAACAAAATGCTGCAAATCATCAACACATCGCGTGATTTCCGTGAAATTGTGCACCCACATTCCCACTAGGCCGAGGACGAAATGCCACATGAACAATTTCAACTCAGCCTCAAGGTGGCGCTATAACTGGCCCAAAAGTGTTTTTACCTCTAACTGCACGGATCTGTGGATAACTTTGTATGCCAACTCCCTAGAGGCCAAGGAAAAACCTTTGTCTGCAATTTTTCACACCTGCTCTTTATAGCGCCACCAGGAGGCCGACATATGTAAAACACATTTTCTATTATTACTCCTTCAGATTTTATCCAAATTTCACGCAAATCGGTACACATGATCTCCATAGTCATGTGATCAAGACAGGTTTGTTTGATTTCTCATATTCCATCCTGATTGGCCACGATTGGCTCCTACAGTTTTCAGGAGTAGCAAATGGCCACAACTCCTCAACGCAGCGTCCGATTGCGATGAAACTGTGCACGCATATTCCCACTAGGCTGAGGAAGAATCCTGGTGGAGACCTGTGCCGATTGGCACTTTATCTAGTTATGATATGTATAGCTGATAACAGCAAAACCAGAAAGAAAATTAACTTGGCATGAAGGTTCAAGGTTGTACTTTATTGTTACATCTTGTGTACAGGTAGATAAGAGCAGGCACCCAGAACTGGTGGTGGGCAGACTGACACAATAAGGCACAGCTATGAGGGGGAAGAGGTGGACCACCCAATGTGACATGAGAGACTGCTTCTTGGCAGGGAGAGGAGGGCTGTTGGCGTCCAGGATCCAGGTGGTGGGAGTCAACTCGGCTTCATTCTCCATTTAACCACAACAGCACAACTAACAGGACAAACACACCACAGACCACACAAACCCACTATAACGACATACATACAATGAATCCAAATAAAAAGTTAAAAGGGAGAGAAAGAAAATAAATATAAACATTTAATTTGAAGATTTGAATAGTTAACGTGCATTGAATAGGACAAGGTCAGTGGCAAGAAATATTTCAGGAAAGGAGTTATGAGGGATAATTTTAGTTATTTTCATATATTCTGAAAGGTTCTGTCAAATGCTATTGAACACGGATGATACGATTCTTAAAAATATATGAAAAATATGGCAAGTTAGCTAAAGTTAGATGATGCTTTGTGTTTTATTTATTTAAATGAGATTAAGAAAGGCACGACTCGCCACACACATATGCAGCAAATGGTGTTACGAGCGCCCCATGTCGCTCTTTCAAACTGTTGCGTGGGGCTTTCTGGAAACGGGTTTGCTACTAAATTACTTTGTGCGGGAGGCCTTACGCTGTTTCCCGAAGCTAGTTTCCAGAAGCTGTGCTCTTGAGAATCTACACAAGTGGTGTTTCCCGAAGCCACTTAGGTTGCACGTAATGCCAAACTGGCTGTGCACTGCGTATCCAACGAAGGCTTTAGGTGTGGCCTTAAGGCATTTGCAGAGTCTTATAAAACGGACACAAAAAGCGGTCAAAACAGAGGGGAGAAATATTTCGTTTTGTTTATCTCTGTTCGGTTGTTGACTGTTCCCAATCCGACAGACATAACGTAAAGTAACCGTGGCAACCTTTGGCAGTATAGAGACTGGCTGAACAATAAAAGTGTTGTGGTCTCTTTCTCCAAAACGGAGTAGAAACATACACAAAATAACTTGCCCTGATCCAGTGCATTATAACGACTTATCTCGCTATACGCACTGGACCAGGGCTAACCATGGGGCTACAGAACCAGCACATATTTTTAACTCTGCCATACTAAGCCAAATTTCAAGTGATTGTTATAACTCAAAGGTCCCTGTTATGTGTATAGTGTAATGTGGCGTACCACTCAGGAATGCATTACCTCTCTATAAAATGCTCAATTTATTCACGCTGCCAGCTGTGTAGATTAAGTGTGGTTGCATATAATGAGCAACTGCAATTACCATCTAGTCAAGTGGATGAATGGTTTATAGTTAGGCCTATAGGTTACATATTAACTGACACTATGACTGGAAATGGAAAGTTTCACTATAGAAACAACCTAGCTCTGGTCCATAGCCTTCTACTGCTTCTACGATTCTGCCCTGCGCAGTAAGGCTATGGGACTTTCCATTTTAAATCTCAAATCGAAATCAGACCAGCCTCTCCTCTTTGGCGTAAATAAAAAGAACATTTTTGATACTCATCAAAACAAAGGCGGGTTGTGTGACTGTCATTAGAAAGCCTACTTTCCTTAGTGGACGCACTCTGAGCCCCCCACCACACGTATAAACGGTACTTTTTGGTCAGAAAGGGATTTGTTTTCACCGGAGGAAAGATATTCTCTATGAGGCAGTTCTCTGGGCAATATCAGTAGAGGGCGCAGCGGAGTAACTAAAAATATTTTCTTTCCGGTGGAAACAAAATCCCCTTTTGGCCAAAAAGTACAGTTTATACGTGTGGTGGGGGGCTCAGAGTGCGTCCACTAAGGAAAGTTCTGCCATTTGGTGAGTAGCAAAAACGTTATTTGTATTTACGCCAAAGAGTAGAGGCTGGTCTGCATTCATGCGAGCGGCGGAAGTTGAGAGTATAGCTCTAATGCGCGCATTAGAGCTATGGACCAGAGCTCGAAACAACCTAAAATCCCTTTGGGAAACTCGGCCAATATCCCTAAAGCGATCAATATAATTTAAAAGAAAATAATAACTATTAACCTCTTTTGAACGTCGACGTCCAACGGTCTCCAGGACTTTATTGAAGGCGTTCTGATTGTGGCTGCACTTCAGGAATTCACCTTCCCAGAACAGAGTGTCCACAGTGAGGATGACATCTCCTCTGGTCACATGTCTACTGCTGTCATCTAGATAAGCGCGAACATCATGTCTGGAATGCATCACCACCAGAATCACTGGTTTACCACCTTTCAAAAGAGAGAAAACAATTAAAGGGATAGTTCCCTTTCAAAACATATTTGGTACATGCTATCGTCTACTTGCTTGATTCGGTATTTAGATATTTGATATTGATTTTATCTAACATGCCCCATATCTATACAAACCCATTGTAACTTCAAACTCCATTTTAACCATGCATTATAGATAGTACGAAAACACCCGTCATTGGTTCTGATGACTCATATGCCCTTGATGGAGCATATATTTGCTTATGGTCCAAAGGGAGAGATAACATGGTCAATGTGGTTACTTCACCCTCCTATGTGAGGGCGCCGTGTTTTGTATATATATATATATATTTTTTTTCCCTTCATTTTCCGTGTATCTATCATGGTTAAAATGGAATTTGCAATGGGTTTGTATAGGAACCGTGCGTTGTGTTGTGTTGTGTGTGTCCAATAAAACACCTGTTTCGAATGCCATCAATGCTTTGAAAGGGACAAAATCATGTTTAATCAGAGCATTGAATGCTCTCAGTAGCCGTCTGACCTACCAAGATCTCAGTATTCGGTGCGGTTGATCACGGCTACTGTTTTGACAGCGACAACGCATGTTGTCAACTAGCCCCATATGTGCCCTCTCCCTACGCTCATTATGTAGCTCCGAGATGAGGTCACACACTGGGCCCCTCCCACCGCGTTTCAGAAACGGCGCAAGTTTCCGAAAACATAGTCTCTTATCCTTACCAGACCATTAATCCAAAACGTGTAGGGCCGATCCTGGTTTACACTAATTCAAACCTAGGATCGGCCCAGAAAATTCAAGTCGCCATTTGAACTGAGACTTTACGTCCCGTCTTTTGTCAGTCGCTTCCATGTTTATCAAGGAAGTGTGCGTGTGCGCGTGCATGTCGAGTGAACTGAAGTCAGTTGGAAATTTTCGACCAGGGGAGGCACCGGGGAGGCGCTAAAGCTTTTCAACTTCCTTGATAAACATGGAAGCGACTGACAAAAGACGGGACGTAAAGTCTCAGTTCAAATGGCGACTTGGATTCTCTGGGCCGATCCTAGGTTTGAATTAGTGTAAACCAGGATCGGCCCTACACGTTTTGGATTAATGGTCTGGTAAGGATAAGAGACTATGTTTTCGGAAACTTGCGCCGTTTCTGAAACGCGGTGGGAGGGGCCCAGTGTGTGACCTCATCTCGGAGCTACAGAATGAGCGTAGGGAGAGGGCACATATGTGCCCTCAACTAGTTGTCAACTGACACGTGACTGATTATGGCTGATATGAGGTCACCGTCAGGGGACTTACGTGGACGGCTAAGACTGAGGTTACTCAGGTTAGGGTTAGATTTAGTGTAAGGGTTAGTAATGTCAGACAACGCGCTTTGATCGTCGCTGTCAAAACAGCCGTGATCAATGCACAAAATGCAGCCTACTGAATTTCTCCAATGGGGCACCCATGACAGTAAAATAAGTATTCACCTGAGTAGATGCGTCTACTTAACTGCAGCATTCAATCATTTCAATGCTCGGATTAAATGTGATTTTGCCCCTTTCAATGCATTGATGGCATTCGAATCCGCAACAATAAAATCAAATCTATCTTAAAATCAGTCCAGGGTGTTCACAAAAGCCTGAGTATAGACCATAAAATCACCCAAATCACCCGAAACTTTTGGAAAGTGAAATATCCATTTATTAAAATGTAATAATGAATCTGGATGGATAATTTATATACTGTAAATCAATGAAACTCTTAAGATAATTTCTCACTCGGAATCTTTCCCATTGCGTCCGTGACATCAGTTCCAGCTCGTGAGGGGCTTGGGCAGAAAGCCAGGATGTAGTCACTTTCTTCCAAATACTTCTTCTGGTTCTGTCCTTTGCCTTCAAGTTTACGAACGAATGTAATATGGGCGCCACCAGTCACTCCAGTCTCAAAGGGGAAGAAATTGGAGAGCTTCCCTGGTATCAAGATAGAAATATTAAAATGTAAGGAAGATCTTATTGAGGAGGAGAAAGTACTGAACAAATCGTGGTAACGCTATAATGGGTTGCCACCTCATTTATTTGAGACTGAGTCATTGTTTTTGGTGTAACAAAGCCCTGCACCTGGAAACAGTCAAGCTATATTATGTATTCACATAATAATAATAATAATAATAATAATAATAATAATAATAATGAATGTGCTTCACAGCATAGGTTAAAAAACATTAAAGGACCACTTCACCACTTTTCAACCTATCTTCATTTAATAGGTCCTCACTAATAATCATGAAAAAATGGCGCATTTTATTCTACTCTGTGTCTCATAGGAGGGCTGTGGGCAGTTCAGAAACCGTCTTCCAGTGACATCATCGATGGGGAATCCAAGCTAATAGAAACTGCAGGCTTTCTAGTCCTGAAGAGTTGCAATGCGAAAATGGAAGCCATCGTTCTCACGATAATGAAAATCTAAACCTTTTTGTAAAAAAAATCTTGTTTAAAAAAAGATATGTCTAATGATGATGTCACTGGAAGATGGTTTCTAAACTGCCCACAGCCCCTATTATATGAAGATAGGTTGAAAAGTGGTGAAGTGGTCCTTTAAAAGACAGGAGGATAACAACAAAGAAAATAAAACATGATGGAACATTTATAAAATACTATTTGCCATGTTAATAATTAGTATACTGTAAATATCTTTGGATATCTCTATGGGCTGAATGAATGGGCTTTCTATATGTGGAACCAGAACAGGTAAACAAAATGGCCACCACTGCTATATGCAAGTGCTGTAATTCGTATGATTGAGATAATAGAGCCTGTCTGCTTGCATGCAAAGGCGATGAATTGATCATCAGTCCTGACCTTTGACACGATAGAGCAGGGAAACAAAATGCAATGCAATGTAACAAGTTATATTGTATTAACATAACATACTCTACCATACAAAATTACCTTTAATTCATTAAGAACAAGTTACATAGTGATCATTTATTTGAATTATAAAAGTGTTGTGCAATGATGTTCTTACCATGTGTTTTGCTTTGCTCTTTGGTTCTGAGGAACAGACACAGAACACAACATCACATGAAATTACCACCAGCAAATAAAACAACCATGGACATCAAAGTATCAGTATATGCTAGCTTAATTATTTGAATTATTTCACACCATCGTTAATATATTTAATAATATATATTATTTCACCTGATATAATTATTCCATAAAAAATATTTCAATACATGCATTGTATTACATCAATGAGAATATATAGAATCTCTTTGATTACAGGCAATTTCCGGTACTCTGAAATTTATATTAAAAATACAATAAAATGAAGAGAAAATAATGAAATATCAGCCCTATCATGTTGTGGGTGTGCGAAATCTGTGAAACATTTGGGTATTATTTAAAATATATTCGTAGCCCTATAGAACACTAAACCCGGGTGATTTTCACCCGGACATGTTGCTGATGTCTGAGGTGCATGGGTCGATCCTTATACCTTCATGATGCTCAGTGACATTATAGAAGGTATATATAGGTGTGTTCCCCTGCATGCCAACATCTCTGTTGTTTTCTACAGGCAGGTGTTCTTTTCTACAGGCGGGTGAATTTCACCGGGTTTAGTGATAGAGTTATAGGGAAAAATCCCATACACCCCGCCACAATGGGACTTTCCTTTCTTTTTCTTTTTCTTTCACCTGACCATTCTCACATGTCCCAGGTGGGACAAGTTCCCAGCTTCATTTCTTACTTTGTTTTATTTATTTAAATAATAAGCAAACTTTTCACAAATTGTATCCGCCTAAGGCCCTCATGGGGGGCCCGACCCCCATGATATCTACTTTTTGTTGTTGTTCATGTTGAAATATGAAATAAGAGTACCTCAAATTGCCATGTATATTGTTGTGCTTTAATATATTTTGATAAGAAACATTTGTTATGTAATATTTTACATTGGACCCGGGGTTCAGTGATATGGTGTGACAAAGGTTTGGTTTAATGTTATAGGGTTCAAAAATTAAATAAAAAATAAATGTAGCTGGAATCTTCTTGGGGAGCTGGGAGCTTGGTCCACCCATTATTGGGACATGTGAGAACGGTCCAGTGAAGGCACAGTCTAATTGCATCAACTGCCTGCCCATTGTGGGCATCACTAATAGCCTTAGGTGAAATTCATCCGAACACCTGCCTGTAGGAAAAAAACAGGAATGTGGGCATGGAAACACACCTACCTTATATGATCTTAACCTGTAACTGATACCTGAGCTCTGCACTAATAGTCCTCACTGCTCCTGATAGTGATAGGCTGGGTAAATGCATAGGACATATTTCACGTACATTGACAAAGACACCAATGGAGTGTGGACCAAATTATTATTATTATTGTTGTTGTTATTATTATTATTATTATTATTATTATTCAATATTGTATTGATACCGTTATAATATAACATAATTTCAAAGGCAAGTGATGCGGTTTCTTAGATGAAAATGACTAATCTGTGGTCTTACAAATTAGAAGTTTACTTGCAGGTGCAGCCTATGATGAATTAGACTCACCTGTTTCTCTCCTCTTTTGTTGGCCGTATACTCATTGTCACAATTTTGGACAATCAATTAACAAGGAAATATCTTTAAGTAAATATGTACTGTGTCCGATAGGCCTATGCTACAGTATGTATCACTTCAGGCTGCCAAATGTAACAACTGATTCTTTCACATAGTCCAATCTACAGGCTCCTCCCTGTTACTGCTCTGAGTCACTGCCTGCTACCATGAGCAGAGCTGGCCCCTTTTATAAGAAATTAAATATTACGAACATCCTGTAAAGCAGGTATACTTAAAGGCTAATTATTTTTATTGAAGGCCATGTTGTATATTTTTGTTTGATTGAATGATTCCTTATGGGACATTTCACCTCACGGATTAGGACAACCATTAAAAAACAATTGGCCAAATTGACAAATAATAAGAAAGATGCAAAAATTGTGAAAATGGCAGAAACTATTTTGACCCAACAACTTAAATGCAAATTATAAATGTTGGCCATTGAGCAGCTCCACTGGAGTAGTCGGGGGTTCAGTGCCTTGCTCAAGGGAACGTCAGCAGTGTTAGCTTTAGGCCACCACTGCCCCCACTGCCAAATTAATGCTATCCGCACCCTGTAAGCCAGTAATGGCTGCTGGAAGACCTTTGGCTCCCACAGTTGGCACACTATGTGGGAGGTGTGTTGCATCACAGATACATCATGGATAAAAGGCTTCAGTTGCTCTGTTATTTTTCCATTTGCAGCACCAGCATACACTTCAAATTGTAGGTAAGTTCACACACACGCGCACACACACACGCGCGCGCGTGCGCGCACACACACACACACACACACACACACACACACACACACACACACACACACACACACACACACACACACACACACACACACACACACACACACACACACACACACACACACACACACACACACACACACACACAATCTACACATATTTTTCCGGCTTTATATTAAATCAAATGTAATATAGTTTCACTTAGAAGATAGATTTACTTTTGTGTTTTCTTTTACAGATTTTAGGGACATTGTAATTATATAAATCTGTGGTTCTCAAACATGTTTAGATCAATGACCCCAAATGGCTTTAGCTGCATAACCCCAATTGAACATATAGGGACTTCATGATAGAAGATTTGTCAAGATCTATATCAACATAAAAATAAATACAATAAATAGCCAGTAAGCTCAACAATATGTCACGATGGGTTCATTGTAGATCAACAGACACAAAACAATTCAATACAAATAAGTGTTTAAACTGTTCCTCGTTTGGCTGGGGAACCCCTCAAGGGACTTGAGGGTTGTGTGTACATTGTATGAAACACACTTAATGTAATCAATAATTATCTTATTGTATTATAGCTCCATAATGGGAAACAAGGGATCAACACCAAAGCAGGAACTCTATGATAGTAAGAATATGTTAAATTATGATTAATTAAACAATTTTATAACTAATATTATTGCAGCAATTTGTTTATGAATTGTTCTCTTCACCTTTTCCGTCAGCTCCATGGAGAAAGATTGACTGGCAGTAAGAAAACGTATTTCTAAAGATTGATTGAATATTTTCTAACAAATACTGTTTGGGTTAGGGTTAGAGTTAGCAACTCTGGTCTTTATTCATTAATATATAAATTGAATGTTACAAAGATTATGTTTACATTACATGTAATTATTTGTCTTTTTAATTTTGTTTATTCAGAAGCAAAGACAAACTGCTTGACATGGTGAACAAATTTCAGCCTGAAAATGAAAGTTGCAAACATGTCAGGATTTTGCTCCATGGACCAGTAGGAGCTGGCAAGTCCAGCGTCGTCAACTCTGTCAGCAGCGTCCTAAGGGGGAGAATGGTCCATGATGCCCATGTTTCTAATGCTGCTGGTACAAGTTACACCTTAAGAGTATGTAATTATGATATATCTACTGGTGAAAGTAATCAGTCATGTATGTAATGTATGTACTGTACTGGGTCGTGCACATGGAGGCTTGTCAACACACAATGTATATGTATAATAAAGTCACCTCGCATAACACAGGCCTGTGGATGCATCCTGACTGCAAAGGTGTCAAGTACATCTGAGAGAGAAAGTGTGCCTGTGTGTGTGTGTGTGTGTGTGTGTGTGTGTGTGTGTGTGTGTGTGTGTGTGTGTGTGTGTGTGTGTGTGTGTGAGTGTGTGTGTGTGTGTGTGTGTGTATGTGTGTGTGTGTGTGTGTGTGTGTGTGTGTGTGTGTGTGTGTGTGTGTGTGTGTGTGTGTGTGTGTGTGTGTGTTGGGGGGGGGGGGGAGTTATCAATTGTGCATTTTTTTTGTATGCCTATTATTATTACTTAATTAATTCTTGACTAATAATAAGGTCCAGGTGAGCTAGATCACGCCATAGCACCAGACCTGAACAGCTGTATGTATTGATACACATCATGTAGATGTGTACTCCATGTTCAATATCATATCATTAATGTTCACTAAAAGTTCCTAGAAGCTACATTTGTATTGCATGGAACTCACTGACTTACAATTGTGATTTATTTTACAGACGGAAACCCATAAAATCCAAAAAGGAAAACCACGAAACTTCTACCCCTTCGTGTTCAATGACCTCATGGGCCTTGAGGGACAGGCTGGAATTAAGGAAGAAGACATTACATTGGTTATGAAAGGTCATGTGAAGGACGGTTACACGGTAATATTACTGCGACCACTTTTCCACCGGTTGATTCCCAATGGGAACCGGTTCAGTTATTTTTGGTTCAGTTCTTTTTTGGAGCCAGAGCTCCAAAATTGGTGCGAAAAACTAGACCTATATTAAATTGTTTATAGGATCAATACAAGTAAATTAATACATGATAACCCTTCCACAGTACTTAGCTTTTTCATAGTTTCTATTATTTTGCATATTTTCCTATACATAATGACTCATTAGCATATTAAAAAATGTAAAATCTGTAATACAATAAATCATTGTCTTCGTGTAAGTAATCAGTTTGGGAAGTTGATGAACGTTAATTCATAATTAACGTTCCAATTTTGGAGCTCTGGCTCATGGACTAAGAACCAAAAAGAACTGAACCGGTTTCCTACACACTGATATTTGATCATTAATACAAAATATGAATTCAAAAATGTAAAAAATTTGATGCTGCTATATCAATATTTGAAGTTTTTCAGAAAACTTAGGTCAGGATTTAGAGGCGTTTTTAGAATCAGCCTCGCAGGCCTAAATGGGTTAATGACAAATATTGAGAAATGTAATAGTATACTCTGATTTATCTTCTTCTTTAATTTATTTCCTTTTTTGTTTAGTTCAATCCTGTACAACAGATACAGGAAGATGATAAACGCTACAACCATCACCCCACCCCAGAGGACAAAACCCATGTTCTGGTTTCTGTCATTCCTGCACTGTCAGTGAGCGGTTTATCCCAAGAACTCATAGACAAGATACTCAAACTCAGACTTCAAGCCACCTCCTTGGGTAAAAGCACATTTCAGCTTGATGATCATTATTTCCTACTTTTTGTCATCTTCCAAAAACGTAAAACATAAGAAATATTAGTGTGGTTAAGAACAAAATAAGAGTAATAACCTGAGTCTCATAACCTGCCACAGAATGTAGCAGTTTTATAAATATATAACTATAATACTGTATAAATAAAAACTAAAATAAGAACATTCACTATAGTTGGGCTGAGTGTTTGTGCACATTTGACAGGCATTCCACAGATCTGCGTTATCACCAAAATTGATGAGGCCCATCCTTTGATGGCGAAGGACATAACAAATGTCTACAAAATGATGATAGTGAAGGAAAAGGTGAAACTACTAGAAATTATTATTATATATTGTTCAACTTTGTTGAGTGTCAAATGCAAATTTTCTTTCTTTCTTTCTTAATATTATTGTATATACTCTCAACACAGATGGAGGAATTCAGTGCCAGAGTGGGTATTCCAATGAACTGCATCTTTCCTGTGAAGAACTACCATGAAGAAACTGACCTGGATGATGACATTGATGTTCTGTTACTGAAAGCACTGCAAGGCATGATTGACTTTGGAGAAGACTTCATCAACAAACATTATGATTAATCATGATTCATGAAGACGCCTATAAACTGACCCATTGTCATCAGAATATATCTCAAAGCCTTAAGGATGAATGATGAGCAATTTGATTAATTTAGTCAGGACAGTGAGGTCAGAGAGTGGTCAGCAGCATTCACCTTTGAAAGAAGATTATATGAGAACCTTCTTAACTTGTAAGTGACAGTGCAGAGTTGTATATGAGTCAGGTATATTTCAATGTCAAAGGGTTGATTCAATGATCCATGGGTTGTATTGATTCAATGATTCAGGATCTAGAAACACATTTTATGTAAATTACTAATGCTGATTGCTTATAGGATACATTTTGTCACTTGAAAATAAAATAAATATTCGCCCAGCGTAAAATGTTAAGTCAATTTCCAACTTTGTCATTGTCTTGGTCATGGTATAAAATATAAAATTGTTACATGGCTTCATGTTGAGTATTACTGCTGTATTTCTCTGCTCTACTCTAAGATATGATATACGATAACCTTGTATAAGCTCCAATTGGTTTATGAATATAAATAAATACTGTAAATAAAAATACATCGCATGGATGCACCTGGGACGTATCTTCAGTGATGTTTCTTGAGGTCAACGGGGTTTCGGGTCTTCCAACCGGGCCCCTCCTACGTCTCACCAGGTGCACTCTTGCTCTCACCAGGCCCATGAACTGTGCGTTGCACCAGACTGCTGGGTCACATGAAGATTAAAGGCAGGAACTAATATGTTTACCACTTTATTTATGATGTTGCATGGAATATGACATAGCAGAGAATATGGTTCCTTTTTAATACATAACCTTCACGTTAGTAAAAAATACGGGAGTAAATAAATATGGTGTGTTGACCGGCGCTATATGGTTTCGGTGAAGTCCTACTTCTGTTCGCATTCCAAAGGACACTGGGAGACTATAGGTTTCGAACTCAATTCAACATTTATTTTACAACTTTTGCTCTGTTGGCTCAATGTGTTAATTGGTTCGTTCAGTATTAGTTAGATTGTAAACCTTCGAAGGCAGAAAACAAAAATTAACAACATTGCCACTTTACAACAAATGGTAGCATTCCCTTTAAACAACCAAATGAATGTTTTTCAAACAATTCCTGTTTTTAATAATTTATTTTAAACAACTAAATTATTAAAGTCAACATTTTTAATTAAACATTTTAATTAACCATACAATGGCATAAATAAACATTATAAGAAA
This sequence comes from Protomyctophum parallelum, assembly GCF_964188405.1. Taxonomy (NCBI): domain Eukaryota; kingdom Metazoa; phylum Chordata; class Actinopteri; order Myctophiformes; family Myctophidae; genus Protomyctophum; species Protomyctophum parallelum. Next base: position 42,067,669 of record NC_139708.1, read on the forward strand.
AATAGCTGATCTACCAGCTTGTATAGATTGTCTCTTTTCCCACTATTTTAAACATTTTTAGCATGGTAAATTCATAATTGTCCACATTTTCAGTAGTTTTAAATTCTTAAATCATTTTAACATTTATTCCTATTCCTCTGTCATTTATACAAAACAAAATAATGAAATAAATTGTCAAATACTTTTCAATGAAGCAGACATATTAATCATAATTATTTTCAAATTACTTTTCATGTAAGTCAAAGAAAAGCTAAATGTATCACATTAGTCATTCATTTACATAAATGTGTTTCTAGATCCTGACTCAATCCTTATGGCTTTGAGGTGATGACAATGGTTCTTCATGCTGGATAATGTTGTTCGATGAATTCTTCTCCCTTGTGAATCATGTGTTGCAGTGCTTTCAGTAACAGAACATCCATGTCATCATCCAGGTCAGTTTCTTCATGGTAGTTCTTCACAGGGAAGATGCAGTCCATTGGAATACCCACTTTGGTACTGCATTCCTCCAGCTGTGTAGAGAGTTCTAGTCAACATTCAACAGAGATTAACAAGTGCTTTAATAATAGTAAGTCTATACAACTTCCAATATTCTCACCTTTTCCTTCAGGTTCTTGCTCTTGTAGACATTTTTTACATCGTTCTTCTCAATTACATCAATTTTGGTGAGAATGCAGATTTGTGGAACGCCTGTCAAACATGCAGAAACTCAGTTTAGGTGCTTTTCTACTTCCTAATCTGCTACACACAGTGACAATGACACTGGTACACAATGAGTCTAATATAGTTCTCAAACACACTATAGGCCTATGTTTTTTTTTTTATTATTGTTAAAGTTCACAATAACCATGTAGAAAACAGGCTTAAATGTTCTTATACCAATCTTGTCTGCAATGTCTCTCATCTTCTTCATGGAATCCAGTGAAGTGCTCATTCGGTCAGCAGGAATGACCAGAATCAGAACATGAGTTTGGTCGGCTGGAGTGGGGGCATCGTTGTAGAGAGGATCTGAGTCTGACTGTATTGGGCGTTCACGATTGAACTGAACAAAAATGTAAAAGAAAGAAAGGAGGAAAAAAAAGTATAATTTCTCAATAATTTGTAATTAAATATGGTTTGAATTAATATTTTGTATTAATGATCAAATATCAGTGTGTAGGACATGCAGTAATATTACCGTGTAACCGTCCTTCACATGACCTTTCATAACCAATCTAATGTCTTCTTCCTGAATTCCATACTGTTCCTCAAGGCCCATGAGGTCATTGAACACGAAGGGGTAGAAGTTTCGTGGTTTTCCTTTTTGGATTTTATGGGTTTCTGACTGTAAAATAAATCACATGTAAGTCAGTGATTTCCATGCAATACAAATATAGCTTCTAGGAACAAAAACAATAGTTATTCCTTTTCAGGCTTGACCCATAGGCTAATAATAATAATAATAATAATAAGGGTAATAATAATAATAATAATAATAATAGGCATACTGTACAATTCAAATGTGCACACATACTGTATGGCTCCATTTACACCACTGCCTATACCCCTTATCTCTAAATGTCTTTGCCATTTTTACCATATTGAAAAACATTTTAGATTTTTCTACTCTACATCGACTCGTTGTGAGCTTGTAGATCAGCTATTTTAACTATTCAAAAATGTTTTTCAAAATAGGAAAATAAGTTTAGGGACAAGGTGTAAGGGCAAGGCAGTGACAAATATAGGGCCCTTGATCCCTCTCTCCACAAGTTGGATTTGACCCCTCTGCAGTCAGGAATCAGGATGCATCCACAAGCCACCAGTTTGACTGCTGTGTTCTGACTTTATTACACATTATCCTATAAGTTGTGTGTGCATGACACCGTACAGTAAGAAAAATAATGCATATACAGTACATGCTTACTTTCATCAGTAGATATATCAGAATTACATACTCTTAAGGTGTAACTTGTACCAGCACGTCCAGCAGAAGTAGAAACATGTGCATCATGGACCATTCTCCCCCTTAAGGCGCTGCTGACAGAGTTGATGAAGCTGGACTTGCCAGCTCCTACTGGTCCATGGAGCAAAATCCTGACATGTTTGCACCTTTCATTTTCAGGCTGAAATTTGTTCACCTCGTCAAGCAGCTTGTTTTTGCCTCTGAATAAATCAAATTAAAATAGACAAATAATAGATTAAATGTAATCTTTGTAAGATTCAATTTCAATGGTAAATTACTACATTTTGTTTATGACTTACAGAGGAAACCATGCATATTCAAATCCAGGGTAGAAGAGGGAAGTTACATTATGAAGCTTTATGAATCATGATTAAGAAATAGCCAGAAACTCGAAGCAACCAAAATGGTAAAATGTTATGTAGTGTCTCCTTCTATATGAACAGTGTTGCAACACATTTTTAATTGTTATAAAATTATATTATATGTGTGTGTGTGTGTGTGTGTGTGTGTGTGTGTGTGTGTGTGTGTGTGCGTGCGTGCGTGCATGTGTGTAATATAATTGATTTAAGAAATAAGTTTTCTTACTTCCAGTCAATCTTTCTCCATGGAGCTGATGGAAAAGGTGAGGAGAACAATTCATAAAGAAATTGCTGCAATAATATTTGTTATAAAAATGTTAATTAATCATAATTGAACATTGTAATATTCTTACATTCAAAGAGAACCTGCTTTACAGGTGTGTGTTGAGCCTCAGATGTCCCATCTATTGTATGTAAAGGAGTATGAATGTGTGTGTGAATGGGTGAATGAAAATGTTAAAGCATAAATGCAACATTTACCATTTAACAATGCAACTTACAAGATAACAGACGCTTCAAAGACGGCCAAGAGAACTGAAAGTATAAAAAGCATGTATCAGACAACGAGCACAACAGTGTGCTTCTGAACACTAGTTTCATAAACTAGTTCATCATATATAAAAAAAGAAAAACTAAATAATAAATAAATAAATAATGAGTACCGAAGAATGACCAACGGCATCCGGGACTTTATTGAAGGCCATTGAAGTCCCTCCTGATACTGTCTGACAACAGCAAAAACAGTCAAAGAAAGTATGTAAGTAAGTAGGTAAGTAAGTAAGTAAGTAAGTAAGTAAGTAAGTAAGTGAGTAAGTAAGTAAGTAAGCTAAGTAAGTAAGTAAGTAAGTAAGTAAGTAAACAATGAGTACCGAAGAATGACCAACGGCATCCGGGACTTTATTGAAGGCCATTGAAGTCCCTCCTGATACTGTCTGACAACAGCAAAAACAGTCAAAGAAAGTATGTAAGTAAGTAGGTAAGTAAGTAAGTAAGTAAGTAAGTAAGTGAGTGAGTAAGTAAGTAAGTAAGTAAATAATGAGTACCGAATAATTACCAACAGCATCCAGGACTTTATTGATGGCTTTCTCATTGTGGCTGCACTTCAGGAATTCACCTTCCCAGAACAGAGTGTCGACAGTGAGGATGACATCTTCTCTGGTCACATGTCTAGTGCTGTCATCTAGATAAGCGCGAACATTATGTCTGTGATGCATCACCACCAGAATCACTGGTTTACCACCTTTCGAGAGAGAGAGAGAGAGAGAGAGAGAGAGAGAGAGAGAGAGAGAGAGAGAGAGAGAGAGAGAGAGAATGAATGAATGCATTAATTAATCAGGATTGGCGATTTATACATCAATTCATCTTTATTATTAATCCAACATTTCTCACTTGGAATCTTTCCCATTGCCTCCTTGACATCAGTTCCAGCTCGTGAGGGACTTGGGCAGAAAGCCAGGATGTAGTCACTTTGTTCCACAGAATTCTTCTTGTTCTGTCCTTTGAGTTTAAGTTCTCTAACGAATGTTTCATGGGCACCACGAGTCACTCCAGTCACAACAACAAAGAAATTGAAGAGCTGTCCTGTTAACAAGACAGAGATAACTGTAAGGCTGGAGAAATAGCAAAGCTAATTTACTGTGTGTATTTATTCACATAAATTACATTAAAGCTTATTCACCTTGACTCTGTGTTGTGTTTTGCTCAGTGTCTGTGCTTCTGAGGAACAGACAAACAGAAAATAACCTCAGATGAAATGACCATGACTAAAAATGGTTGTATTATGTTAAAATAAAAAGTAATAGCCTATGTTCAAAATCATCATTTTTCTACAAATATATCAAAGGCAAGTGATATGGTCTCAGATGAAAATTGCTTGAACCTGCGCTCTTTCAAATTGAATGAGAAGTCTACTTGCAAAAGCAGTTTAACTCACCTGATCGACGCCATTGAAGTCCCTCCTGATACTGTCTGACAAGTAAGTAAGTAAGTAAGGACTTTACTGACGGCTTTATCATTGTGGCTGCACTTCAGGAATTCATATTCCCAGTGAGTGTCCACAGTGAGCATGACATCTTCTCTGGTCACATGTTTACTGCTGTCTTCTTTAACATTATGTCTGTGATGCATCACCACCAGAATCACTGGTTTACCAGTGCCACCTTGAGAGAGAGAGAGAGAGAGAGAGAGAGAGAGAGAGAGAGAGAGAGAGAGAGAGAGAGAGAGAGAGAGAGAGAGAGAGAGAGAGAGAGAGAGAGAGAGAGAGAAATTCATGCATTAATTAGTCAGGATGGACGATTTCTACATCAATTAATCTTTATTATTAATACAACATTTCTCACTTGGAATCTTTCCCATTGCCTCCTTGATATCAGTTTCAGCTCGTGAGGGGCTTGGGCAGAAAGCCAAGATGTAGTCACTTTCTTCCACAGAATTCTTCTGGTTCTGTCCTTTAAGTTTACTAACAAATGTATTATGGCCGCCATAAGTCACTCCAGTCACAACGATGAAGAAATTGAAGAGCGGTCCTGTTAACAAGACAGAGAAAACAGTAAAGCTAATCTCCAGGTTATTCACACAAGTGACATGAAAGATTACAATATTCGTGCACTGTTTCCCAAACAGTGGTTAGGGTTAGACCCATATGTGGGTTTACTTTTAATTATTTTGTTATTTTTGTTACATACAATGAGGTATTATTGCTACTTTTATGAAAGACTACTTGTACTGCCACCACTGTGTACATGTCCTTGCTGTATTCTTCCTTCTTGACCAATTTGCTGGTGGTGTTGGAGACTGTCACCTCCATGTCAGAAGGCTCCTCTGGCACCAGTGTTGGGTAATTCACACTACGTAATGCAATATATTACGTATATATGCGTAATATAACACAAACTCTACTATATTTTAAAATATATAAATCTGCAATACATCTGCATTACTTTCTGTCTGTCTATCTCGTTGCCTGTGGCTCTGTCTTGTGACATTATGTGACAACTGCAGAAGTTAAAGAATTACTTATTTTCTATAATTTGTCATCACATTATTAAAGGCTTCCATGAATTCAAGGTCACTGGTCTACGCATTTTTTTAAGTAACGTAATATGTTATAGTAATATTAATATATTACTCTTTCTCAGACAGTAATTTACTACTTTTAAATTAAGGTAATAAGTAATATAAATATAAAGTAATGCACCCAACACTGTCTGGCACTAGAGCTTCTGTTGAAGCCTCTGTTGTTACAGGGTCAGGATCATGAACATAATGCAAAGAACACAGCTAATACTCTGATAAATGTAAGGCTGGAGAAACAGTAAAGCTAGTTTACTGTCTGTATTCATTCACATAAGTGACATGAAAGTTTATACAATATTCATTAGTGCACTGTTTCCCAAACAGTGGGTCGGGACCCATATGTGGGCCGCAGACCAATGGGTCCTGAGTAAATATCCCTTTACGTTTGTGTATTAGTTGTGCATTATCTGTGTATTGTGAATATAGGTTATATACGTATATAAGTCAGGGGCGATATTCAACAAGGTTAGAAAAATAGCAAAAAATATAAGATCTATGACATATAAGTAATAGAGGATGTTTATATAACATGATGTCACAGATAATCCACCCATAAACTATGATTCTATTTATTGTCTGAGTAATGCTTAATTTATGGTCCACCGAGCGCTGAAAATAGCAGGTGCATGATTAGCTGTGACTTGTTGTGAGATAGTTGTAGATAGATAGACTATTTTACACAATAATATTCAACAATGTTAGACGCAAAAATAGCAGATCTAGGTCACAACGTCCTGCACCGTGACACATTATTTGGGAGCTTGTCAGCTATTTTTTTTAAAGGTTATAGACTAGAGAAATGTTTTAAGATAGTAAAAAGAAATTAGACAGGCTATTCATAATAACTTTTTCGTTGTTATTTCAATGCTAATACGTCTGTACTTTCACTCAAAGTACAATTCTGTATAGTGCAGGACATTCACCTTTAATTATTTAAATTTTAATAAAAAAAATGTATATACATTGTGGTATTATTGCTAGGCCTACTTTTATGAAAGAATACTTGTTCTACCATCAATGTGCTCCCATGAGTCTGGCTCCTCTGGCACTCCAGCTTCTGTTGAAGCCGCTGTTGTTACAGGGTCAGGATCACCTGAACGTAATGGAAACTTGGAAAGATATTGATTGATTGATTTATTAACAGTTTCCAGATTAGGTACATTTCAAAACGAAAGCACAACTCCATACAAAAACTGTTACTGTGGACATGATAAAGCATTACACTTGTTTACAAGGTCCACCGTTTTCAATTAATCAGAAAGATAATATATATATACTGTGTATATATATATATATATATATATATATATAAGAAACAAAATGAGAAATCATCATATAAATTAAGTAAAAAGGGAAAAACAAATATACAGTAAGGGAAAAAGAGGGTAGGGGGAGACTCAGACTTTACGGTTTTGAATTGCAGTCGTCCGTAGGTGCCCTGTGAGAGCAGTTTTGAAGGAGTCAAGGGATTCCACATAATGGAAAGAACACAACTTATACTCTGTTTAGAAGTCCTAATTAGTTAGCATGTCTGGTTACACTAATAATTGTGTCTCCAAACAGTTTGCAGTGACATTGTGAAACTTTTGCTAGATTATTAGTTTTCTCACCATGTTCTCACCATGACTCTGTGTTGTGTTTTGCTCAATGTTTGTGCTTCTGAGGAACAGACAAAAATAACATCAGATGAAATGACCATCAGCGAAGCAAGTCACTAAAAATAGTGTTAAAATAAAAAGTAATATGATCAAAACCATATTTTTAAGAGTATATCAAAGGCAAGTGATATGGTCTCAGATGAAAATGGCTTTTACATTTATTGAGAAGTTTACATGCAAAAGCATTTTAACTCACCCGATCGACTCCATTGAAGTCCCTCCTGACATTGTCTGCCAACAGCAAAAACAGTCAAAGAAAATAAATGTTTTGTTTTTTTGACGAATATTTATTTCTGTGTCAATCCGATGTAGCCTAGTAGCAGCTCAGCCTGCTGAGCATAACTGATATACTGTATTTACATGCTTCTATAGTCCAATCTGCAAGACCACTCCCTGTTACTGCTCGGACTCGCTCTGCTCTCACTTCCTGCTACAGTAAAGGCTACCATGGACAATGGAAGTCGGTTTTATGAGAAATATTGTTACCAACAAAATCAGAAAACCTATAGTCTTACTTTATAGCCTACGTTAGATGTATCCTACAATATTGAAACTATATTGTCATTTTCCTTTATGAATGATAATTATGCATGTAAAATGTGTTTGCTTTGATACGACTATAAGATAGGCTACTGACTGGTTCTTCAACAATATAACTTACATTTAGTTTCAAGATTGATTGTATATGTATTGTTTTTATATTGGAAATTATTTATTTGGAAATATTTATTTATTTTTGGAACATTTTACTCTTAAGTAGGCCTAATAACCACACATGAAACAGTTCAACATATTAATCAGGCAGTATTGGAAAATGACATGGCCAAATGCAAATGGGAAGCAAATGCAAGCAATGCAAATGCTGTGAAATTTTGGAAAAACCCTAAATATCTTTCTTTAACTGACCATGTTACTTGTTTATGCAATACCCCCATCCCTATGTACTGGAAAAATAATAATAATGCTGATCAAATGTGTGGGTAATACAGTGGCGACTATAAAACTCATAATTTGACATCTATAGTGACATCTAGTGGCCTCTTTTAGCAACGTCAATCAAATGATAATGAAGTAGAAGCGTTGTAACGACAGATCAAAGAGACATTAAACTCAGCAGCTATAATTTATAAATATTAATCAATAAAAAACATTTAGTACATATTGTACAAGAAAATGCCTGGACATTTTTACACAACTGGCAGCCATATTCATACCATGTACAATATTTAGAGCGTACAATATACGTATATTATAAAATATATTTAATATGAAATAAATTAATTGATATTAAAGGCTATCTCTTACAGGGAAGTAAATAAGAAATTGAAAATGTACGTGCTTATACACAGTAAAGTGTAAACTCTGAACATACAAAGACTCTTTCAGGGTTAAATAAAAACACAGTTTAGTTGTCACTTTTAGTCATTTATCTTCCAAATGTATCCAGGAGCTGGTGAGCACAGTGATAGATTCCAACATGATGAATCTATATTTTACCAATAAACCCTTAATTCTTGAGCCTCTTGATTCTTGAGAATAGCATTGCAGAATTTTTAGTTGCGAGCTTCATGTATATCGGCTATTAACACCAAAAACAAAACTATCCAGTTTATAGCATGGTTATCACAAAAAGACTCCAGCATGTAGCAATGTAATGTCACATATACAATAAATCTTGTTGATTTAAGTTACACGTTTATGCCAAATGCAGTCTGGGCCGGAGGTTATTCATCAATCGTTTTGCACCTTGTGAAGAGAAAAGGACAAACACGACAACACTGAGAAATTAACGTGTGTGTGTGTGTGTGTGTGTGTGTGTGTAAATGTTTTTTGGAGAAAGAAGAAAAGGTGTGGAAACTGGATAAAACGGATGCCTTATACTGTATAGAGGTATGTTGGGGTATGGCAGAATCTACATTATCTACATTACAAATGAACAGCTGAAAAGCATATCAGCTGTCAGACGGGACATAAAACCAGCCAAAAAAACCCCCTCAAACCTTTTCATGTCAAGGACCCACATCTCGATAGTATTTTGTGCCAGGGTCCCACCAGAAACAAATATTTGTGTAAAAATGTTTGTTTAAAAAACAAATAGTTGTATTGACATATACTCTGCTATATAAACTAACACACACCTGTGGTTGTTGTAGGTGGTCTACCTGCTCTTCTATTGAAATGTATATTTCCTGTGTTTGGTATAGGACGACTACTGGTTGACAGTTTGTATCTGTTTATCTGCACTGAGACCAAGGTTCCTTTGGTCTGCCTTGTTCCTTTTAGTTTACTATAATGTGTTTTTATTGCTTGTCACCTCAAAATTGTCTTGTTTACTACGTTATTTCCATATAGGCTCTTTTTTTTTTTTTTTACTGTAAGCTTATTTTACACTGTTTTGTTGTTGTTCGGCACTTTGTAACACGTTTAAAAAGGTGCTATAAATAAAGTTTATTATCTGCCCAAACCCAAACTGACTTTCTGTATTACCTCAGGGACAGGAAGAGACCAAGGACGTGCAGAGAAAAATAGCAAAAAAAATAGCAGATCTACAAGCTCACAACGTGTTGCGCTGTGACGGGTTGAGAGCTTGTAGATCAGCTATTTTCTGGGCGCAACCCAACACTCTTTAGCTAGTGGAGATGCGGGTGTACGACATGGATTTCTAAACAAATTTGTTCAACGCAAAAACACTGTGTTCAAGTTCAGGAGACTTCAGGGGGAAAAAAAATCTATTCTCCTGAATGCTGCCTTCCAGCATAGCAAGGAAAGGAGTGGCATTTCTTTCGCCATGTAGTAAATGCTGCATTCGTGGTCTGGAAAGGGCAGTTGTTTTACAGACGAGTAAAAGGGCAGGGGCTGAAGCCCCCTTTGATGTCAATGTGTGCACATGCATCCCTGGAAGAGACATTTGAGAGCTCACCGTGGACCCAGCTTCCAGAACCCAGGACATGAAAGTTATACTCTGAGTGGAATGTTTTTTCCATGACCTCACTCAGCCCTTGAATCTGTCTAGTGTATGTAGAGGTTACAGGTGACATCTTGTGTCTCTTTCCAATTGATAATCAATGTTAATTTAAAAAACTGAGAGCGTCCACATGACATGCCACAAACTATCATGTAGTTGTACCTCTGGGGGTCCCCGGACCCCACTTTGGGAGTTATATTATTATTTTGGGGGATTTGGGGAAAGGAGGAGATCGACGCCGCTATTAAGCACAACTGTCAACACCAGTTAAGGCGCTGCAGGTTTTTCTTTCCTGTCGAGTTGCATGGGTTTAACACTAACTGTAACATGTTGATGTTAAAACATCCTCTCCTGAAAACTTCCCAGGTGTTGTACATTTTATATAGGATAGGCTAACTTACAGATCAGATGGTCAGTGAGTTTTGACCTGTTCGAGGCGCTGCTGATAATGTGGTTAAACTTTTACGTTTTGAGACAAATGGGGAGGAGGAGGAATCACAGCCAGGTACTTCATAATAATAATAATAATAACTGTGCCAAAACGCAGTTTTGTATGTACATTGAGTCACTGGAACAACCTCTCTGTAGTCCGACCCCAAACCCTAACCATAACCCCACGTTTTTGTGGAGGAGGAGGAGGAATCACAGCCAGGTAATTCATAATAATAATAATAATAACTGTGCCAAAACACAGTTTTGTATGTACATTGAGTCACTGAAACAACCTCTCTGTAGTCCGACCCCAAACCCTAACCATAACCCCACGTTTTTGTGGTTAGACCCCCCCATCCCCCCCTCCCCTAGGGTGGTCAACGTGTCAGGTTATGTTAATCATTTGTGGGCAAAAATAGCATACTGTATAGGGCAGTGGTTCCCAAACCTTTCAGGTCGAGACCCAAAAGAGAGATTAGACATTTGTGAAAATTTAGAATCTAGAAAATCTAGAATCTATCAGCACACAACGTGTCGCTTTGCGCCACGATGCAAGCTTGTAGATCGGCTATTTTCACTACTTCTTAATTATTCTTTTATTCATGGAATTTCTTAGGTTTGTTTGTCAGAAAATGTGTTTTATTATTTAAAAAACATCTTTTGAAATATATCTATCTATCTATAAATGCACCACGTCTCTGTGTGTATGTAATCCATGTATAAGTCGAGAACCGTTCGCCCCATCGACTTCACATTCGACACACACGTCCCACAACACCACAGGGAGTGCAGTGTCGAGTCCAGGTTGTCCAGACGGTTGTCCAGATGCGCCGCAAAAGGCCTCTGGACAGGGCCCAAATTAGCCAAGATCACACCTGATCACCCCAATATCTCCAAATATGGAGTTGTCCTGTTCTGACATTACAATGATGTTCTGACATCTTCATAGAATCCATATTTGGGCATGCCTGACAAAGAACTCCATATACGGGCATGAAAGGGACACAGACATAATAACTGGGTGGGCCATGCATTTCCAACTCGCATCGTTCCAAGTAGGCCAGTGCACAACGTAGGAAAAGAAAATCAAATGGGATCTGTACTCGAGTCGTGAGTCGTGACCCATACAAATTTGTCCATGACCCACTGGTTTGATAGGGAGCCCTCGGTTGGAGCCTCCCACACAGCGGCCCTCAGTGGATTTGTCAATATAGGGAGCCCTGGGTTAAATGAAGCCTCCCACACAGCGGCCCTCAGTGGATTTGTCTATAGGGAGCCCTGGGTTAAATGAAGCCTCCCACACAGCGGCCCTCAGTGGATTTGTCTATAGGGAGCCCTGGGTTAAATGAAGCCTCCCACACAGCGGCCCTCAGTGGATTTGTCTATATAGGGAGCCCTGGGTTAAATGAAGCCTCCACCACAGCGGCCCTCAGTGGATTTGTCTATAGGGAGCCCTGGGCTAAATGGAGCCTCCACCACAGCGGCCCTCAGTGGATTTGTCAATATAGGGAGCCCTGGGTTAAATGAAGCCTCCACCACAGCGGCCCTCAGTGGATTTGTCAATATAGGGAGCCCTGGGTTAAATGAAGCCTCCACCACAGCGGCCCTCAGTGGATTTGTCTATATAGGGAGCCCTGGGTTAAATGAAGCCTCCACCACAGCGGCCCTCAGTGGATTTGTCAATATAGGGAGCCCTGGGTTAAATGAAGCCTCCACCACAGCGGCCCTCAGTGGATTTGTCAATATAGGGAGCCCTGGGTTAAATGAAGCCTCCACCACAGCGGCCCTCAGTGGATTTGTCAATATAGGGAGCCCTGGGTTAAATGAAGCCTCCACCACAGCGGCCCTCAGTGGATTTGTCAATAGGGAGCCCTGGGTTAAATGGAGCCTCCACCACAGCGGCCCTCAGTGGATTTGTCTATATAGGGAGCCCTGGGTTAAATGAAGCCTCCACCACAGCGGCCCTCAGTGGATTTGTCAATAGGGAGCCCAGCTGGGTTGGAGCCTCCTCGGTGGCCCTCAGCAGGGCGAGGAGGACACCTCCTGGTCGTAGTCGGGACACTTGAGCAGCGCCGGGTAGCTGACGCTCATGTGGAGCGACGACGCCTCGCTGGAGATGTCCGAGGGGCTGCGTCCGCGAGACCACGCCTCCGGGTGCAGGAACTGACCCGAGTGGTCGGAGCAGGTGCTGAGCCGCGGCCGGTAGAAGGAGGAGTGGCGGTGGAGGCGGTGGCGAGGCCGGTACATCTCCTCCGCCGTGTAGCGATTCATGAACAGGTAGACGGACATGACGCCTGCACTCTGGTACGACCAAAGACAGGGTGACAACAATGGCATTAGCAGGTGCATATGCTTGTTGCTGTCGGGAAGAAAACTGTTATCCCCATATCCTTTTTTTCGGTATATGTAAATTATCACCCTACTTGATCATGTCACACAAAAGCATCAAAAGTAGCAGATCCACACACTCTAAGTTAGACGGCGAAGCGGCACATTTTGAGCTTGCAGGTCTATTTTTTTAATTTGAAATCCTGAAAGGTTTTGGACGGTTTCCACCGCCGGCAGAGACGATAATGTGACTGTACTTTCATAGGTCAATAAAAACACAGCTACTGTACATGTAGCTTTAGGTCAGGAGTAGAAGTATTATACTACTGACATGAAAATTGTAACGACGATTGTAACAGCACAGTTGCAAGAATTTGTTGCTAAGAAAAAATATGGCATCATAATGCACAACCAATGCAACTGAAATATAAGCGCTGGCTAATCAAGGGTCATTTCTGTTATAACAATCAACAGAAATATTTGTCATTGACAGTCCTTTCATTGACTTTAACCCTGGTGTCCCCAGTTTAAAAATATCAAACCATTTACAGCACAGACCACATTACATCACGGCAAATTGTGAGCTTGTAGATGTTTGCCATTTGGCTTAAGTGCTTAAGACACAACAGCATTGACTACTGGTATCCCAGCCGTTTCATACATTTGCACATAGATTAGGGAGCCTCAGTTAATTGCACACTGGTGTTGCCTGCCGTAAATACCAGATAACAAAAGCTCACAACGTGCCACTTTCATGACGCGTTGTGAGCTTGTGAGCATTCTTTTAGCATGATACGTCGATACTGGCACGCAACTATAGTGCAGCACAGGCTTTAGTGGTTCACCTCGGTGAGCAGGAAGGAGAATGCAGCGAAGGCGAAGGACCAGCCGTACTTGTAGCTGAAGTAGAGCTCGCTGCTCCTCGTCCTGTTGAGCATCTCATCGTTGATGCTGGAGATGTACAGCACCAGCCCCACCACCAGAGACAAGCCTGACGCACGCACGCACGCACGCACGCACGCACGCACGCACGCACGCACGCACGCACACACACATGCACACACGCACACACACACGCACACACGCACGCACACACACAGTATATACACAATAAGACTGATTGTTGTCAAAACCATCAAACATTAAAGGACCACTTCACCACTTTTCAAAAAAAAAGAAAAATGGCACAATTCTTTTCTACTCAGTCTGTGTCTCATAGGAGGGCTGTGGGCAGTTTAGAAACCGTCTTCCAGTGACATCATCATGAGGCAGATTCTTTTTTTTAAACAAGATTTTTTTACAAAAATGTTTAGATTTTCATTATCGTGAGAAGGATGGCTTCCATTTTCGCATTGCAACTTTTCAGGACTAGAAAGCCTGCAGTTTCTATTAGCTTGGATTCCCCATCGATGATGTCACTGGAAGACGGTTTCTGAACTGCCCACAGCCCTCCTATGAGACACAGGCCAAGTAGAAAGAAATTGCGCCATTTCTTCATGATTATTAGTGAGGACCTAGTATATGAAGTATAGGTTGAAAAGTGGTGAAGTGGAAAGAGGCAGCAAACGATACGTTTTTCCACCACCTAACCTTTATAGGCAAATTAATACTTGACACAAAAGTGTCAAGTATTAATGTGTCAAAATGATGAATTTATGAGCCAAGTTGATTACCTGAAAACAAGATTTATTTACCTGACAGTATGAAGATTTGTTTACGCAAAGGCTCAATTTATGTAATTTAGCATTTTATGTAAACAAAGCACTCTAGAGTGTATACTCATAGATTCACTGTACAGATATATACTGTTAGACAGACGTAGCTTGCTTATGATTCTTGATGACTATGTATATATGTATTTGATGTATTACTATGTGTTGTTCTTGCTTACTGTAAATCTCTCTGGATTAAGAGCTTCTGCTAAATGCCTATGTTGTAAATTGTAATTGTAAATTGTTTACCTGACAGAATGAAGAAGATTCCGGAGACGAAGGCCAGCATGGTGCGGTGTGGGCGGACGTGTCCGATGTTGTTGAGCACAAAGCCAATGAACATGAAGAGCAGGCTGACCAATGGGAATGGAGTCGCTGAGCGGATCATCTCTGCAGAACCGGAGAGGAGGATGGGGCGCATATAGCGAGAAAGACACGAGAAACAATGATGAGGGGAGGAAGATGGAATGTTAACACCACTGGTTCTGGGGTTCCACGGGGGCCCCCAGCAAAATGAGGAACACTTAAGCCCTATTCAATCTTTGGGCTGTTCGAAAACAGCCGATGTACAAAGTTTACAACGTGTCGCATATGCGACGAATCGGGCCAGGACCTTGAAGTGAACGCACTGGCACAGGGGGAGAAAGTATCTTGATTATTGACGCTTTGAAAAAAAAGTTAATTAAGCTTGACAGAGCTGTGGTAAAAATGACTCCCTACTAGGAGGAGACTGCAAGAGGAGACTGAGAAGAAGCTCAGAACAACATTTATCCACTGACAAGAGGCTCAGTGGCCTTACCCTAGCCTTGATGACCTTATAGGCTTATGCAGTGGTTAAAATGTCATTTTAGATAGCATGTTATATGTCGACAGATGCCAGGTCATTGTAACCTTGGCATCTTATAGTTTGTATAGTTTCAATGTAAAGATAACTTATTTTTCACAATATGTTTAGACTGATTCTTGGTTTACCTCTATATATCCCAGATGTTCTGATTAGCTCGTGTTTTCCTTGCTTACTGAAGTTACTGTAAATTGCACTGGATTAAGAGCGTCTGTTATAAATGCCTACATTGTAGAAACAGCCTCATGGAGGCACGGTGGGTTAGAGATGTGCACTTACTGAGGTGGACTCTGTGGTCAGTAGAGATGTACTCACTGAGCATGTTGACGGTGGACTCTGTGGTCAGTATAGAGATGTACTCACTGAGCATGTTGACGGTGGACTCTGTGGTCAGTATAGATATATACTCACTGAGCATGTTGACGGTGGACTCTGTGGTCAGTATAGATATATACTCACTGAGCATGTTGACGGTGGACTCTGTGGTCAGTATAGATATATACTCACTGAGCATGTTGACGGTGGACTCTGTGGTCAGCTGAACGTTCGTGGGCATCATGTACTCAATGGTGAAACAGTGTCCCGACTCCTCCCCTGCGGACAACCACAAGAGACATGATTTGATGATGAGAGCAGAGACTTAAAGCCGTATTTCCACTTTTAAAACAATCCTGGGATCATTTTATCAACGTCTATGACTTTTGCGTTCACCCAGTTTTGTTGCACTATTGCTTGATTCAATGTGTATTTATTTCATAATTATACAATTTTGAACAGACACCCCGGTCCTACGTACATAAGCCTATTAACTTTGACAGTCAGAGATTTTGAAAACATGACCAATGACAAAAAAACTCCCATATCTGCTGGGCGAAGTACAACAATGTGCAAACACAGCAGCAAGATTTGTGAGTTGCTGTGATAGGAGAAGGATATCAAATGGAACACAACCACCCTAAAGACTAATCATTGTGTATACTCCTGCACTATACCTGCATGCATCGAGTGACCTGGGTACATAGAAATTGATCTATCGGAGATTCCGACCTTCAAATGTACATCATTTTTGTTCTTCTTTCTGCTTTGGCAATGTAAACGTATGTTTTCTCATGCCAACAAAGCCCATTGAATTGAATGGTGTGTACTAACCGAGCTGGAAGCAGACCCTCCAGAGGCCGCAGTGCAGGGAGGTCTTGACGTGGGTGCTCTGGTTCAGCGGCAGCACCACGCCCTCCTCCAGGTGCAGCCAGTAGTCTGTGCTGACGGCCACGCCCAGCAGCGCCAGGCCGCTGACCGCAAACACGCTGCTCAGCAGCATCAGCGCCTTCCTGCTGCACGACGACGCGCTCATCACCACCGCCGTCCTGTCTGTCTGTCTGTCTGTCTGTCTGTCTGCCTGCCTGCCTGTCTGTCTGTCTGTCTGTCTGCCTGTCTGTCTGTCTGTATGTCTGTCTGTATGTCTGTATGTCTGTCTGTCTGTGGGAGAAGGAAGAGATGAAGAGGGATCGTTTGGTGAACCCTGGTCGAGTTAAAGCTTTCATGACATTTATTTTCGTTGATTTTTTTTTCTTCTGTTTTATGACCTCAATTATGCGCACCCAAACAACCTGAACTTTGAACATTCGGTGGACTTTCTGTGGCCTGGGCTTTCCTCTGTGTGTATTCTGAAACTTCTGAAGCCTTTTGAGCTGCAATGAAAAACAGAACAATTTGCCAGCTAATTATTCAGAAAACCCCAGACCACTGAATGTTCAGGTTTTTTGGGCGGCAATTGAGGTCAGAAAAGTTATTATATTACCATACCTTTAAGAGCTTTATTACATTTATATACAGGCTTTGGACGATATAATTGGTATTATTTGACTGTTATAATGCCAAGGACTAACAGGTTGATTAAGCCAAGGACCTTTGATGCATTAAGCCAAGCCATTTGAATATTGAAGATATTCAAGGGACCGGGAAGCATTGCCTAATGTACGCGTCCAACTACTTCAAAAGAGTGAGGCGCAACACCAGAGGAAGCTCCACTGATGTCATTCCCCACAGATTTGGCACAAACATGGGAATTAATTCATTCTACTGTCATGCCACCAAAAGGTGGAATGCCGTACCACGCCAGCCTTCAAAAAGTGTGACTCTCAAAACCGCCATTAAAGAGCATGCGAGGATAGTATAGAATTGAATACTCGCGTCCATTTGAGCACTCTCTGAGGCCCCTTTTCCACTATGGGGTGGAACCAGAACTATCCAGAACCTGAACCTATTTTTTTTAGTTCTGAGTTTGTTTCCACAGCACACAGCGCGGTACGGCACGGTTTCAGACCAGGTTCTCAGAACCTTTTTCCGGCCCTGCTTTTGAGGTAGTACTAACACTGAGTTCTGGGAACCTATGGGCGGGGCCAGCAGCGCTGCTGCTCTCGATTGGTTGAGCTGAGGTGACAACACTGAGGAGACCGGAGCGAGGCGAAGCGCACAGCCAGTCAGCCACACAACACAACACCGCACATTTTAAACTTCTGAGTGCGACACAGCGCCGCGGACACACAGAAAAATAACCTGGAAAAGCCCACAGAAACGCTATGGCCACGAGAGAGGGAGAGAAAGAGCGTGTGTGTGCGTGAGGGAGAGAGAGAGCCATAAAGCTGTCGCGACGAGTTTGCTTGCAGTTGTTTTATACACGGACAGTAGTGTGCACTAGACTTTTTTTTCTTTTTCAGGGCAAGGCATTAGGCATATCATTACTAGAAATGTGCTGTACACAATACTAAACACTGGAATAATTAAATTCAACTAGCACAACGGTTAAATGATTTGTATTTGCACATTTCTTGATATTGACATTACAACTGGACTGGATGTTATGGCACAATCTGCTCAAGAGGCACTATAATTGCAACCCACACTCATGTTAAATGCTATATTCAAAAGGTGGATTATCATTTAGCATCATATGAGCTATACGAGATTTATTTTTCTCTTGCCGTTTAAGCAAAATATTGTAGACAGGTAAAGGTTGGAGAACAACTGGTCTAATGCATTTAAAACGGGTGTTTTACTGTTTTCCCACTCCCCACATGGAATGGGGCAAATATAGCCTATATAGCGGCAAATATAGCCTATATGCAGAATGTATGCTGCATCCATGTTCATACACTACAGTATGTGCATATACAGTATATGTATTATGTATAGGAAATATATGTGACAGCTGTGGCATATGTGACATGTGGCATATAAAAATATGTTCATATTATTGGTTTAGAAAAGTACAATAAAGCAAATAAATTTGAAAATAGACAATCTACAAGCTCACGTGTCTCATCGAGCTTGTAGATTGTCTATTTTCAAATGGCCGAAATGTATTTAAGTACAATACTATATACATAGCTACTTTCCACCACTGTTGAATATAATAACCAGTCATTATTTAAACATGAATATCTCTGTATTCCGGGACCCCCCCGGCCGTGCCAGGGGGGGGGGGGGGGGGGGGGGGCGGGGTGTCCCTGCTGGCCGAGCTACTCAGCAGTGGGGGAATAGGGGGGGGGGGGGGGGGGGGGGGGGTTCTGGTTGTATGGAAACGGAAGCAGAACTTGGTTCTGGAACTACACATGGTTCTTGGTAGTTCTGGGTCCTGGAAAGTTCTGGTTCTGGTTCTGGTTCCACCCCATAGTGGAAAAGGGGCCTGAGTCAGTGGCGTTTAGAGGGGCAGGTGCTCAAGTGAAAAAAGGGCACCTTGTGCAGCGCGTGGAACCGGCTGGTTGCCTTAACCCATTTTGGGACGGGAACCCAATTTGGTGTTAGCATTATGGTATGCTTTAGCTATTGAAAAATAGCAGATCTACAACTTCTACTTGTAGGTCTGCTATTATTATTTTTTATCGAAGAACCACTGACAGATTGTGGGGGCTTAAATAATATAGTAGAAGTGTTTTTATCATGGTCCACACACTACAATTTTTTTTTTCAAGAGCACATTGCCAAAAGGGCAGGGGGTGCTCTAGCACCCCCTAGTGTCTATCTGTGCACGCCACTGCTCTGAGTCACAGACCCGTAACTAACTCCCTAAGAAGCACCATGAGGCTTCAACCAGCAGCATCTCCAGTCAGGTGTCGGGTGCAGAGTGCAGGAAGCAGTCATTACATCCATGGCTGCCCTGCATGTGGTGCCCCCTGAGCCCACTCGACTCACCTAAAAGTAAACACAGATGCTCAGCGTCATGCATAATGGAAATCCTACTGTATGTACTGTACTGTGCTGTGCTGTATGCGTATAGGAGGCCCTCACACTGTGAGGAGAAAACCCCCTCATGTTTAATTCATACTGCGTCGTCGTCCTGAGATGAGCTAGAAATCGTCCCTCACTGCCCCATTTTTTTCCTTTTTTTATCGTCAAGAGTATAATTGTTTAGTTCTGTTTCCACTGTATAGCAGCAGCACTATAATAATAATAATAATAATAATAATAATAAAAATAAAATAATAATAATAATAATAATAATAATAACAACAAGTGCAATATGCTAAATGCAGTATGCTATATAGAAACAAAATAGACTGAAATATAGACAACCTTTCTTAACTAATTGTATTGCAAGAAATATCCTTGTCACACTGTTTAGAGAGGTACCAGTGTGGATATGCTATGTGTCGTCAGGTGACCTATCCACCTGGAATTCTTGCCACGCTGTTGACTAAATCAACTGTAGGTTGATTTACACACAAAATGCCAAAAGGCCAAAAAAATGCCAAAAGGTTTGGGAACCACTGTCTTTGTTAAAACAAAGACAGAACGGGCACCCATTTTGGTGTTAGCATCATGTTATGCTTTAGCTATTGAAAAATAGCAGATCTACAAGCTCATATCGCGCCACCGAGTGGCACGATACGAGCTTGTAGGTCTGCTATTTTTTGAAAAATCGAAGAACGACTGACATTTTTTAGAATCTGATCTCAGGTCAGAATGGGTTAATCAGACCAGTGTGTGTCCAGTGGAAACCTCGTATGAATCTGATCTCAGGTCAGAATGGGTTAAAGTCTCTCTGGGATCCCCAGTTTATATTGTAAAAATCAATGTTAATTTAACTCTGAGAGTGTCCATTTGTACACTCTACAGACCAATAAGGGTCAATTTGGTTCCTATAACCATAATTTAGCTCGGGACCCCCAGGAACTCCCTCAAGGACCCCTGGGGGTCCCCGGAACCCACTTTGGGCACTGAACAAAAGACAATACAACAGGTAGAACAGATCAATGGCCATATATCTGGAGTTTGAGGCTGAAACTCCAGGAAACGACTTAAATCCTGATTACAATTTTTTGTAAGAATTACAGTACATTTCAAGCACAACTCAACACAAAGACTGTTAACTGTGAGTGGGCGACGCTAATAAAGCATTACACTTGTTATACTTAAAATGCATAAACCCCGAAGTGAGAGTCCTTTATCCACACAAAATAATAGATCCCAATAACACAACAGAGCATATAGCGCGCCTACTTAATCAAATCGATCCCTGAATCATTCAAACACTATTGAGCATTTTTGTAGTCTAACTCTAATAGACGAAACATGGTCTAAAAACGGCGATTAAAAATAGTAAAGAAATTATATATAAATCTAGGCTTATGTTGAATCAATGTCTATATATAGACGGTCTACATTTAGACCTTGATTAGCCAAATTATTTGACTATTTTTACCCAAATTTTTAGAAAATTGCTCAGATAAGCACAACATAACACTATCGGACAAAAATAAATACACATTCAGACCTACAGCCTATAAACCGAGTACCGACTGCAATACAAGCCTGTAAAGCTAATCTACTATATAACTGTAACTGGCTTAGAGTTAGTGGCTTCTTACCTTTTCGTTCTGTCTGGATTTCTTGTTTGCACTCGGTTTGCACTTTATTGTGGCGTAAAAGTCCCTTAAAATAGAGGGGATCTCCTTAATTGGGTTGGTTAGGGATGATCTGAAGCCAGGGATCCGCCGATCGAGGTGCTTGGAATTCAGAGCAGGCACCGATCGTCCTTACTTCCCCTCGGTCGGGTCTCTCCTCCGCAGCATGCGTTGAAGGAATCCTGCGTGTATAGAGGCTATAAAAAACAATGTTCGTGAAGTGTCTGACTGAAGCTTCATATAGTTCAGATTACATTAGAATAGATGTAAATGCAATGCTCAGAGCAGACCGCATGGCACTCAACTACCTACACACGCACACGCACACGCACACACACACACACACACACACACAGAGGGGGGGGGGGAGATCTAAAAGCTCACAATGACGTGTGCAATAATAATAAAAAGTTGATTGATTGATTGATTGATTGATTGATTGAAACCTTTATTTATTCTCGAAAAGAGCATTGAGGTTACCCTCATATTTGCAATGCTGACGAGATCACATTATATAAAACAATTTAAGACATAAAGGTACACACATAAAACACAAAAGTAACGAGTTTTGGATGAGGTTTCCATCCGTCAGGGACTGTTTGTAAAATAACTGATCTACAAGCTATAGCAACGCCTGGCGTCAGCTAATAAGACGACTTTCAGCACCATGGAGAGCTCCAGAGTCACTTCTGCTGATGTGAGAAAGACCCACCTGTCTGCCTATGGGGGGAGACATACAGCGGCAGACTGTTGCGCGTGGTCGCGCACCCCCCCCCCCCTGCTGCGCGCAGCTTCAAAACCGGGTTTTTAGACAGCTGGTGGATGGAAAAGAAGCTCCACCTCCGCGCCCGACTGACGCGACGGACAGCTTCACGGACGCGCTCTCCTCCGCGTCAGTCGGGCGCGGAGGTGGAGCTTCTTTTCCATCCACCAGCTGTCTAAAAATCCGGTTTTGAAGCTGCGCGCAGCAGGGGGGGTGCGCGACCACGCGCAACAGTCTGCCTATCCCCATACAGTCAGTGACTCACTCTGTTAACAAGTGCTTGGGAAACACCCCAGTGACCCCACACACATTGCGTGGTGTATCTATTCTGAGTGAGTCAATTATATATATATATATATATATATTATATATATATATATATATATATTGTGTGTGGTGTGGTGTGGTGTGTGTGTGTGTGTGTGTGTGTGTGTGTGTGTGTGTGTGTGTGTGTGTGTGTGTGTGTGTGTGTGTGTGTCATGACCTGAATTGCACAACCTGAACTTTGAACATTCAGTGGATTTTCTGTGGTCTGGGGTTTCCTCTGTGTGTTCTGAAGAACTTTGAGCTGCAATGAAAACAGGCAAACAGACCTCAACAGTGACATCTGCTGGCAAATCCCTGTGGGATTTGTGGACTCTTACCTCACAGTCCACAGGCCAATCAGAGCACTTGTTTGAGCCAGAAAACCCCAGACCACAGAAAGTCTACTGAATGTTACACGTTTTTTTTTCTTTTTTTGGGTACAATTGAGCTCAGAAAACCTAAAATAAATGTCACGGTCCATTCAAAGGGCCTTGCAAACGGGGAGCAATAAAACGCGCCTATAGTTCATTTAAAATGAGACCTGCGTTTTTGCTCGGAGCGTATTTACGTGAGCGCTGTCCCGTGCATTTGTTGCTCGTTACGTGCACACGCCCGCTACTCACCAGACCTGGATTCGGTTTAGATTTTTTTTTTCACGCTTGCGCTGTTGTGCCCCTCTTCAACAGACCTGGAGGAGACCTGAGTTGATCCAGACCCTCTTCAACAGACCTGGAGGAGACCAGAGTTGATCCAGGCCCTCTTCAACAGACCTGGAGGAGACCTGTGTTGATCCAGGCCCTCTTCAACAGACCTGGAGGAGACCTGAGTTGATCCAGACCCTCTTCAACAGACCTGGAGGAGACCTGTCGTTGATCCAGGCCCTCTTCAACAGACCTGGAGGAGACCTGTGTTGATCCAGACCCTCTTCAACAGACCTGGAGGAGACCTGAGTTGATCCAGACCCTCTTCAACAGACCTGGAGGAGACCTGTCGTTGATCCAGACCCTCTTCAACAGACCTGGAGGAGACCTGAGTTGATCCAGGCCCTCTTCAACAGACCTGGAGGAGACCTGAGTTGATCCAGACCCTCTTCAACAGACCTGGAGGAGACCTGTGTTGATCCAGGCCCTCTTCAACAGACCTGGAGGAGACCTGAGTTGATCCAGGCCCTCTTCAACAGACCTGGAGGAGACCTGAGTTGATCCAGGCCCTCTTCAACAGACCTGGAGGAGACCTGAGTTGATCCAGGCCCTCTTCAACAGACCTGGAGGAGACCTGTGTTGATCCAGGCCCTCTTCAACAGACCTGGAGGAGACCTGAGTTGATCCAGGCCCTCTTCAACAGACCTGGAGGAGACCTGAGTTGATCCAGGCCCTCTTCAACAGACCTGGAGGAGACCTGAGTTGATCCAGGCAACAATGCCTGCGTTCCTCGCCCTTAAGACTTCCCACACAATCCAAACAAGACATCACACCCGAGCAGTGGTTTTTCTCCTACTTTATTTATACACAGTATCCTTCATACCACAATGAACAGAGGAACGAGAAGAGTCTGCTTAACAAAAAGCAGGGGCAGTGAGAGGAAAACCAAACATACAAACATCCCTGTCAATCTATTTGTAATAATTCATATTCTATAGTATCAGTTTATCCTGCATGGTTCCAGACGTCCTCCTCGATTTCTCTCCTGCACAAATTCTCAATGTGAGACATCAATCATGTAAACATTCTTTTGTTGTTTTCACTTGGCCTGTAAAAAGCTAAGTTTGGTCCTATAATGTAAAAATAACTGAAACAATCAGCCATACGACAGTTATTTATAGGAAGCTAATTTGGGGAGCGCGGCCTTAGCATTTAAACCCCGTACATACTGTGAATTTGGCAGTTTTGAAAGCCTTGTGTGCTATGTTAATATTAGTCTTTGTAAAAAAAAAAAAAAAAAAGTTGATACAGTAAATTACTCTCAGCTTGTCATGTTTGGCACCGGTGAGAGAAAAGCCAATTAAAAAAAACAAAAAATAAACAAGTTACAGTTCTTCTGAGCTCTAGTCAAACTGGACTTAAAAGGAGCAGACAGACAGCGAGGAGGAACAACACAGCGTGGAGAAAAGCTTCGCAGGGGACGGGCGTCGATCATTCCGCTCCTGGCGCTCCACATCATATCAGGGTACACTGTAGCATGCAAGGGTCTTTGTCATGCTTAGATCAGCCCCGGCCTCTGGCATGCACACAATGTAAGCAAGAAAACAGGATTTAGCCCCCCCCCCCCCCCAGACCCCAAGTGTCTTTTCCTCCCAATACGAGTGAGTGACGTCAGTGGGTTAGGGAGCGCTCCGCCACTAGACCGCGATGGAGGCGCGCCGTCTCAAGAAAACTTGATTGAGCCTCGAGAGACACCACGGAGCGAGCTGAAGCGAGCGAGTTGCCGTGTGGGAACGTTGCAAAGCTTGCTTGAGCCGACTCAGCGCGTTCCGTATAGAGAGCAACACGCAGAGGGGGGCAACAAAATGTGCCAAAAAGTGCCAAGTTGACCCTCATAATAATAATAATTATAATACTTTCCTCTGCGGCTCCGCAGATCGAGCGACTGTGCGTGCGTCCTCGCAGATGGCGAAAGTAGCCGATCCACATGAGGAAATGCAGCGCTTTCTCCGGGAGGGGGAGAGGGGGGGGTGGGGGGCAGCACAAATATCCTACGATCAGGGCAAGCAAATGGTCAGCGACGTCCCTGCGGAGTTGCAACCCGATAGGCAGAGAATAGTAAATCCTCGTGTGTGTGTGTCCCTACTTGTGTGCGGTCCAAATGAGCACATAGCGAGCGCTCCCATGACTGATCAGTCACTCAGTGATGAAAGTATTGGGAGGATGAGGCAGGACCCCTCCCCCCCCCCGGACAGCATTACTCAGTCCCAAGTGCAACTTGAGTTTACCGAAGGATTTCCACGGCGAGAGGACCGAGGCAAGAGGGGCTTTCCGGACCTTTTCACGCACCGCCGTTGAACCCGGATGCTGCATAATTACTGTATAATCTACGGCGCTGGTTAGTAGAAAACAAAACAATGGCTAAATAGAGGAAATACAGTGCACATACAAGTAGTGCTGATATCAAAGCTACCAAAGATTCGGCCAAATGTTTAGTTTAAATATCTCTGTCGGGGGTATCCTAAACATAGAAACGTTCAAACCATCGAAGGTATTAAAAGCACATTCAGTTCGTTGGTATAAAATATGTCATTTGCCTTTTTGGAAACATTTCTTTTGAAACATATTTACAAAATCGTGGACATATATATAGTGTGTAGACATTTCTCTCTGGACATAAACGTGTTTCTTTTACTATAAAGCCAAACATACAACGGGAATAAAACGTTTTTCCTTCTTCTTCTCCTTAACAATTAGAAAGTGATAAATGTTAATTCTTCAGAATCGGACCTTCATAAAACATAACAACATACATATCATAATACTAGGATTTACAATGATAGATACCGGACATGTACAGTACTGCATCCTATAGAGAGACTATAGTGATCAAACGCTCGTTAAGTAAACATGCAACACAGATCAGCATGGTGCATTATGGGAAATAGCATCAAAAATACGCTCTCTTTGATCTGGAGACGCCTGACCCCGTGTTCTCTCTCTGGTACACGTAGTGACCCCTGACCCCGTGTTCTCTCTCTGGTACACGTAGTGACCCCTGACCCCGTGTTCTCTCTCTGGTACGCGTAGTGACCCCTGACCCCGTGTTCTCTCTCTGGTATGCGTAGTGACCCCTGACCCCGTGTTCTCTCTGGTACGCGTAGTGACCCCTGACCCCTGACCCCGTGTTCTCTCTGGTACGCGTAGTGACCCCTGACCTCTGACCCCGTGTTCTCTCTCTGGTACGCGTAGTGACCCCTGACCCCGTGTTCTCTCTGGTACGCGTAGTGACCCCTGACCTCTGACCCCGTGTTCTCTCTCTGGTACGCGTAGTGACCCCTGACCCCGTGTTCTCTCTCTGGTACGCGTAGTGACCCCTGACCCCGTGTTCTCTCTCTGGTACGCGTAGTGACCCCTGACCCCGTGTTCTCTCTCTGGTACGCGTAGTGACCCCTGACCCCGTGTTCTCTCTCTGGTACGCGTAGTGCAGTGCAGGCAGGGCCGCCACGACCACGGAATCGCAGTTGACAATGAATTGTCATATAAATATAATTTATGAATTGTCATATAAATATAATTTGCGATTGACTATTTCATTTTAGTTTTTGGCAGTGGGACAAACATGTGAATGTAAGTTACATTTCCGTTTGCCCTTTTAGGCTTTGTAAACGAAATGTGCACGCAGCGAATAACTTAAAATATACACTGACTGGTTATGACCGGTACCAATAGTAATCAAAATAAATCATGTACTATGGCCGAAACAGGCCATATCATCATACTATAATTCTAACAATGTCTGTCTGTCTGTCAGAAACACCGCCGTATCTCATTGCCTGCACCAATCACTCCCACTTTTCACACAGGCATTGACCATATGAATATGGAGGTCTTAACGAAGCCCTTTTTTTGATTTGACACATTAACGATTATTAATGAATGTATTAGTGAATTAAAAACGCACCGGGCGGGGGGCAAATATCTCACAACGGGTAAGGGCTAGTACTTAATAATTTATACTTTCAGACATTTTCAAAAATAGCATTTTCTTGTAATCTTTTGCCCTAAAAAGCACTGACAACGACGTGGCATTGATGATGGAAACATGAAATTCATGTTAATTTCATCCAGCTGTATTTATGCAGTACAGATGAATGTAAACAAATCAAATTATTATGTAAAATAATTACAATTATCTCAAACACTTTGGATCTGGCTGTGATCATTGTGACTGGGCCTGACTGTAGGCAACACAACCAAAATGAAAATGCTCGTCCACAATGGACCCGTTGCAACTGAGAAGATACTGCGTGATGGTGTGCTTTCCATTTGCTGCAAAACATATCGGATTAAAAACTGTTGTTCATGGTTCAATGCGTTGATATCCAAGGGGAAGGCAGAGGTTTTATGTCAAAAGGTATAGAAATAGTTATTGTTGTTGAGGGCGTTTTGTTGGGAAACTGATAGTTATTTATAGATATTCAGTGATAACGTGCAATGCAATTTTGGCACGTGATAGACCTAACCTTTATTCAGCGTATACAGTAAGTGTGAAATGCATACGTATGTAACTGTATTGCAACGGAAATGGCAGCACATTAAATAGAGATATGGGATTAAAAAGACAATAAAGGTCCTTGGAGACTGGACGTGTTAGTTGAAAAAAAACAACGAAAAAACTTCGGGAAAAATGCCACAAATAATTTTGCCAAACGCAGCAGTATGCAGACAGACACCTTCTTATGGCAGAATGGGGGGGATAGGATAGGAGCGTTGAGATAATAAGTGGGACGAGAGTTTGCGACTCGCATCTCAATATCACCAACTAAATGCGGAACGGGACAGCGTTCACGTTCTTACACAGAAGGATCAGAGTCTAATTCACAACTTTATATAGGTGACGAGCACATTTTGAAATGTTTGGACACCAAGGGTTTAGAATGAAATAAAAGACGACAAAACATAATTATTATTAAAATGACAAGTGCAATATAAATCCCCATCTCGTTTTTTTACTCTTGACCCGACAGTATTAATGCTGTTGATCGCCTGTCGTTATTCAATTCCCATCGTTATACTCGGGGTCTAAAGCATGGTCCTCCAAACGTCACCTCGGCACGCTGACAAACTGACTTGACGGGACTTTCGTTTTGTCAAGCAGAAGATGATTTACGGATCTCTTTGATAGCGGGGGGGGGGGGGGGGGGATTTTTTGGTTGTTGGGGAGACATCTGGCGGTGGGCTCTGGAAGGTTGGGTTGTTATAACTGTAGAGAGGTCCCCGGGGGGTGGGGCCTGGCCTGCTCCGTCCGTCCGTCTCATCCTCACACCACGCTGTGCAGCGACGGGTGGATGAACTGCGGGTTGATGTAGGAGAAACCGGCGAAGTCGCTCTGGTCGATGTTGGCGATGACCAGCTGGTCGGGAGGGGTCAGCATGGGCTGGGTGCGCGTGAAGAACTTGTCGAAGTTCTCCGCCGCTTTGCCGCACTGCGGGGAAACAACGAGACAAGACAGACCTGAAAGCTGAAATTGAGGTTTCCACCGGACAGAGCTGATATCTAATCTAATTTAATCACACCCGTGTGAACCGAGTGGTGCAACTCCCCTCTCTCTCTCTCCCCCCCCCCCCCCCCCTCCTCTCTCTCTCTCTCTCTCTCTCTCTCTCTCATTAGCAGGCAACAGTGAAGCACTGTCTCTCTCTCTGTTTCTGCATGGCACAACAGCGCCCCTACTGGTACTCATACTGGTGCTCATTGACGTCACATACATAGGTTAACAGATTCTATACATAGGACGTCTGAGAACGTCATAAGGATCCCGAAATATTAGTACTATTGACGTGTGAGGACGTCCTAGCGACGTCCCAGCGACGCGGGGCGAGATAAGAATATTCAGAATTTTTCCTATTTTTGTTTTTGGCATTTCGCTTTTCGCTTGCCGTATGCTAACGCTCAGTGCAACTATTAGCTTGTCATTGACTCCCATGTTAGCGCGGCGGAAAGAATGACTCGTATCTCCTAATCCAGGGCGCTCTCCGTGGTGATGAATGGATCGATATGCTGGCGCTTCATTTCTGCTCATCATCCGTCTCTCCCGCAAAATATGAACGCTTTTTGGAGCGTAAAACAATATATTAAGATGATCGGGGATGTGAGGTCCCTTTGTAAAGTCAACTTTTTTAAGCAAGTGTTTAGTGTTTCATGGCTTTCAAAGTAAAAGTGATCAGACAACTCTGGCACTCTATAGCCTTTATTTTGAAGGCACTTCCTGTGCGTGGTTGCACCACTCAAAAAAACTTTAAGATCTGTCTCACTGCCAAATTAAGTCAATCGGACTATTTTAGCTGATGATTCTTTTCATCTCGTGAATGTTGCTCCTCAGTTAGTTATACTTAAACAATCTTAACACATTCCCTCCCGTTACCATAGGCATACTGTACGGCATAGTGCCAACAGAATGCACGAAAAGGCAGTGAAGACGACAGCGTGAACACACTCTGTGAATGAACCGAAAGTAGTACTCGCACTCGTCCATTTCAGAATCACACTCGGGCGCTAATCTACCGATATACTCGCTAACATGCTAACCGGGAGGTCGGATTCATGTTTTATTAAGCCCCTAAACATTGTCCTTTACCTCAATCTGAAGATCTAAAAGTTAAATTGTGACCGGTTTGAATCGCTATATATCACAATATATGGTTACAATGAGTTAGTCATTTAGTTGTGCATCTTCTTGGAGAGAGCATCCTTCCACACAGCACCAGGGGCAAGGTGAAACTATGGGGGATGTGATGAGCCGTTTGACATGCGTGGTAATGAGCGCCACCCCGAGCAGCAGCATGATTAACCCATTCTGACCTGAGATCAGATTCTAAAAAATGTCAGTCGTTCTTCGATTTTTCAAAAATGAGCAGACCTACAAGCTCGTAGCGCGCCACTCGGTGGCGCGCTATGAGCTTGTAGATCTGCTATTTTTCAATAGCTAAAGCATAACATGATGCCAACACCAAAATGGGTGCCCGGTCAGAATGGGTTAAAGGAAGGCAATCAGCTCCAGCTGTATACACTGACTGTCTGACTGTCACTGAAGATCCCTTTATCACTGTAGTACAGTACATATCCTTTATTACTGTATGCCATGTAGGGCTCTACACTCACCGTAGTAAAATACTTTCTGTCATTTCTTAGCACATACATTAAAACCTTAAAAGAGTATTGTACGGTTGCATTAAAGCCTTTATTTAATGAATAAATGGAATTATGGCCAATCTGTATGTTGATACAACATAACTATATACAATGTGTATGGTAGAGTATGTTAATACAATATTAATACAATGTGTATGGTAGAGTATGTTAATACTATATTAATACAATCTGTATGGTAGAGTATGTTAATACTATATGAATACAATGTGTATGGTAGAGTATGTTAATACTATATTAATACAATGTGTATGGTAGAGTATGTTAATACTATATTAATACAATGTGTATGGTAGAGTATGTTAATACTATATTAATACAATCTGTATGGTAGAGTATGTTAATACTATACAATGTGTATGGTAGAGTATGTTAATACTATATTAATACAATGTGTATGGTAGAGTATGTTAATACTATATTAATACAATCTGTATGGTAGAGTATATTAATACTATATTAATACAATGTGTATGGTAGAGTATATTAATACTATATTAATACAATGTGTATGGTAGAGTATGTTAATACTATATTAATACAATCTGTATGGTAGAGTATGTTAATACTATACAATGTGTATGGTAGAGTATGTTAATACTATATTAATACAATGTGTATGGTAGAGTATGTTAATACTATATTAATACAATGTGTATGGTAGAGTATGTTAATACTATATTAATACAATGTGTATGGTAGAGTATATTAATACTATATTAATACAATGTGTATGGTAGAGTATATTAATACTATATTAATACAATGTGTATGGTAGAGTATGTTAATACTATATTAATACAATGTGTATGGTAGAGTATGTTAATACTATATTAATACAATGTGTATGGTAGAGTATGTTAATACTATACAATGTGTATGGTAGAGTATATTAATACTATATTAATACAATGTGTATGGTAGAGTATGTTAATACTATATTAATACAATGTGTATGGTAGAGTATGTTAATACTATATTAATACAATGTGTATGGTAGAGTATGTTAATACTATACAATGTGTATGGTAGAGTATGTTAATACTATACAATGTGTATGGTAGAGTATGTTAATACTATATTAATACAATGTGTATGGTAGAGTATATTAATACTATATTAATACAATGTGTATGGTAGAGTATGTTAATACTATATTAATACAATGTGTATGGTAGAGTATATTAATACTATATAAATACAATGTGTATGGTAGAGTATGTTAATACTATATTAATACAATCTGTATGGTAGAGTATATTAATACTATATTAATACAATGTGTATGGTAGAGTATATTAATACTATATTAATACAATGTGTATGGTAGAGTATATTAATACTATATTAATACAATGTGTATGGTAGAGTATATTAATACTATATTAATACAATGTGTATGGTAGAGTATATTAATACTATATTAATACAATGTGTATGGTAGAGTATATTAATACTATATTAATACAATGTGTATGGTAGAGTATGTTAATACTATATTAATACAATGTGTATGGTAGAGTATATTAATACTATATTAATACAATGTGTATGGTAGAGTATATTAATACTATATTAATACAATGTGTATGGTAGAGTATGTTAATACTATATTAATACAATCTGTATGGTAGAGTATGTTAATACTATATTAATACAATGTGTATGGTAGAGTATATTAATACTATATTAATACAATGTGTATGGTAGAGTATGTTAATACTATATTAATACAATGTGTATGGTAGAGTATGTTAATACTATATTAATACAATGTGTATGGTAGAGTATGTTAATACTATATTAATACAATGTGTATGGTAGAGTATATTAATACTATATTAATACAATGTGTATGGTAGAGTATGTTAATACTATATTAATACAATCTGTATGGTAGAGTATGTTAATACTATACAATGTGTATGGTAGAGTATGTTAATACTATATTAATACAATGTGTATGGTAGAGTATGTTAATACTATATTAATACAATGTGTATGGTAGAGTATGTTAATACTATATTAATACAATGTGTATGGTAGAGTATGTTAATACTATATTAATACAATGTGTATGGTAGAGTATGTTAATACTATATTAATACAATCTGTATGGTAGAGTATGTTAATACTATATTAATACAATGTGTATGGTAGAGTATGTTAATACTATATTAATACAATGTGTATGGTAGAGTATGTTAATACTATATTAATACAATGTGTATGGTAGAGTATGTTAATACTATATTAATACAATGTGTATGGTAGAGTATGTTAATACTATATGAATACAATGTGTATGGTAGAGTATGTTAATACTATATTAATACAATGTGTATGGTAGAGTATGTTAATACTATATTAATACAATGTGTATGGTAGAGTATATTAATACTATATTAATACAATGTGTATGGTAGAGTATGTTAATACTATATTAATACAATCTGTATGGTAGAGTATGTTAATACTATATTAATACAATGTGTATGGTAGAGTATGTTAATACTATATTAATACAATCTGTATGGTAGAGTATATTAATACTATATTAATACAATGTGTATGGTAGAGTATATTAATACTATATAAATACAATGTGTATGGTAGAGTATGTTAATACTATATTAATACAATCTGTATGGTAGAGTATGTTAATACTATATTAATACAATCTGTATGGTAGAGTATGTTAGTAGAGTATGTTAATACTATATTAATACAATCTGTATGGTAGAGTATGTTAATACTATACAATCTGTATGGTAGAGTATGTTAATACTATACAATGTGTATGGTAGAGTATGTTAATACTATATTAATACAATGTGTATGGTAGAGTATGTTAATACTATATTAATACAATGTGTATGGTAGAGTATGTTAATACTATATGAATACAATGTGTATGGTAGAGTATGTTAATACTATATGAATACAATGTGTATGGTAGAGTATGTTAATACTATATTAATACAATCTGTATGGTAGAGTATATTAATACTATATTAATACAATGTGTATGGTAGAGTATATTAATACTATATTAATACAATGTGTATGGTAGAGTATATTAATACTATATGAATACAATGTGTATGGTAGAGTATGTTAATACTATATTAATACAATCTGTATGGTAGAGTATGTTAGTAGAGTATGTTAATACTATATTAATACAATCTGTATGGTAGAGTATGTTAATACTATACAATCTGTATGGTAGAGTATGTTAATACTATACAATGTGTATGGTAGAGTATGTTAATACTATATTAATACAATGTGTATGGTAGAGTATGTTAATACTATATTAATACAATGTGTATGGTAGAGTATGTTAATACTATATTAATACAATGTGTATGGTAGAGTATGTTAATACTATATTAATACAATGTGTATGGTAGAGTATATTAATACAATGTGTATGGTAGAGTATGTTAATACTATATTAATACAATGTGTATGGTTAAGACAATGTTAAGACAATATAACTTATTCAATTTGTGGTGGTTGTTATTTGGTCTCCCTGCTCTTCTATTGAGACATTTGGATCGTGTCAAAGGTCACATCTTGCCTAGACACAGGATCTGACAGACACAGATTTTGACCTGATGGTCGAGAGCAACGCTGCATTCTAGGTATAGCTATATGCTCGTGCGTGGACACTGGACAGTGGATGAAATGGTTTAGCACATGGTATATTTTTTTCCCCAAAAAAACATTTCAATATGGCATACTACGTATATGTGACTACATTTGACTGAGGGACTGCCATTGAATTTTCTTTCATTTTTTGTTTTTTCGTGTCATATGAAAGCAGGAAAACCTAGCTTTGAATTGACATATTGGTTCAGTTTGTCCCACCAGGTTTGGAGATATGGCTTATAGAGTAATGTCTTGCAGAAAACAGCGGGTTGAGAAAACAGGCTTGAAAAGGTTCACTTCTGTGGACTCGAACATTACACCTAGCTACATGTTTAAGCATTTATTTCATATGTACATGTCGATTTCAGCTCTGACACTTATTTCAGACATGCTCTAGTATGTGAAGAGTCTGCCTGTGCTATTAACTCATTTTGAAAAAAAAGAAAAAGGTTGATCCTCCTCTGGTGAAAAGCTGGAGTTTGCGCGATGGCAGGCTCTCAGTCAAATCTGGTCACATTTGACCTGATGGTCGAGAGTCGTCTAGTCTTCCGCAGCGCTGCGTTCTAGGTATAGCTAATATTCTCGTGCGTGGACAGTGGATGAAATGGTTTAGCACATGGTATATGTTTTCTTTCCCCCAAAAAAACATTTAGACACGGAATACTACTTCTATAGCGTATAACGGTACAACACGCCGCTGCTCTTCCGGTAGCCGTGCATATAGAAAAAAAAACTAAATCTCAATGGCCTTTGTGAGCCATTAAGTCCCCGCAGAGCCATTCAAGACGTTACAGCGTGTGCTCTGCACAATGAATGAATGAATGCACCTCGCAGAACCATTCACGGACGGACGCAGCAGACGCATTTAGCCCACGTCTAGAAGAGAGACAGTATTATACTTCCGCTGTAGAAACCCTGCATTTATATACGACGGCGGCCCGTTGTGCACAGGAAGCACCCGAAGGGGAGCGCGGGGTGTGCTCTTAGAAGGCTATTTTTAAGTTTGTCGTGGCAGCAGCATGGCCGTAGGGCAGGCACAGCAGGCTATGGCAGCGAACGACGGCGTGGGAGAGTATATGGTCGGGGGGGAGGGGGAGGGGACGACTGGCTGGGGGGTCCACAAACATAAAGGAAAGTGTTTCTAGTGACAGGTGGGGGGTGGGGAGGTCACTGACGGAGGGAGCTGGTGGTGAATGCAGCTCTGGGTCCTATGTCTTTGTCTTTTGTCGTGAACCTTGTATTTCCTCCCTATATCGTTATGTTTTTAATGTTTTTTTTTCTTATTTGTACATTAGTTGTTTTTTATGTAAATACGTGCAGGAATGTTCACGCCCCCAAAATACGCAAATAATCTTCAATTACAGAGACATTTTTGCAATGTAATTACAACGACTTGATGACACTAAAACGACTGTCTGATGGAATAAAAACATTATTTAACTGTGTTTGTTTTGGTCTATTGTGAAGTTTCAATAAAGCCGACTTGTGGGTGAAAATACTGGAAGGGGTCACATACAGTATGCCTATTATGACACGCCCAAGATAGGGACGCTGCAGGGTTAAGTCTGTGGATTTTATGAATATTGAACCAATGAAAAGTAATAGCAAAGAGCTTGTGACTAAACAGGTCATCACCACGCTGCCTTGTGGTGGACACTTTTGTCAACATTAACTTTTTGCCACAGACATAAAATAATAATGTTGCCAGTAGAGAGGAAGCCCTGAATGACCATAACAGGTCTGCAACTCTGAGAGAGGAACCAAATGGGTTCATTTGGTTCCATCGTGTACAGTGTCAGAATTAAGGGGGTGTCCTTAATTGCAAATAAGACATTTGAGAACCACTAAGTACTAGCTCGACTCATATCACGTGTGTCTTATAGTAAATCTAACCTGACGCTGCCAGATCCAAGAAGCTTGCTACACAAATTTGTTTCACAGCTTATTGGGATCTGGGATCGTGGAAGCAAATTCGATGACGGGGCTGTTCCTTTTTTTCAAGATACTTGGTAGATGATTGGATGGGACCGTCTGTCTATCACCGTGTGGGCGTGCAAACACAACCAATCATATTGACGTGTCTATATAGCTTCACATCCGGTTTCGCACATATCCCGCCCTTAGCTCACGCTGATTGGCTCGAACCGGGACCTGAGAGGTCCCAGATGGTTGTTGTGTTGGGGGACATGGTTACCCAATACCGCCCCCATCTGGCAAAGTCAGGTTATAGTAAATCAGTGTCATACATATTCTGAAGAAAACCTGGAGACTTGACATTCAGTAATGGGGTCTGAACCAAAAAGACACCAGAGAAAGCCCCTGCAGAGCACAGTGTGTCCACTGTAACATGTCCAGGACATCGAGCACTGGCGGGGTTTCTCCTATAGCGGGCGGTCCTCTCACCACTTTGGGTTTGAAGGGCGGTTGTATCTCCCGGTGGGCCAGGCGCTCCCAGTCGATGCGTCTGAAGAAGGCCTGCTCCCGGATGTCCCTCTCCCCCTCCGGACCGCAGCCCAGGCGCTTGGACGGGTGCTTGGTCATCAGCTGCACGGCACGGGGGAGAGTGGACCAGTCAGAATCACATCCGAACTTTAAACCCATTTCGACCGAGGCCGATTATACAAAATGTCTTCTAAATCATGACAGTTTTCTGAAAAACCCCTATGTTTCTATGTCAGTGCTTCTCAAACTATTTCATGTCAAGGACCCCTAGAATGTATTTGGCCACCGACCACCCATCTGAAAATATGTAGTTCCAGGGACCCCCCCCCCCCCCCCAGAAGATCTGAGTTAAAAACGTTCGCTTTGACAAAATATATATTCAAAAAATTGCACCACATTTTCACGTCTTTTCTAAAATAGCAGACCTACTGTACAAGCCGCGCTATGAACTTTTAGATATGCTATTTCTCAATAGCTAAAGCATAGCATAATGCTATGTAATAAAAATAGCAGCAGGAAATTGCAGTGGCTTCTGATAGCTCACATTTGGCAGGCATTCTTTTAATTTTGCAAATGAGATCCAAGGCAAAGCAATGAGAGACATGGCGCCGAAGCCATCTCTGGCTACAATGGTGTAAATCAGTTACACCATAACTCAGGTTTTCAAAAAGTGCAGGTCCTGGAGGAGGTTCCAGGGGCTCCACAGCTAAATGATGGATAGTTGGCAACCAAATGGACCCTTATTGCGAACGCAGTGATTGCGAACGCAATGAGCACTAACTATGAGACCCTGCAGATCGTGTCTGTCTGTGTGTGTGTGTGTGTCTGTGTGTCTGTGTGTCTGTCCCGCTGTGACACCACCCGCCCGCCACCAGAGGGCGCAGCTGTAGCACACACACACACACACACACACACACACACACACACACACACACACACACACACACACACACACACACACACACACACACACACATACACACACACACACACACACACAAACGAGCTGCGTTCGCTTCCCGCGTTTGCGCGTCCTACTTGTAGATCTGTAACGCTCTGAAGAGTCAAATTATTGTTAAACGTCTGTGTATTGTATCTGCAGTATGTTGTTGTGAATGATGTCTTTGTTTTGTGTTAACTTGGACCCCAGGAAGAATAGCCATGCTTTTGCAAGTGCTACTGGGGATCCATAATAAAGCAAAGTAAAGTAAATCTGTATTACTTCATTTACAAGATGTCGACACAATTAGAGAATGCAGAAGAATTGGTATTTTGATCAACGTTTGCCAACAGCACGGAATTGAGGACAAAATCTTACCCAACAACAACGAAATATTCTTTAGTTTTGGGTCTGAGAGGCTAAATCTCATCAAATGGTGCTCCGTATGGCTCAAATTCCGAATAAATAATGGGCCTTGACATGGAAAGGGTTGAAAACCACTTGGAGTTACAGTCAACGTGTGTGATCACAAGATTTCTAGCTACAGTATAGTAAAATGATACGCCCAAAATATAGGGACTTTTAATTTCAACAGTCAGCCATGGATCAGTGCGTGCATGTGCGCTCACCCCCTTGCAGATGGACACAGACTCTTTAGACATGGACTTGGGGTAGGACACGTTGTGTTCCATGATGGACTGGAACAGCTCGTCCTCGTCCTCTCCGTCAAACGGCGGCTAAGAGGAAGGCAAACGTCAGCCACTTACATCCACCAAGACTCAAATCAAACTCGCCAATATTGCAGCTGTATACGGAAAGCTTGAATTATCCTCTTTTTTAAGTTTTCGTTTAATAAAACTCCACCGTAGACACGTTATGACTGAGCTGCTTTCTGTCAAGAGATTAAATGCAGGTGACTCAGAGTTTGGAAGTGCTCGTTTTTAGAAACAGGTGAAGAAAACAGCAGGTGCATTTAGTGATTTCCAACGAGCACTTCCAAACGCCAACACTCCATGCTTCTCAATGGAAAAGTGATGCATGTACATTGTGCATACTCTCCTTGTCTATTCCTCCTGTTTTTCTCATGACGCTGTTGTGACGTTTGTGGGAAAATGGACGGAAATGATATGTGACCAGATTTGACTGAGAGCCTGCCGTCGCGCAAACTCCAGCATTTCACCAGAGGAGATTATTATAATTTTTTTAATCCAAAATGAGTTAATAGCACAGGCAGACTCTTCACATACTAGAGCATGTCTGAAATAAATGTCAGGCCTGAAATCGACATGCAAATATGAAATAAACTTAAACATGTAGCTAGGTGTAATGTTAGAGACCACAGAAGTGAACCTTTCAAGCCTGTTCTCAACTCGCTATTTTATGCAAGACATATCTCCATAACTGGTGGGTCAAACTGAACAACCCATATGTCAATTTGAAGCTATGATTCCCTGCTTCATATGACATGAAAAAAACGAAAATTCTAAAAAAATCCAATGGCAGTGTCTCAGTCAAATTTAGTCACATATACCTTCTAGATAAATCCGTCATTACATGACATGACATCATGTTCAATCGTTTGAATTGTTGAATGGTCATTAAAGGACCACTTTAAACTTTCCAACAAACT
>NC_139708.1:42106674-42121674 GCF_964188405.1 Protomyctophum parallelum
ATACGGATGTGTATAATACAGGAAACTCCCGTTAAACTTTCCATCAAACTCCGGTAAACTCCCGAATTGTACCATCACACCCACGCCCCTGATCACACCTGTATATTACCGTATATTACTATGCCTGCTAAACTCGAGGTTCACGGGCAAATCTAGTGCCCATAATTGCCCGTTAACAACTCTTTTCACGCAGTCTACCTTCATATAATTGGTCCTCACTAATGTTCATGATAAAATACCACAATTATGTCCTACTCAGTCTGTGTCTCATGGGAGAGCTGTGGGCAGTTCAGACACCCGTCTACCAGTGACATCATCGATGGGGAATCGGAATAGGAACTGCAGGCTCTCTATTCCTGAAAAGTTGCAATAGCGATAATGGAAGCCATCGTTCTCACGATAATAATAATCTAAATATGTTTTTCAAAGAATCTTGTTTAACCCATTCTGACCGGGCACCCATTTTGGTGTCAGCATCATGTTATGCTTTAGCTATTTAAAAATAGCAGATCTACAAGCTCATATCGCGCCACCGAGTGGCGCGATACGAGCTTGTAGGTCTGCTATCTTTGAAAAATCGAAAAGCGACTGACATTTTTAGAATCTGATCTCAGGTCAGAATGGGTTCATCAGACCAGTGTGTGTCCGGCGGAAACCTCGTATGAATCTGATCTCAGGTCAGAATGGGTTAAAAAACAATCTGCCTAATGATGATGTCACTGGTGGACGGGTCTCTGAACTGCCCACAGCCCTCCTATGAGACACAGACTGAGTAGAAAAAAAACGTGTGGTATTTCATCATGAACATTAGTGAGGACCAATTATATAAAGAGAAGTTGAAAAGTGACGAAGTGGTCCTTTAAGGTGCACTGTCCCGTGAATGTATACAGAAAAGTAAAGAAAAGTAAGTAAAGTCAGCTGCTATTCATTTGACATAACTCAATAGGCGTTTGTGTGAGCGTGTTAGTTTGTGTCTTCAGCGTTTTGTGCTGTAGATGTGTTAACAAGGAGACCCTTTTCAAGATTCAAAAATATCTCTCGCAAGCGGTTGCCAGGAAACCAGAAACGTTAACAAAGTCTACTTTTCTCTGAAGCGCAGCATAACTAATTGCATCATATTTAGTCACTGAAGGGAATTAAGAGAATAATTAGTGTCATTACAAGCGCTGCAGTCGATCACCTCGCAGTGTTTCATGTGTGGAGGATTATGTGGCCAACAGTCTGTTGAGCACTTCCTTCGTCCGTCATTTACAGTTATTCATAATGTCCATTGAAGATCATCTTTTCTGTTATAAAAAGCTCATACTGTTAATGGCAGGAAGAGCTACGGTCAGAGAATGGATAATTGGATTCTTCTTTGCATATCACGGCGTGTTTCGAGCTAGTAGACCTGCTTTTTTTACGCTGTAGTATGATCAAGCCAATTTAGTTTTGGAATTGGGCTACGTTAACTTTGATTAATTCTCATGGTGACAATTTGTTCTCTGCATTTAACCCTGCTACTGTATCAGGAGCAGGGAACTAGACTAGGGGTTTAGTTAATCAAACTAATTGATTCATAAACTGTCCCTATTTGGAGCATTGGAGCAGACTCTTATTATAATTTTTATCCCACAATTTTGCAACCCATTTTTTCAATTATGTAATCCTGGGCGCTACACTTCCTCTGCCAACCTGGGAGGGCAGCGGACTGACCTCATGCTTCCTTCTATGCATGAGTAGTCCAAGCTGCTTCTTTTCACCTGACAGGGGGGGGAGTTTCCCTGGCCGGACGTAGCGCCTGGAAGGAACACGTTTTTGGGGGCAGACTCTACATAACATTCAGGAGTAGGGCTGCCATGTCAAGAAGAGTTTCAAATAAGGGACATTTCCGGGTCAAGTTTAATTGCATTCTCCAACAAAAGTTGCTGGTGTAATAGGCGTATAGTTGTTGTTTTTTTTTCCCCTTCCAGAAGTGATTTGAAACCAATCAGAACTAACTATGATAACTGACTGTCACCAGAAACCAGAGACATGTTTTGAATTTAATTTGTGGTAGCCCACCTCCTGTATCGGGTAATATTTTGCACACACCACAGGCACGGAGAAAGGCTGTTTCCGTATATATGCAGTATATACCAGATCTCCAACTGCAAAGTGAACTGAGCCCGTCTCACACAAACAAACAAACCAGACAGCCTGTCTGGTTTGCCTGCATGGTTTGTCTGCGCATCATGCGAGTGGTTGAGTGGACAAAACTTCTCTCCGTTGAATAAATAAACACTGAACGCATGGATTACGCTGGCCGTGCGTGCAGCAAGTGAATGACTGAGGATCATCGCTGTATTTCTTCCACGACCCCAAAACACGG
Source organism: Protomyctophum parallelum (assembly GCF_964188405.1). Taxonomy (NCBI): domain Eukaryota; kingdom Metazoa; phylum Chordata; class Actinopteri; order Myctophiformes; family Myctophidae; genus Protomyctophum; species Protomyctophum parallelum. The sequence goes on from NC_139708.1 coordinate 42,109,025, forward strand.
AACAAAGTGCGTCTTTTAGATTCCAAAAAACAATCCCGTATTTTAACACTATTCAGGATGTGTAGTTCCAGACTATATAGCATTCAGGATAGTTCCAGACTCTATATAGCATTCAGGATAGTTCCAGACTCTATATAGCATTCAGGTGTAGTCCCAGACTGTATAGCATTCAGGATAGTTCCAGACTCTATATAGCATTCAGGTTAGTTCCAGACTCTATATAGCATTCAGGATAGTTCCAGACTCTATATAGCATTCAGGATAGTTCCAGACTCTATATAGCATTCAGGATAGTTCCAGACTCTATATAGCATTCAGGTGTAGTCCCAGACTGTATAGCATTCAGGATAGTTCCAGACTCTATATAGCATTCAGGATAGTTCCAGACTCTATATAGCATTCAGGATAGTTCCAGACTCTATATAGCATTCAGGATAGTTCCAGACTCTATATAGCATTCAGGATAGTTCCAGAATCTATATAGCATTCAGGATAGTTCCAGACTCTATTATATAGCATTCAGAGCTTGTGTAATAGTTGTCTACACGAGACTAGGGAGGCACATTAAGGAACATCTCACCTGTCCAGCCAACATCTCGTACAGCAGCACTCCATACGCCCACCAGTCCACTGACTTCCCATACGGCTGGTAGGCTATGATCTGGTGGAGCACAGAACAACCATGGTGGTTAACACAAATACGCACGCACGCACGCACGCACGCACGCACGCACGCACGCACGCACGCACGCACGCACGCACACACGCACGCACGCACGCACGCACCTATACACTGGTGAGAACAGTGACATTATAGTAGCACGGTGCAGCGCCAGTAGTCTCATCAGAAACATTAAACACAGAGGACTATTTTTAGCTGCCCTTTCTGCGGCTATTCAAAGTACCAACCCACACACACAGGCGTGTGCACACACACACACACACACACACACACACACGCACACGCACACAGGCACACGCACAACCAATCATTGCAGCTGTGATCATGATAATTTACATCCTGATAAAAATACATCTATAGATAAAAATAATTTTAGAGCTACAACCATAGCAACTAACAAGATGTTAGTAACAGAAACACACAAATGCACACACGGCATGACACCCCCCCCCCCACACACACACACACACACACACACACACACACTGTGCACGCAGGCACACACACACACACACCATCATCCAATAAAATCCCACGCACCACTTGGCTTCATTCTAAGCTGTATATAGCAGACGTAGAGAGCTTCTTTGTGTAAAGTGTTACCAAGTACGGTCTCAGAGAGATGTGACTTTGTGGTGTATATTATATTATTAACTCCATATTACCTCCCACCATACAGTGTGTTGTTGTAGTGTTCACAACCAGCAGCACCCAACTACTCTGACAACAGCACGCACGCACGCACGCACGCACGCACGCACGCACTCACGCACGCACGCACGCACGCACGCACGCACGCACGCACGCACGCACGCACTATAATAGTGAGAGAAAAGTATCTACTTTTAATATAATGGACTAGAACAAAAACATTGTATTGCATTATAATAGAATGCATTGTTGAAGAATGATCGCTGCTAGTAGCTGTATTGTATACACACACATGTGAAAATAACCTTGGAGGATGAGTAGCCTATATATATAGGCCTTGTCCTGTTGTAAATGGTCCAAGGCGCTTTACGTATAGATTGTGCGTCAATTCACCCACACATTCATACCCCGATGGCAGGGGACCATGCAAGGCACCAACCTGCACATCGGGAGCAATTAGGGGTTCAGAGTCTTGCTCAAGGACACTTCGACACTAACTCTGGGGGAGCCCACAGGGTTCGAACTGGCATACCTTGCGGTTACCATCCAGCCACTCTACCCCCTGAGCCACCGCCACCCCCTGTTGTGTTGCCCCTGAATATGCGTGTGTGTGTGTGTGTGCGACTGTACGTGTGTGTGTGTGTGTGTGTGTGTGTGTGTGCGTGCGTGCCGTGCATGCGCGTGTCTCACGTCACCTCCGGCGCGATGTAGTCGGGGGTCCCGCAGAAGGTGCGCGTGCTCATTCCCTCGTACATGTTCTCTTTACACATGCCAAAGTCTGCGATCTTGATGTGACCCTCCGAGTCCAGCATCACGTTGTCCAGCTTCAGATCCCTGTGGCGCGCACACGCACAAGCGCACACGCACACACACACACACACACACACACACACACACACACACACACACACACACACACACACACACACACACACACACACACACACACACACACACACACACACACACACACACACACACACACACACACACACACAATAAAAAATAATTATATATACCAAGTCATTCTTTACCAAAGTAATACAATGTTGTCAGAATGTGAGGGGTTGAGTGTCTTGCTTGACACATGTGTGAGCTTGTAAATTATAATTATTTTGTAGACATTTTTGTTCTATTTCTGTGTTGTCTCTATTATGACATGCCCAGAAGGTTGTTGTGATCAAAGTACCAAAATCCTTTCTTTCTCTTCTATAGATGTATTTGGTCCCTCCCTCTCCCCCTCCCTCCCTCCCTCCCTCCCTCCCTCTCTCCCTCTCCCCCTCTCTCTCCCTCCCTCCCCCTCTCTCTCTCTCTCTCTCTCTCTCTCCCTCCCTCCCTCCCTCCCTCCCTCCCTCCCTCCCTCTCTCTCTCTCTCCCTCCCTCCCTCCCTCCCTCTCTCTCTCTCCCTCCCTCCCTCCCTCTCTCTCCCACTCTCCCTCCCTCTCTCTCTCTCCCACTCTCCCACCCTCCCTCCCTCCCTCCCTCTCTCTCTCCCTTCCACCCTCCCTCCCACCCTCTCTCCCTCCCTCCCTCCCTCTCTCTCCCACTCTCCCTCCCTCTCTCTCTCTCCCACCCTCCCTCCCTCCCTCTCTCTCTCTCCCTTCCACCCTCCCTCCCACCCTCTCTCTCTCCCTCTCTCTCTCTCACCCTCCCTCCCTCTCCCCCTCTCTCTCCTTTCCACCCTCCCTCTCCCCCTCTCTCTCCCTTCCACCCTCCCTCCCACCCTCTCTCTCTCTCACCCTCCCTCCCTCTCCCCCTCTCTCTCCTTTCCACCCTCCCTCCCTCCCTCTCTCTCCCTCCATCTCTCAAAATAGGTTTTTCTATCAGTCTTGCAGTGATCTGCTTTGTCCACTACTTTCCTGCCCATTCATCCGTGCAGTCTCTCTCTCTCTCTCTCTCTCTCTCTCTCTCTCTCTCTCTCTCTCTCTCTCTCTCTCTCTCTCTCTGTTGTGCCATCCGCCCTTCAATCTCCTCCAGCTCCATTCCCCATCTACTGTATATCTTCTTATTCCCCATCTACTGTATATCTTCTTATTCCCCATCTACTGTATATCTTCTTATTCTCCCAGATGGACCTCTTCTATCTCGCCCTTCTTTTCATCACATCACTTCCATCGTCGGGTCCTATATGCATGCTTTTTTCTTCCATTCTCTTTTGTTTGCAGGAAACATTTACTCCATTTTTACAGACTTTGCCCTTTTCATAAAGTATAGAATTTACTATTATTATTAATAGGCTGACAAATACGTTCATTGACCTTCCTTCTTCTGAGTCTGAGATTCACAGCGGCTGGCTGTATAGCTGTGAGGTATAATAGGCAGACTGTTGCCTCCCACAGTTTTCAAATGTTTCCAGTCATACAGTCTGGGGCAACGGAAGCTATGACCACGAGTAAAATATAAAGCCGAGGTGAAGCCTCCTCCGCCCCACTTCCGTTTATAGTCTCTACAGTCGCGCACATTCATCCTAATCTAGGCATACAGTGACGTAGAGTCTGTGCCGGGGGGGCAGGGCCCCCATGAGGAATTGGCTGTCCCTTTTACACATGCAGATCAGGCATTGAAATGTTAATCTGGGTGCTTGTTTTCACCTGCCGCAGGTATGGGTATGCTGTAATCTGTTTAGGCTACTTGTTCACAATATGAAACCACCACCAGCAAGAACACCCAGGCTGGCAACAGCGTTGAAACCTTCCGCCGTCCCAGCGACAGTTCCACTGAAACCTGCCGAGGCGGACAGGACTATAGCCTGCAATCATGGCATTTGAACATGCTCTTCTGTTTATAAACTAAACAAATAAGTGTTTAGAACCTAAACGCTTGGGTTTAGCGTTAAACGAAAAAACTAGAAAAAGTGCCCTTCTGGGCACAGGTCTCCACCAGGATGAGCAGATGTGAAGAATTCCAGGCAAAGGTTTTTCCTTGGCCTCTAGGGAGTTGGCATACAAAGTTATCCACAGATCCGTGCAGTTAGAGGTAAAACACTTTTCGGCTAGTTATAGCGCCACCTTGAGGCTGAGTTGAAATTGTTCATGTGGCATTTCGTCCTCGGCCTAGTGGGAATGTGGGTGCACAATTTCACGGAAATCACGCAATGTGTTCATGATTTGCAGCATTTTGTTTGAAACTGAGCACTCCTGTGAACTTTGGAAGCCAATCTTAACCAATGAGGATGGAGTCTGAGGAATCTGAAAGGCCGGTTTCGTTGAATAGCTCTAGAGAGACTGTGTACCAATTTGCGTGATGTTTGGACAAAACCTGTAGGTGTACTGTGCAAAAACTTGTTTTGCACAAAGCGGCCTCCTGGTGGCGCTATAACAGGCCGTTCTGGAAAGTTTGGGGCAGAGGTTCATCGTTGGCATCCAGGGAGTGTGTGTGCAAAATTTGGCATCGACGGGGTTAACGGTGGCCGAGATTAGCTGCTCACGGACACACTGACGGACACACACACACACACACGGACGGACACACACACGGACGGACGGACGGACGGACGGACGGAGTGCAAAACATACTCTCCCCCCATGCCTTCGGCCTGGTGGAGACAAAAAACATGACGATTATAAAAACATTTAGTCTCTGTAGGCATACATACTGTAGCTTGCTGCTCCCTCTCCTCCATGGTCACTCACCTGTAAACGACTCCCTTCCGGTGGAGGAAGAACAGGCCCACGGCGATCTCTGCAGCGTAGAACCTGCAGGCGTGGAACACAGATTGATGATAACGGTACAGCGTGTGTTACGGTACAGTATGTTTATGTGTACCCATGTGATAACGGTACGGCGTGTGTTATGGTATAGTATGTTTATGTGTACCCATGTGAGCATGGGGTGTTCTTATGATAACGGTACAGCGTGTGTTATGGTACAGTATGTTTATGTGTACCCATGATGATAACGGTACAGCGTGTGTTACGGTACAGTATGTTTATGTGTACCCATGTGATAACGGTACAGCGTGTGTTACGGTACAGTATGTTTATGTGTACCCATGTGATAACGGTACAGCGTGTGTTATGGTATACAGTATGTTTATGTGATAACGGTACAGCGTGTGTTATGGTATAGTATGTTTATGTGTACCCATGTGAGCATGGGGTGTTCTTACACAGCCTGAGGCTCCTTGAACTTGCCCACGCGTTGGATGTGGTACATCAGGTCCCCTCCGTTAATGTACTCCATCACAAAGTACAGTCGGTCCTGGAAGGCAAGGAACATTAGAACACAATGGCTGTCTTAATACAGACGAGGAACATTAGAACACAATGGCTGTCTTAACCCTTGTACTGCCAATCCCAATTTTTTTGTTTGGGTAACAAATTGGCATATTTTTAATTCATCGTTTTAACATACAAGAAAGATCTGGTGGTTTGAAGAGATGTTTTCTTTTCTTTTTTTCATTCCTAGTGTATTCTCTCGAATTGCCACCAGATGGCGGGAAAGCACCATTATGCTGATTTTGGCCAAAATAGACGGATCTTCCTAAGTCACTTCCGGTTCAACGATCAACAACATCCGGCAGTATTTTGACCCTAGTCACTAGCTTGGCTGGTCCGGATTGCTAAGCTAATGCTATATTTTTCATATCTAAGTCAATTTACCTCAAATCAACCCCAAAACATCGCAAAATATCAATTTTTTTACAGCGACGCACATAGAGACGGTGCGCGTGCACGATAGACAAACAACAACCACATAGTGTACATACCACAGTCTGGAAGCAGGAGTGCAGCATGGTCAGGAAGGGAGGCTTGTCCCTCTGGGCCAGGACTCTCTTCTCCACCATGGTACACTCCACGTCGTCGTCCTGGATCACCACGTCCTTCTTCAGGATCTTGACGGCGTACAGCTCCTCTGTGGACTTCATCTCCGCCAGCATCACCTGCATGGGGGCGGCGGAGGCAGAGAATGAATGCCTATACGGGTACGTACTGGACACAGCGGAGATGGTGTCTCAGCGTGCGTGCGCGTGTGTGCATGCGTGCGTGCGTTTAAGAGGGCTCATCTGGTATAAGAGTGCATAGTGCATCCAGTACCACATTTGTAAATAAGGCTACAGTCATTCCCACAGATCTCCCGTCTCTTTCCTGTCTCTGTTCACTGTCTCTGTTAAAAACAAAAACCGAAATGGCCACAAAACAAACATCTCATAGACTTTACACCAGAATTTACATGAGTTGATTACGCACCATTGGACAAAGATGTCCTTGGTAGAATTCTATCCGATATCAACAAAATAAAAGACCTCTTTACCTATAGTCCATCTCACATTGATCACCTTGTTGATATATAGTGTCACAGGCTCGCTTCAAACGACACTTGACTCTGTTGCTCTACAGAGAAAGAAAGCAATGAAGCAACAGAGGCTAGCCCATAGCATAGCCCATAAGAGAGCGTTTGCAAGATGCCTAAATTGTAAACTGTAAGTTGGTGTGCGGTGGTCTCATGAGCATCATGTAGTGTTGTGTGTGGTGGTCTCATGTCCGTATACATGGGCAAACGTTGTCCGATGGTGTCCGTGGCCATTGGACAATTGGTCGTGTCCGTGGCAAATGTTTGATTTTGTTTTACACACCATTATAATGTTCTTAATTTTGATCACAAGACCCGATTACTGAATGTCAAGTGTCCAGGTTTTCTTCAGAATATGTATGACAATCACTATGGCACATTCGGAGTCCACTATAGTCTAGTACTAGTGGTTCTCAAGTGTTTTATTCGAAAAGTTCCAATGGAACCAAATGGACCCGTTAAGGGTGCATTTGGCCATCGTTATGGTCATTCAGGGCTCTCTATTCACGTGTTTATGGTAATATTATTGTCCAAAAATGGAATGTTGACAACAAAATGTCCACCACAAGACACACCATGGCGATGACCACTGAGCATCATGCAGTGGTGTGTGCTGCGCGGTGCGGTGGTCTCATGGTCTCATGCAGTGGTGTGTGCTGTGCGGTGCGGTGGTCTCACGGTCTCCACTGAGCATCATGCAGTGGTGTGTGCGGTGCGGTGCGGTGGTCTCACGGTCTCACCTTGCCGAAGCTGCCCTTCCCGAGCAGGGCCAGGAAGTGGAAGTCGCCGAGGCGAACCCGGTCCGTGTTCCCCGACGGAGGCACGCTGAAGCGCCGGTGGTCCGACGGCGTGATCACCTTCTTCCCGTGGCCGAACTTGGCTTTCTGCGTGGCGGGGTGCGACACGGGGACACGTAGACGCGCACCGCGGTTAGAACAACACATCCTATAGACTGGAGTCAAGGTCAAGGTATATAGGCTATATATACTGCTGGAATATGCATCCTATACAACAGTGGTTCCCAAAGTGGGGGGGGGTCCGGGCACTTAGCTAAATTAGAGAAAGTTAGGAACGAAGGGGCAGCAGTGGCCGAACGGTTTGCGGAGCGGTCTTGATATCGGAAAGGTCGCTAGTTCGAGAGCGTACAAATGGAACCAAATGGACCCTATAACAGGTCCATTTGGTTCCATTTGTACACTCTCAAGAGTTAAATTAACAGTGGTTTTACAATATAAATTGGGATAGAAATGCCATTAAATAATGTAGGTGAAACTGTGGGTCCACAAAATTAATATGTTTCAGAATCACTGCTAGAGTCGTACAAATCCTCCCTTATCGTGCGGTCACTGGCATGTGTTTTCAAATGGGGGGTCCGTGGCCTAATAAATGTTGATTTGGGGGTCCTTGACACAGAAAAGTTTGGGAACCACTATCCTATACAACACATTAGGGCCGGGCGATATTAGATCCATGCCGTGTGTCTCTAGATGCTGTGATTGATTCTGGATATCGTAATACTGTATTGTCACGGCATATAGGCTACAGTACAGCATTGCATTTTCCCGGTTTGAATTGCTTATATGCGCCGTTTTATAGCCTACTTTCTTGAATTGTGAAAACGTTTCAAATATGCCGGAAATAGCAGCGCTATAAGCTCTGCAACGTTGTACATGTTGTGAACTGGTGGATCAGATGTTTTTGAGAAGTTTTGACATTATTCAACATGGCATTAAAATTATTGTCAGAATACGATCGTCACAATATCGACCTCAAGGTTTTTGATCGTCATATCGCCAAGCCCTGTTTTCTGTGACTTAATGCATTATAATAACACATCATACAGGGTTTAAAAGCTCAGTCCGCAGCATTCACAAGGAAAGCAAAGCCCATGAGGTGCTGTGCGTTTATGAGATAACTGTCCTATTATAATGATTGTTTTCAGATGGTTCACAAGATGAGTTTCCAGGGTCCTCATTCATAAATATGTTCTTGGATGTCTGTTCACATTAAATCTTGAGATATAAGATACGCAAGACAAAACAATTGTCGCTAAACATGTCATGTTGAGTTAATGTTTGCAAATTTGGAATCTCCCGTCTTGAATTGAAGACACACAAGTGTTTTTGAATATTGACTAATTACTTTTTACCTGTAAATAATAATCACATGCAAATTAGTTTGCTCATAGATGGACGTAGCAAGGAAGGACGCATGTTGTTGTGCCTGCAGTACCCAACATAACCAGCAGGACAACGTACAAGAACGTTAGGGGTTTCATTTGACTCCATGTCTACACTCTCAGAGTAAGAGACCCGTAAGGGTCCATTTGGAAGCAACAACACCTCAAGGAAACCCAGAGGGTCCCTGGACCCCACTTTCATTTAATTTCCCCTGCCTGTACTGGGCGTATAGATCTACGATCATTTCCACACGGAAATTATAGCTTTTATTGATTAGGCTATACGTACTTGACTTGTGTGTTTGTTTGTGTTATTGATTATAAGCAAGGCCCCAGGTGTGATGCCTGCCCTGCCCGCGAGAATGCAGGGAACACGTGAGCACATTCATTATTAGTGCAGCGTTTCTCAAAGCAAGCTAGCTTGATTCAAATTCAGATGGAGCAAAAATAGCAGATCTACAAGCTCAAAACGCGTCGCAGCACGACGCGTTTTGAGCTTGTAGATCTGCTATTTTTGTATACGGCAGTATATATGCCCTCTGGAGAACAGCGGCCTCGCCGTTCTCCAGTCTGAAATACTTCATTAGGAACAATCCCTTGAGATGATTCACCATCTCGTTGTTCAGTTTAAGCAATAATATTGCTCTAATATATTTGCTGTAATATTATTACATGAGAGGGTGTGGTTTAACGTGATCATTGCCACGACGGTGAGGCGGTCAGGACCGAGACGTAGTCGAGTTCCGCAAGCATCACTGAAGTGGCAATGATCACTTTAAACCACACCCTCAAGTGTAATATTGCAATTATACAACAGTTACCGGTACCCTTAAAACTAAGAAAATCGCTGAAAAAAAGGTATTTTTTTAACGACAGATGTAGTCACTATGACCACAAATGCCCCAAGAAACTATAGCTAGCCTAGCCACCGAGTTTGCTGCGCTCTGGGGAAACAGAGCAGCTGAATTCTTTGTTTTGATCAGGTGTGGAGTGCGTTTGAACCACGGCTATATAGAAGGCCGTTTCAACCAATCAGATTGCTTCCTCGAAACGACCTGTTGTATAATTAAACATAGTCTCTCAAGACAGACTGTTGACTCACGCCAAGGGGTTGCTGTTTTCCCGAATATTTGACGATTCTCAGATTGAGTTAAACATAACATACATGTCCAGGTCCCATTGTTGATGTCCAGAAACCCAGCGGTTTTGTCCACTCAACAAAAGAGAGCCCATCACGTCCAGTTTAGCTTAAAAGCAATCTAGAGCAGTGGTTTCCATGCAGTCAAGGTCCATTATTTTATTCACAGAAATACCTTTTGATGAGATTTAGCCCCTCAGACCCAAAACTTGTTTTAGAGTGTTTTGTTGTTTTGTTGAATAAGCTTTTGAGCGAAATGTTACAGCTCTCAAAGAGTTAAAGGTCTATTCAGTATTTAAGTCCGACGTCATTTTGTAGTGCTACGTTACGTCCGGGTCCAAGTGGCAAGCTCCCGTCCGCATCCCATTGTAAATAGAATATCTAAACGCGTGAATCTTTTTAAATCTTTTTTAAATTGACGTTATTTTTCAGAAAGGAAGCCATATAGGGTTAAAATGGGTCTTAATGCTTCCAACTCGAGTAGAATTATTAATGTTTTGTACAAGTGTCCGTGACAACAAAAATATATGATGTGGAGACAATAAAGACTATTATTATCATTATTATTGAAGGTGGCAACAGTCCATTTGCTCTGTAAAATATTTCGGGGGATATTTACAATGTGTGCAGGCTTGAGTATGTTGAATCTAGTTTGCATTAATGAGGATTTAGTTGACACAATCAAATAAAATGGCGATAGTATTCCATGTGGGGCAGACGGCCTGTCACAGACAGATTTTGGAGAGCAGCGCAGCTTTGTTGTTGCGAGGAAAGCGGTAAAATGAGACTTTCATGGTTGTTTTCGTCTCAGATTTAGTCCGACGGAGCGTCACAGTATAACTCCATGGGGACACAAAAGCGACACAAAAGTAGGACCCGGAAGTATCTCAGGAGGGGGCGCTCACGTCACAGCTAAAATACTGAATAAGGGTATACATTTGGTTACCAACTCTTTCATTAAAGTTTAACCGGGGACCACCTGGAACTCCCTCTAGGACCACTGGTGATCCCTGGACCACTGGTTGAGAACCCCTGATCTAGAGCAATGATTACTATTGTAATATATATGCAGTTTTAATTTTTAACAAAAAATAAGGTTTCTGTGGCCTGACTTTGATCTCGCCTGAGGCACGATTCAGCTTACCTAAAAACATTATGGCCTGCAGTAGTCTTGTCCAAAAGATGAATTACATTTAGTGTAATTTCTTCATTTCATATTAGTGCATTATGTCATTTGCACCAACACAAGGAGTTAACAACATGGCAGCATACAGACAGTTTAGAATCACATGGTTTTCATAAAAAAACAGACAAAAGATGCATTTCTACATGAACACAGAGTGAGCAGACACACACTGCAGTCTGACAGTTAGGACAGTGCTGCCACCGTGTGGAGAAATGTGGCATGCACACAGAGGATGTGTGTGTGTGTGTGTGTGTGCAGTTACACCACGCACGCACGCACGCACGCACGCACGCACGCACGCACGCACTATTGTGATATATATATTCCATTATATATTCACACAGAGTTAAGGGTGCGTCAGTGATTGGCCGTCCATGCGGTCATTCTATTGGTCCAGACTATAGCGACAGACAATAGAGGGCGGGCTGAAGACCACAGTATCAGCCAATGAGGAGCGGGTGCCAGACACTCCTGACCAATGACGGTGCATTGATGGTGGTGAGGATGGAGACTCAACCGCCTGAGTGCTCTACCAATTTACTAACAACGCTGTGTGTGTGTGTGTGTGTGTGTGTGTGTGTGTGTGTGTGTGTGTGTGTGTGTGTGTGTGTGTGTGACTGTGTGTGTGTGTGTGCGTGCGTGCGTGCGTACGTGCGTGCGTGCGTGCGTGCGTGCGTGCGTGCGTGCGTGCGTGCGTGCGTGCGTGCGTGCGTGCGTGCGTGCGTGCGTGCGTGCGTGAGTGAGTTTCTGTCTGTGCCACACCTGAACACAGTGGTGTATAGAACGACCGAGAGCCTTTGTTAGTAAATCTGATTCATTTGTGAATAAGCTCCACAAACAATCATCCTACTGGGTGAGAGAGAGACATGTATGGTGAACAGAGAGAGAGAGAGAGAGAGAGAGAGAGAGAGAGAGAGAGGGAGAGAGAGAGAGAGAGAGGGAGAGAGAGGGCTACCTTGAGATAGTGGATATTTAACTGGCAGGCCTATAGAAAGAGAGAGGGAAGAAAGAACTCGTCCGTTAGTCAAGTCGTCGACCGACTGTGTGTTCCGTAGAAGTGGTTTGGTCGACATAAGGAACAGTCCCGGAGGTGTTTGTAATGCCATTGTGTCCCATTGATGTTCGTTGTCTTGTACCTGCGGTAGCCGGCAGTATTTTAGAGAGTAGACTCGAGCAACAAGTCACCCGAACTGAATGAACCGAAGCTGCCATGAACAGATTTGTCCACTGGAGATTACATCAATGGATTATGTAAACATGAGAGACTAGCCCAGTTTATATTATACAGACAGGACAGTTAACCATTTTGGACTGAGGTCGATTAACCCATTCTGACCTGAGATCATATTCTAAAAGTGTCTTAGGTTTTTCAAAAATAGCAGATCTACAAGCTCGCAGATCTACAAGCTCGTATCGCGCCACCGAGTGGCGCGATACGAGCTTGTAGATCTGCTATTTTTCAATAGCTAAAGCATAACATGATGCCGACACCAAAATGGGTGCCCGTTCAGAATGGGTTAAA
>NC_139708.1:42126674-42268636 GCF_964188405.1 Protomyctophum parallelum
CACACCGCAAATCAAACCCACGACTCGCTGTTCCATGTGGTATATGCGCCTTAACCACTGTCTATAGGCCATTTGCCTCGGGCGAACAAAGAAGCGCTCAACAGTAAACACAATGTTACGCACCACCACCTCTCTGCATCATTTTTACAGTAACAAAAAAAAAGTAAAGAGAGGAAAGTATAGGCTGGCAGCCGCTTTGGCGTCACAGAGCCTCGTTAACTAAAATGTTCCATAGTCGCTGCTGTGAAGTGCAAGGGTTAATTCTTCAAACTGAGACTCTGTTGTGAAAAATACAATCATCTAATTATGTACAATATGAAACAGGGAAACACACACGCGCACGCACACGCATGCACGCACGCACGCACACGCACACACTTGAATCCAATGATCAAGAGAGTGATAATATTTATATAATATCCGTGCCTGCAGTGTGGAGGGGGGGGGGGGGGGTCTTTCTTTATTTTTTGCTGGCAGTTTCAGAGACTCATGTAAAACTCTGCTGCTAAGTTCTTTGGCACATCCACGCAATGTCCAATAGATGGCAGTGTTGGTCTCCGTTTAAAGAATGTGTGTTGACCGTGCACGAGCGTGTCAAATAGTACTATTGTTATTCTCCTGTTCTGTGATCGATTTCTGGAGCTCTGTCCATGAATTGTGTCTCATGTAAGAGTGCTATTACAGTACATTTCAAGCACAAAATCAATGCAAAGACTGTTATTGTTATTCTCCTGTTCTGTGTGTGCTGTGATCGATTTCTGGAGCTCTGTCCATGAATTGTGTCTCATGTAAGAGTGCTATTACAGTACATTTCAAGCACAAACTCAATACAAAGACTGTTAACTGTGAGTGGACGACCCAATTAAGCATTACACTTGTTTACAACAGGGTCCACCTTGTTCAATTCATCAAAACACTTAGACACGTACAAATAGACACTTCTATATAGTTAAAGAACAGAACAGGAATTCATCATAAAGGAAGCAAAAAGGGAAAAGAAACATATACAGTGAGGGGAAAGGGGGGGGGGGGATTCAGATTTTACAGGGGCCAGTTTGGAATTGCAGCCGTCCGTAGGTGCCCTTTGAGAGCGGTTTTGAAGGAGTCAAGGGATTCACATGTCTTAATGACTGTTGGTAGGGCGTTCCACATTTTGGTGGCATGGGAGCAAAAATAATTTAGTCCCTTGTTTGTGCCGAATCTGGGTTGTACATGGTTTGTTGCACTCCCTCTGGTGTTGTGGGTGTGGACTACAACACTATTGGAATTGTAAGTGTTTACTTTAGACCTGTTCTGCACCAACTGCATTGGATTCTGACGCACACTTCGTATAAACCCATTTATAGGCCTGACGTCGAAATAAATAAAAAGTCTTCTGAAAGAATATATATTAAAAGATTTGTGCCACATTTTCACGATAGAAATAAATAAATAGCAGACCTACAAGCTCATGAGCTTTATAGATCTGTTATTTTTCAATAGCTAAAGTATAACATAATGCTTAGTTAACCCATTCTGACCGGGCACCCATTTTGGTGTTGGCATCATGTTATGCTTTAGCTATTGAAAAATAGCAGATCTACAAGCTCATATCGCGCCACCGAGTGGCGCGATATGAGCTTGTAGTTCTGCTATTTTTGAAAAAATCGAAGAACGACTGACATTTTTAGAATCTGATCTCAGGTCAGAATGGGTTAATCAGATCAGTGTGTGTCCAGTGGAAACCTCGTATGAATCTGATCTCAGGTCAGAATGGGTTAACTCTTTGAGAGCCGCCTTGTGGCCATTGGAGGTAGTTCTCTCCCGGCCTCGCAGACTGAGAGAAGAAGAAACTGCTAATGTTAGCATTAGCTCGTTTCGCCAGAAACGGCAATATGTCGATGGCGATGCGGTGCAAATTCACAAATCAGATCCAAACGTCGGATGTTTTGGGTCAAAACCACGGACAGCGCTCGTATAGTTTCAGAGAGAAGAGCGAGGGAAACATCCTATTTTAAATGGGACCCTTCCCCCTATGGGATGTGCGCGCACGTGCCCTGGTGCTGGGGGTGTTGCCTATAGCAAACAACCGAAACAGGGCTAAAAGTTGCATGGTTTCCAGCTAAACGGTTTCGTATAGCGATAAAAGACGCGATATCAAGTCTTCCGCAGTCAAAAACCGTGTCCAAATCTGTAGTGTATATGCATGCGCAGCACCTGCTAATGTTAAACACACACACACACACACACACACACACACACACACACACTCTCTCTCTCCCGACTATGGCAAGGCATCAGTCATCGCCATGGTGATGATATCACCACATCAAAGCCGGTTCAACGGGGCTGTCGAAATACTAATGAGATTCAGGCAAACGCACGTGTGCACGCACGCACGCACACACACACACACACGCACGCACACACGCACACACACAGTAACTTCATCAGTGGCCATGGACAATCTCATGTAAGTCGTTGCTTAGATACAACGAGAGCCCTCGTTTTACGCTTCCCTCGCTCGTTGAGATATAAAACGTGCGTGTGTGTGTGTGCGCGTGTGCGCGTGTGCTTGTGTCTGTGCGTGCGTGCGATAATTAAAAAGGTAAACAAGGGGCTGTGCAAACGTCTAAAGCAGAAGCGTGGCTTTAGGCCTCATTCACATGAGAAGACACACGCAAGAGACACACACACTCGTGTGTGTGTTCCGTGTGCCACACAGCTCGCAATGCGAGTCACGTGGTTTGAGTCACAGAGCACAGCCGTAATTATGCAACAAGTGTGTGTCTCGTCAAACCACGTGACTCCCGTTGGATAGAAACATAGCTTTAGATTGTGGGGGGGCCTAAATAATATAGTAGAAGCGTTTTTTATCAAGATTTGATCAATGTCACCGCATGGGTCCACACACTACAAATTAAGAAAAAAAAAAGATTTTTTATTATTATATATTTTTTTTAGAGCAAAATTGCCAAAAGGGCAGGGGGTGCTCTAGCACCCCCTAGTGTCTATCTGTGCACGCCACTGCACAGGAGGACACTTAATTGTGTCTCTTGTTGTGTGTGTCTTATGTGAATGAGGCCTTTGGGGTGGCTGGCTTGTCACGTCTCACAGACTGTCTGTGCGCGCCGTCAGTCCCCTGTCACTGCAATAAGTGTGCATTACAGTCCTGTACAGTTATATATGCATCATCCCAAATAGGATTGACGCCGGTTCTAAGTCCTAAGAGTTTTCTGGGAAACCTATGTTTCTATTATGTGAGTGGTGCTCAACCTTTTTCATGTCAAGGACCCCCAGAATGATCTGTATTTGGCCCTATAGACTCCCATCTGAAAATAATGTTCCTCAGAAGCAAAGATTTGAGTTAAGGACAGAAGGACTATAGGCTATGTATGGTAAATGGTTGCATTTATGTATATAGCGCCTTTATCCAAGGCGCTATACGTACATAGATTGTGCATTACATTCACCCATTCACACACACATTCATACAACGAAGGTGGCGGAAACCATGCAAGGCACCAAACTGCACATCAGCAGCAATTAGGGGTTCGACACTAACTTTGGGGTGAGCCCGGGTTTCGAACTGGCGACCTTGCGGTTACCATCGGCATCAGGCCACTCTACCCCAGAGCCACCGCCGCCCCTATGTATGTGTACAGTATGTACAGATACCCATGTACCTGTCTAAATACTTCCTTAATGTAAACGAAGTCCACACCCACAACACCAGAGGGAGTGCAACAAACCATGTACAACCCAGATTCGGCACAAACAAGGGACTAAATTCTTTTCGCTCCTATGCCACCAAAATGTGGAACGCCCTACCAACAGTCATTAAGACATGTGAATCCCTTGACTCCTTCAAAACCGCTCTCAAAGGGCACCTACGGACGGCTGCAATTCGAAACTGGCCTCTGTAAAATCTGAATCCCCCCCCCCACCCCATTTCCCCTCACTGTATATGTATCTTTTCCCTTTTTGCTTCCTATATGATGAATTCCTGTTCTGTTCTTTAGCTACATAGAAGTGTCTATTTGTATGTCTCTAAATGTTTTGATGAATTGAACAATGTGGACCCTGTTGTAAACAAGTGTAATGCTTAATTGGGTCGTCCACTCACAGTTAACAGTCTTTGTATTGAGTTTGTGCTTAAAATGTACTGTAAATTCTACAAACTGTTAATAAATATTTCAATCAATCAATCAATCAATGTATGTACAGAAGGACTGGTACGCTATGTATGGAGAGGAGGAGGACGGCACTGGAGAAAACTCTGACAATTAAAGCCTTTTTAATTACAGCGTTTAATTAATTGCAGCCTGTCAATACATCTTCATCAGGTCAGACCTGACGAGGATGTATTGACATGGAACCGTTATTTACGTTATTCGCCTGCACCGGGTACTTAAAAACACACACACACACACACACACACACACACACACACACACACACACACACACACACACACACACACACACACACACACACACACACACACACACACACACACACACACACACACACACACCTCAACCCCATGCTCCCTCATAAACAAAGGATTATTTTGGTTGTTCTTAATATGTTGTTTTTTTTAATACGCGAGGGTTCCATTTATTTTCCATTACGGCAGCTTCTAAGCACAGAGGTCGCCTGACCTCCTGTTGCAGACAATCTGTTCATATTTAGTGAGCCATGTCAACAACGAGATATTATGATTACAGCTTACAGCGTGTCCATTAGGCATTAAACACTGTAAGCTCATGGCCTCCCTATTTTGAGCATGTCATTATCGGTAGAATTCTGCAAAATATAAAAATAAATACAAATTCTAAAATGAAACGTTCCTCTCCTACCCCGGATTTGAACCTGGTTTCCTGTGCTGACATTTTTTTTTTTATCATTGATCCAATAGAGCCTGCCTGCTTGCTCAGGGGAGAACTTGAATCCTGACCATCAGGTCAAAATGCACATCGGATTCTGTGTCTCGGTGAGACATGATTTAAATTAAGTTTAATAAGTTATATTGTATTAGCATATTCTACGTAATATTGTATTAACATACTCACTTTGTCCATAGTGTCACGCCCACACCAGTGTGAGCGCACCTGCACCAGGTTCCACGCTGAGTAGCCAAGGCTACTTATTGTCTGCCGCTACCCATTGTTCTCTGCCTGCAGATCAACCCAGTTTACCCTAGGTTAGCACGCCGTTATTCTTGAACCTGTCATTCAGCCTGTTATTATTATCTGACCTTAGCCTGTCCCTGGTTATCCCTTGCCTGACGCCTTGTACCTTTGCCTGTTCCCAGAACCACTGTGTATGGACCCGGACCGAACTCTGACTCTCGACTTGCCTAATCCCTATCGGAACCGACGCCCCACGGACAGCCTTCCAGGAATCCTGACCCACGCTTTGCCTACCTACTACGCCTCTGCCTTTTCCCCTTGAACTTTAATAAAACCCGTTAAAGGTTTGCTGCCTGCTTTTGAGTCCTATCCTTTCTGGTGCCTGACAGATCTGCAGGCCAGTTATGGACTCAGCGGGTAACCCCGACCCGAATCCGTCAGCCCTTGATTTACTGGGTAGGCACGACCAAAGCATCAGAGAAATGCAAGACGCGATTACAAACCTTACGGCTATTGTTCAACAGTTGGCGGTTACTCACCAAGCCCAGCCTGTTCCTATCGCTCCAGCGGTGCCTCCCGTTAATCCTGCTGGTACCGACCCGCGATCCGAACCCAATATTCCCACTCCTGCCAAGTATTCTGGTGACCCAGGGGGTTTTCGTCAGTTCATGGTCCAGTGTGAATTTACATTCGCCGCACAGCCGTCTCGCTACTCATCCGATCATAACAAACTGGCATTTATTATGAATCTTCTTGTTGACAGTCCACTCAACTGGGCTGTCGCGCATCTCGACTTTCTCCCCACGGCTAATCGCACTTATGATGCTTTTGTGGCGGAGTTTCAGCGTGTGTTTGATCACCCTGGTTCAGGTCAGACGGCGGCCCGGAGGTTGTATGCTGTGCGACAGGGTAGGCGCGATGTGACCGCCTATAACATTGAATTTCTCACGTTGGCAGCCGGGACGAGATGGAACGATGATGCGCTGCTCACCGCTTATCACCACGGCCTGTCATCCGAGCTACGAGACGAACTCGCCACCCGTGAGGACGCAAGCAACTTGAATGAACTCATGAAGTTAGCTGTAAAGATTGACGAGCGCCTCCGTGAGCGGCGTAGAGAGAGATCCTTCCGCGGCCCCAACATGGACCGCAACCCAACAACAACAGAGACACTCACCGGTGCCGGGCGCGTCACAGCCTTGACCACGCCCCCCTCTACCTCCAGAGGGGAACCCATGGAGATTGGAAGAGCCAGTTTGAGCACTGAGGAGCGCCAGCGTCGCATCAGAGATAAAGCCTGCTTCTACTGTGGGAATCCTGGCCACATTGTGGCAACTTGTCCACTAAAAGACAACGCTCGCCAGTAGCCAGGGAATTATTGGTGAGCAATGTTCAATTCCCTAACTCTTGCAATAATCTCCAGTCCGTTACTATCAGCTATTCTAACTCTCTATTGAAGACTCAGGCTCTTATTGATTCTGGTGCAGATGCTAATTTGATTGATGCTAACCTAGTCCACCAATTAAATATCCCCACTATTTATGTTGACAAACCTCGTCAAGCCAGCGCCCTCGATGGCAGACCCATCGGGTTGGTGACTCAGTCTACGGTTCCTATCAAGCTACGTATTTCTGGCAATCACTGTGAGACTATTTCTTTGCACCTCATCAGTTCACCTCATGTCCCTATCATTTTGGGACGCCCCTGGCTGGCTTTGCATAACCCTTCTATTGACTGGTCATGTTGCAAGATCACCGCCTGGGGGCAGCATTGTCTGGCTAACTGCCTACTGTCAGCTCAGCCACCACTCCCCCCTGAACCTACGCCTGCCAACCACTCTCCTGACCTGGCAGGGGTCCCACCTGAATACTGGGACTTGAGGGAGGTCTTCAACAAGTCACGAGCCACGTCGTTACCTCCTCACCGTCCCTATGACTGTCCTATCAATCTCATGCCTGATACTTCTCCCCCTCGTGGCCGCCTGTACTCGCTGTCAGGCCCAGAGACCGACGCTATGGAGAAGTATATCTCAGAGTCCCTAGCCTCTGGACTCATCCGCCCTTCCTCTTCTCCAGCAGGGGCGGGGTTCTTCTTTGTGGGGAAGAAGGATGGGGGGTTACGACCCTGTATTGATTATCGGGGCTTGAATGACATCACCATCAAAAACCGGTATCCCCTCCCGCTCGTCTCCACTGCTTTTGAGCGGGTCCAGAAGGCCTCCATCTTCTCTAAACTCGATCTCCGCAATGCATACCACCTGGTCAGAATCCGAGAGGGTGACGAGTGGAAGACGGCTTTCAACACCCCCAGTGGCCACTATGAGTACCTCGTCATGCCCTTCGGACTCACGAACGCACCCGCAGTCTTTCAAGCTCTTGTCAACGATGTCCTCCGCGACATGCTGAACCGGTTCGTCTTTGTCTTTCTTGATGACATCCTGATCTTCTCCAGCAATGCCCAGGACCACGCCCAGCATGTGAGACAGGTGCTCCAGCGCCTTCTGGAGAATTGCCTGTTTGTAAAAGCGGAGAAGTGCGCTTTCCACCAGACCACTGTTCCCTTCTTGGGCTACATCCTGTCTGCCGGCAGTATCCGGATGGACCCGGAGAAGACCAGAGCGGTGGTCGAATGGCCCCAACCCAGTAACCGGAAGGGGCTCCAGAGCTTCCTTGGCTTTGCCAATTTCTATAGGGGCTTTGTGCGGAACTACAGCACTGTGGCGGCTCCTCTCACTGCCCTCACTTCGTCCAAGGTGCCTTTTGTCTGGTCCCCTGAGGCGGAGAAGGCGTTTCTGTACCTTAAGACGCGCTTCACGTCTGCCCCTGTCCTGACTCATCCGGATCCCACCCGTCAATTCATTGTTGAAGTTGACGCCTCTGACGTGGGAGTAGGAGCAGTGCTGTCCCAGCGCTCCTCTGAAGACCACAGAGTTCACCCCTGTGCATTTTTCTCCTGTAAACTTGACCCTGCAGAGAGAAACTATGACATAGGGAATCGAGAACTGTTAGCCGTGAAGTTAGCCCTGGAGGAGTGGCGACATTGGCTGGAAGGTGCTGAGCAGCCGTTCATTGCCTGGACTGACCACAAGAACCTGGAGTATATTAAGACGGCTAAACGACTCAATTCCCGCCAGGCCCGTTGGGCTTTGTTCTTCTCCAGGTTCAACTTCACTCTGTCTTATCGCCCTGGGTCCAAAAACACTAAGCCTGACGCCCTATCTCGCATGTTCAGCCCCAGCCCAGAGAGTCACGACCCGGAGCCCATCCTGCCGCCCAGCCTCATAGTGGGAGCCCTGTCTTGGGAGATAGAAGCGGAGGTCCGCAGCGCTCTGCGCAGCCACCCCGACCCCGGCAATGGACCTCCGAATCGCCTGTTTGTGCCCGAGCCTGTAAGGTCCCGTGTGCTACAGTGGGGACATTCCTCTAACCTCACCTGTCATCCTGGCATGAATCGCACCTTTCTGTTCCTAAAACCAAGCTTCTGGTGGCCCTCCATGAAGAAAGATGTGGATTCGTTCGTTGCTGCCTGTCCTGTCTGTGCGCAGAATAAAACTTCTCGCCACCCCCCATCCGGCCTTCTGCTTCCGCTTCCCACCCCCCACCGCCCGTGGTCTCACATCTCGCTGGACTTCGTCACTGGCCTCCCACCTTCGGACGGCAACACGGTCATTCTCACTATCGTGGACCGGTTTTCGAAATCGGCCCATTTCATTGCCCTTCCCAAGCTCCCCTCTGCCAAGGAAACTGCTGAGCTTCTGATTCAGCATGTGGTCCGCCCCCATGGTTTCTTTTCTGACGTGGTTTCTGACCGGGGACCCCAGTTCACCTCGGGGTTCTATAGAGCCTTCTGCTCCTCGGTTGGTGCCTCGGTCAGCCTCTCGTCCGGCTTCCACCCAGAGTCTAACGGTCAGAGTGAGAGGATGAACCAGGAGATGGAGTCCACTCTACGCTGTCTTTCCTCCGACAACCCGTCCACCTGGAGTCGTAAGCTAGTGTGGGTAGAATATGCTCATAATTCTCTGCCTACGTCTGCTACTGGACTGTCGCCATTCCAATGTGCTTTGGGGTACCAGCCGCCTCTGTTCCCTGACCAGGAGAAAGAAGTCTCAGTCCCCTCTGCCCAGGAGTTTGTGCGCCGCTGTCGGCGGACATGGAAGACTGCCCGCTCCCGACTTCTCCGCACAGCCTCTAGGTACCGGCGCCACGCGGACCGGCATCGTGCGCCGGCGCCCACTTACCGTCCTGGGCAGAAAGTTTGGTTGTCCTCCCGGGATCTTCCCCTCCGCGTTGAGTCTCGCAAGTTGGCGCCTCGTTTCATTGGCCCCTTCCCCATCGTGAAGGTGGTTAATCGCGCTGCTATTCGCCTCAAGTTGCCTCGTACCATGCGCATCCACCCTACCTTCCACGTCTCCCGGGTCAAGCCGGTGGTCTCCAGTCCCCTGTGCCCCCCCGTGCCGCCCCCTCCTCCGCCCCGATCTATTGATGGCTCGCCGGCTTACACAGTGCGTCGACTGCTGAAGTCTAGACTGCGGGGAAGGGGTGTTCAGTACCTTGTCGACTGGGAGGGCTATGGCCCGGAGGAGCGATGTTGGGTCCCTGGCCGCAACATCTTGGATCCTTCCCTCGTCCGTGATTTCCATCAGCAGCATCCTGACCAGCCTCGGAAGACGCCAGGAGGCGTCCGTGGGAGGGGGGGCTCCTGTCACGCCCACACCAGTGTGAGCGCACCTGCACCAGGTTCCACGCTGAGTAGCCAAGGCTACTTATTGTCTGCCGCTACCCATTGTTCTCTGCCTGCAGATCAACCCAGTTTACCCTAGGTTAGCACGCCGTTATTCTTGAACCTGTCATTCAGCCTGTTATTATTATCTGACCTTAGCCTGTCCCTGGTTATCCCTTGCCTGACGCCTTGTACCTTTGCCTGTTCCCAGAACCACTGTGTATGGACCCGGACCGAACTCTGACTCTCGACTTGCCTAATCCCTATCGGAACCGACGCCCCACGGACAGCCTTCCAGGAATCCTGACCCACGCTTTGCCTACCTACTACGCCTCTGCCTTTTCCCCTTGAACTTTAATAAAACCCGTTAAAGGTTTGCTGCCTGCTTTTGAGTCCTATCCTTTCTGGTGCCTGACACATAGAGATTGGACAACATTACATTTTATTCATTACAATAAAGTTCGCCCCAAAATGACATTTTCTTTCCTCTATCGATTTACATAGATTGTGCATTACATTCACCCATTCACACACACATTCATACACCGATTGCGGCGGAAGCCATGCAAGGTACCAACCAGCACATCGGGAGCAATTTTTGGGTTCAGTGTCTTGCCCAAGGACACTTCGACACGTAGACAGGAGGAGCCGGGATTCGAACCGCCGACCCATGGATCATTGGACGACCTGCTCTACCTCTTGAGCCACAGTCGCCCCCATGGGTCTTCAGTCCAATGGCGGCTCTTCTACATAGACTTCTATCGGCAAATAGGGACACCGGGAGTTTCCGGAATGCATTGGATTCTATACTATGGGCGAGCGAGTACATAAACCACTTGACCAGGTTGTTTTCTGCACCCTTCAATGTCGGCAACTCTGTCTATACGCTATGGCTCTGGGGTGAACTATCCCTATATATCATTTAAACGTTTTGGTTACCAGAATCAACTCTTGTACGGCCCCAACCCCTCTCTCTCCCCCTTTTCCATCACCACAAGCAACCCCAGACACTTCTTGGCGTGGCTAGTTGTAATTGGGTATATCGACGGCATGGCGCCACATACAGAGGACGGGCCCTGGATGCATGGGCAGGAAATGTGCAGCACATCTCCGGAGCGCCTGGACTCCCCAGAGGACGGCTTGCATAGCCTGTAATGATTTTATTTTAGTGTGACCCTGTGGCCTATAGCTTATTCCTCTCGGTATAGTAAATACCTGTCTGGATCGTTAGGTAATGTTGAAAATGGTATCAGTGAGTGATATAAAATGCACGTTCGCCATCGCTATAACAATCTCCACGGCTAATCAGTTGCCATGATTTCACCTCGGAGAGACTGCGGCTTTTCTCTGAAGAAATATCAGCGTGCTGTACTGAAATAAACTGCACTGCTCACAACCCAAAGGAAACAACACACAACACACTGTGAGCTTCTATAAATGAGCTATTTTCGGCAGAGACGTTTAGTGTAGAGGAAAGACTCTCCGGGGACCTAATACAGAGACCTGGGGGACTCCGGTCAACTAAGTACAGGCTTTAATAGATCAGGCAGGCTGACTGGAACCGAGGGTCATCACACATACAGTATGTACTGTATGTACTGTAGTGGACCATGGAGGAGCAGCAGCGTTGGCATCTTAATGAGAACAACAACAGCGGACCTTATAGCCTGACCCCTATAGAGTTGACGACCTATCAGTCTTATGCAAATAAGGCTAACATTCAGCATGTTATGTAGACAGACGTTTGTAGACCTGGCATTGTATAGTTTCAATATACAGATAGACCTGGCATTGTATAGTTTCAATATACAGATGTTTTTTTATAGTCATTACTGTTTTAGACTAAATATAGGTTGTTGGTTGGCCTATACAGTATGATCTACGTAGATTACTATTTCTATGCATTTGAGCTTTTACCTTGTGTTTACCTTGCTTACTGTAAATTGCTCTGGATTAAGAGTGTCTGCTAAATGTGTAAATTGTAAACAAGTATCAGTATCAGTGGGACTGTGGTTCTGAAACGTTTTGGACTTCAAGTTGCCGTTTAACCCATTCTGACCGGGCACCCATTTTGGTGTCAGCATCATGTCGTGCTTTAGTTATTGAAAAATAGCAGATCTACAAGCTCATATCGCGCCACCGTCACCGAGTGGCGCGATACGAGCTTGTAGGTCTGCTATTTTTTTTTTAAATCGAAGAACGACTGACATTTTTATAATCTGATCTCAGGTCAGAATGGGTTAACCTGAGAACATGCCGTATGAGTATCGCTTTATATTCAATACCAGTTGAACTGTCACATTTTATTTGACGCTGTATAGTGTTATTATATCAGCAGGACGGTTCAGAGAAGATTATCAATGTTTTATCATAAAAAAGCTGTTTTCTCGTATGTGTGTGTGTGCGTGTGCGTGTGCGTGTGCATGTGCGTGTGTGGGTGCGTGTACAAGCTCAAATCTGCTATTGAGTCAAATGTCATATCGTGACCCCAGCCCTGCTCAGGCAGTCAGTAGACACTTTTATAGGGCTGTTGTTGTTGTTGCCCCCATGTTGAGCTCCAGCCAAAACCCTATGCCTGGTAACTGCCACACGCACACGCACACGCACACACGCACACGCACACACACACACACACACACACGCACACGCACACACACACAAAGCCAGGAGCTATGAAATGAATCACAGTATACTACGGTATGTGCTCATACAGTCTCTGGCAGCAGCAGCAGGCCTGGCCTGGGTTTGGACACGGTCCCAGAGCCCCTCTGAGCCCCTCTGGCATCATGACCTTGAATCCCATGACGCTCCATCTGATGCCTCAGATCTCTGAACTGTATTCAGCTCACATGACGACATGAATTATATCGTTGTTGTTGTTGTTGTTGGGCAAAAATTAACCTCTTATCTCCATATTTTTAACAGGTTTTTTTCTTATAATATAAGTTAATGACGAACTTGGATCGTACTAAAGCATCACATAAAAAAAGCGTCAAAAGTATAGCAGATATACATGCACAAAACGAGGCATGAAGAGGCTCGTTTCAATGCTTGTAGATCTACTTTTGAATTTGAATCCTGAAAAGTATAGTATAATATACTATACTTTTCAGGATTCAAATCAGAGGCCCGACTATATTATAGTCGGGCCTCTGAGGTTTGCACTCGACAGAGACGACATTAACCACATGAACACTTCTGCGTCTCTCTCTATACTGGGAAACGTTTTTAGAATCTGATCTCAGGTCAGAATGGGTTAACCACATGAACACTTCTGCGTCTCTCTCTATACTGGGAAACGTTCCACGGAAATATAGATCAAGTGTTTTCAGCGAGACTCGGTGTAGAGGGAGAAAAGTGAAAGGGACCCGCTGGGGGACCACCGGTTCGGCCTGTGCGATATGACTCCAGATCAATAACACCATTATTTCGAACCCTTGGCCTCGATTAATGAATACAATGTGACAGGTTGTGAGCTTGTTTTATTTATTTTCTACAAAAAATGTTTTAGAGAGAAGGATTACTGCGTGTTTTTTGTGAGGTTATACCTACCCTAGGGGACGCGGGGAGAACATGCAAACTCCACACAGAGGGGCCCTTTCGCCAAACCCCGCCTCGGGTGTGGGCACTGATGACGGGGAGGGCACGCCCCCAGTGCCCACCCCACGGCGTCTCTAGGGGGGAATCGAACCCAGGGCCTTCCAGCTGTGAGGCGACAGCACTACCAACTGTGCCAATTGTGCCCCCTACATTAACATATACATGAGTAAGATGACCTCATGTTGGTTATTGGTTCTAAATTAATTAATTTAAATGAACGCGTTAATTGCCCGGCCCTAGTTGCAGTGTGTTAACGAGGTGAGCAGTGTGGTACTCTTCCCACCCAGACCAGAATAGACTGAAGTGAAGCAGACCCATGGATGTGCAGTCGGGAAGGAGAAAGCTTTGCGGTCTCTCAGCGATGATGAACAGGGTGAGCGGAGTTCCTGACGTTCCTGACGTTCCTGACATACATCCGAGGATAAGAAGCCAAAGACACCATAGAACGCCAAGGCTCCATGCATGCTTTCAGTCTTTGTTATGTTGTTACTGTAAAAGTCAAACGTTCATTTCTGTAAGACTGCGTGGCCATCATCTGGAGGCCATGAATGCAGTTGAATATTTAACCATTAATATTCTGCCAACTGCCTGTCAGTGTGTTTTTTCCAAACATGCATTATAGGACCGCACGCACGCAAGCAAGCACGCACTCAGACAGGTATAGAGACACACTGTGTCATCTTGTGTAAGAATCCTCACAGCTGTGTTGTTGTGTAGTGATGACAGCTCTGCTCTGACCTTTCAGGATACAGTGTGTGTGTGTGTGTGTGTGTGTGTGTGTGTGTGTGTGTGTGTGTGTGTGTGTGTGTGTGTGTGTGTGTAAAATGAATGAGTTTTTTTTCTTTCCTTTTTCTACTGGATCTCTTCTCCAATAGTCCTTCCCAAACTCTATTCTACCTATAATGACATGCCCAAAATAGGGAGGCCTGAGCTACAGTGAGTGGTTAATGGACACGGTGTAAGCTTCAATAATAATAATAATAATAATAATAATAGTTAGTTGTTGACATGACTCACAACATATGAACAGATTGTCTGCAACAGGAGGTCAGATGACCTCTGTGCTTAGAAGCTGCCGTAATGGAAAATAAATGGAACCCTCGCGTATTAAAAAACATAAAAAAAAGAAAAGTGAGGGGCGCTCTTATCATACAACATTCCGGCCAATCACAATTTGCGTCCTCACCTCCGTCCTCAATGTTTGTGGTGACACAAACACTCTAAGCTGGCCATGCATTGTCAATGTTTGTGTTAAGACAATGTTTGTGCTTACACAAACCCTCAAAGCTGGACATAGGAAACCTCAAAATAGAAAACTGGATTTTCAAGTCAGGTCACATTTATTTGTATAATAATATTATGCCTTAATTACTGTTAAGGGCTTTTGCCCTGACCCTCATTCAAAAAGCAAACAAACGTCTACGTAAGATCTGGCAGGGAAGTGAGGGAACACAAGGGACTCAAAGACAATCAACACAGGTGACTGGCTGGGAGACTAACAGGGCACAGGTGACTGGCTGGGAGACTAACAGGGCACAGGTGACTGGCTGGGAGACTAACAGGGCACAGGTGACTGGCTGGGAGACTAACAGGGCACAGGTGACTGGCTGGGAGACTAACAGGGCACAGGTGACTGGCTGGGAGACTAACAGGGCACAGGTGACTGGCTGGGAGACTAACAGGGCACAGGTGGAGAGAACTAGGTTAGACAAGACATGCAACAGTAACTATAGGCAGAACAGGAAACAGTAGGACATCACCACAAAATATAAGTATACGACAGAGAGAGATCATGACAGCCCTAAAGGTTTAATTTTAATTTGTTTTTCTTTTAGCCCCCCCAAAAAAACAGAACTTTGAACATTCAGTGGATTTTCTGTGGTCTGGACTTCTCTGGGGTTTGGAAGCCTTTTTTACAAACAAAATTAAGCCATCGTAAACAACGCGAATGCTTTGTTTATAAGGGAGCAGAGGGGTTTGAGGGGTGTGTGTGTGCATGTGTGCATGCGTGATGTAACGACAGACAGACAGACACAGACAGGTTCATCTCTCGGCTCCTGTCCACTTAACATGCTAATGTAACAGACAGAGAGCCTGGTTGCCATGTCAACAATACTGTGTCAACATACACACAAAGTCCAGTCTGACATGGAGACATGGTCTGAGAGGCAGACCATGGCGCACGCACGCACGCACGTATACGCACGCACGCACGCACGCACGCACGCACGCACGCACGCACGCACGCACGCACGCAAGGCAGAAGATAGAACCCAAATGCAAGAAGTGCACAAGCAAAGCTTACAAAAATACAAAGTTTGCAAGCAGAAAATCAGGAAAGCAAAAACGTTAAACTGCTCAAACACAAAACTAGAAAAAGTGCCCTTCTGGGCACAGGTCTCCACCAGGAGGATAGGAGTGTGTGTGTGTGATGCTTGACCTGTTGTAGTGCCACCATGAGGCTGATTTGAAAACTGTCAAGTGGCATTTCTTCCTCAGCCTTGTGGGAATATGCATGCAGTTTCACCACAATCGGACGCTGCGTTGAGTAGTTGCGGCGATTTGTACAAAACGGGTACAAAGCGGGCCACTCCTGAAAAGTTTAGAAGCCAATCGTAGCCAATGAGGGTGGATTATGAGAAATCAAACAAACCAGTCTTGATCACATGACTATGGAGACTGGAGAGCATGTGTACTGATTTGCGATAAAATCTGAAGGAGTAGGCTAATATTAGAAAATGTGTTTTACATATGCCGGCCTCCTGGTGGCGCTATAAAGAGCAGATGTGAAAAATTCCAGGCAAAGGTTTTTCCTTGGCCTCTAGGGAGTTGGCATACAAAGTTATCCACAGATCCGTGCAGTTAGAGGTAAAAACACCTTTTGGCCAGTGAGGCCAAAAATGTTGAAAATGTTCACGTGGCATTTCTTCCTCGGCCTAGTGGGAATGTGCGTGCACAATTTCACGGAAATCACACGATGTGTTCATGATTTGCAGCATTTTGTTTGAAACTGAGCACTCCTGCGAACTTTGGAAGTGGGTTGAAGAGGAGCAGACTTATAGGAGGGCGGCCAACATTATATTCCCATCTGGTCTTTGCCACCAGTCTGGCAACATCAGGGTCCTCTTCCAATAAATGGCGAGGGAATAAAGAAACACTGGGTCCTCGTTAAAATCTTCCCTAGTGACTCCAAAATCCTCTCAAGAAAAAGGAAAGCAGGAATAATGGCCATCTGCCATGGCTGACCTCTCCAGTTTGGTTCAAACAAGCAAAACGACCAAACTCCAGAAAACGTCCACATAATGAGAAGTACAGGAATACCTTGTACAAAGGACATAAACACTGCCAGTGCAGTTTGACAGTGGGAGAGCAGCCAGTTACAACGTGCATGGACGGCAAAGCATCGTTACATACAGTACAGCTGACATGTCGGACAGGACACAGGACAACAGACATAAATCATGGATAAAGGAAACAACGCCTCCTCCAAATTGAGCGGCTTCCTATAATGGCTGAAACTGAGCAGTACCTCGCTAACTGCTTGGCTCTCCTTTTGGAAAGGCCGGCCATTTGTAAGCCCCTCACAACCAACTTATGCACATGCCCTATAGGTTGCCAAAGATAAAAACTAAAAGTTTACATCTGTAGCCTAGCTGTGAGATGGTCTGCACTAGCTGCTGATACTTCAGCACTTTGGTTAGAAAGGCTTCTTCCAGGCTATAGCCAAAGGTACAGCCGACCTCGAGAATGAACACCTCTCTATGGTTTTCATTTACAACAATGACATCAGGGGTGTTAGCTGAAATGTTAGAGAACACAGAGTCATCATTACACAGGTTAAACATCCTCGGCTTCACAGTAGAATGCTTATGAAGCATGATGGAGGACCTGGACATGGAAGAGATGTCTTTCAATATCAAATCCACTATTCTGTCATGCCTACCCTGTAAACATGGCAACCATGTAAAATGTGGGACATGGTTTCAGCTATTTGTTCATGGCCATGATGGATACAGTGAGGAGCATGATTGCCTGGAAACCAGATGGAGAGATTAAGATTAGAAGGTAGAACCTGTAATCTCGCTTTCAAAGTAAAAACAACAATGCACTCATCAATGGCAAAATTCTTTAACACAGTGTGAGAGACAGAATGTGGCTGGTTTTAACTTTAACCAGCCACATTCACATCTCAGGAGCCAGGGGTGAGTTTTAACCAGCCACACGTCTCAGGAGCCAGGGGTGAGTTTTAACCAGCCACACGTCTCAGGAGCCAGGGGTGAGTTTTAACCAGCCACATGCACATCTCAGGAGCCAGGGGTGAGTTTTAACCAGCCACACGTCTCAGGAGCCAGGGGTGAGTTTTAACCAGCCACACATCTCAGGAGCCAGGGGTGAGTTTTAACCAGCCACACATCTCAGGAGCCAGGGGTGAGTTTTAACCAGCCACACATCTCAGGAGCCAGGGGTGAGTTTTAACCAGCCACACATCTCAGGAGCCAGGGGTGAGTTTTAACCAGCCACACATCTCAGGAGCCAGGGGTGAGTAGGACAAAGACGTTTTAATGAAAAACAGTGGATTAAGAACCTCAACACGGATTTTCCTGGAGGCTTAAGCATGCCTAAAATCAGATCTTGAACACAACAAAACTTAAACTCAGGATTAAACTGGAGAAATCTAAAAATGATTGGATCAGACTTCCTTCGGATACATGGCTAATGCATTTATTCCTTGCATCCACACAGTGCACTGAAGTTTTTTAATTCCCCCCATTTTAGACCTCTCAGTCTCCGAGCGGACACTCTAACCACGAAGCCAATTCTACTACTTTTTATGGGGATATTTTACCCTCACCAAGTCTTTCTCTGAAGGCAATTCACCTTGCCAGTCAATCAGGTCTGCCAGTGGTTAAGATGTTATTGGCGTTCCACCCCGCTGGGTTGAAACTAAATTACTGGAACCCTGTCCATATAAATACTGCACACTGCGTGCCGCGTGCATGTGCATGTGCGTGTGTGTGTGTGTGTGTGTGTGTGTGTGTGTGTGTGTACTCTTTTCAACACCACCAAATGACCCTGTCAGTCAGTAGCAGCACCTGGAGTGGACGACCGCACAGTGTAAATGCACTTTGGTTACGGAGTGACCGACTTGCACACTCTCCAGGTTGTTGCCGTTTCTATTGCTTTGTATTTCTCATTTAGCTATTTTCTTATTATTAGATATATCAACACGTCAATGATATTACCGTATAGTTCATAGTATTTAAGTGTATAAACTTTATACACTGTACAGAACCTGTTTCTGTACCTGTCGGCTACCACCGTTTTCATTTCATTTAGCCGGAGGTTAAAACCCATTTTGGGCGGGAACCCCGTTTGGTGTTAGCATTATGTTATGCTTTAGAAGCTCACTATACGAGCTTGTAGGTCTGCTATTTTTGAAAAATCGAAGAACGACTGACATAGAAACATATATAGCTTTTTCAGAAAACTGTCATTTTCAAACAGACATTGTTTAGAATCTGATCTCAGGTCAGAATGGGTTAAGAGTTCGACCCCCCCCTCAGTCTTTGATCCACTCCTTTAGACTCGTTCATATGATATTTCCCAAGGATGGACTCTTGTCGTCCATCCTGAACACTCACATTGACAGCATGCATGTATGCAGCGAGGCACAGCGCTCCCTCCGCTCCCAGCTTATGAATATCAACAAGGACACTAAAGAACGGCTTCTTCTCTCACTTCAATGCCAAGAATTATTTTTTTAATTATTTTTTAAAGTGAACGCGTATGCTGGCACTGGGAATTGGGGTTTATGCTGACAGCTAGCGGTAGAGATATAGTTAAGTATATTTTGACAGCGGCGGGCCGTATACCCTTTGAAAAGGAAGGGGGTTTGGCCGGCCCTTGCGGTACACATACATTGCGTGTACATATACAGTAAAGTCACACTGCAGAAAGGGGGCGCTGTATGCCAGGCGGCCATACTGTACCTACCTGTGACGTGTAGTCTGTCCCCGCTGACGTCGATCTTGAGGAAGATGCGACCTCTCCGCTCCGTGTGGTCCGTCCCGCACAGGCTGGGCACGTTGACCACGCACGAGTTGTGCACGTTCATGTCGCAGGCTGCGAATAAACACAGAGTTGTGCACGTTGAGGACGATTCTACAAATGTCTTCTGAAGTCCTGACTGTTTTCTGGAAAACCCACGTTTCCATGTCGAGGACCCCCAAAAATGTAATTGGCCGCCGACCCCGATCTGAAAATATGTTGTTCCAGGGACCCCATCGCCCCAGAAGCAAAGATTCGAGATAAAAACATTAGCTCTGAAAGAATATATATATTAAAAGATTTGCACCACATTTTCAAGATTTCTCAAAGATAGCAGATCTACAAGCTCGTAGCACGCCACCGAGTGCCAAGCTACGAGCTTCTAGATCTGCTATTTTTTTTCAATATAGCTACAGCCGTAACGTAATGCTTAAAACACCAAAAGGGGTTCCCGTCCTGAATGGGTTCAAGTCGCAGACTGTGAATAAACACAGAGCGGAACAAACTCCTGACTGTTCAGTTATCCTGTTTCTTACTACAAGGGGTTTTCAACCCTTCTCATATCAAGGCTCATGCATTATTCATTTGGCCTTTGAGCCACGGACCTAGCCTGACACTCAGTCTGAATTTTCCTTTCGTTTCACTTCATCGCCAGAACATAATTATCTTCTTAATGGGCGTGGCTAGCGATTCAGGGCTGGTGCAGGGCTACCACGGACCACCATTCGATGAGATTTAGAGGTATATATTCAGTGATTTCACTTAATTCAAATATCACTTTTTTTCTCCTTTTTTGTGATAATTTAACCCATTCTGACCTGAGATCAGATTCTATAAACGTCTTCTACATCCTGACAGTTTTCTGATAAAGCTATGTTTCTGTGTCAGTCGTTCTTCGAATTTTCAAAAATAGCAGACCTACAAGCTCGTATCGCGCCACTCGGTGGCGCGATATGAGCTTGTAGATCTGCTATTTTTAAATATTTAAAGCACGACATGATGCCAACACCAAAATGGGTTCCCATTCAGAATGGGTTAATACATTAAAGAGACAAACGTGGCATCTGTCCAGTGTTGATGCTTGGAGCAGCTCTAGCGTACACAAACTCCACAAAGTTGGAGGACCAATTGCTCAGATGCCATGCAGTCACACACCTGCCAGCACTTGAAGCTCAGAACCAGAATAACCTGTTTAGAGCTGATTCTACTTATTGTCTTCTAAATCACGACCGTTTTCTGAAAAACCCTATGTCAGTGGTTCTCGAACTATTTCATTAAGGACCCCAACAATGATATGTAATATCATTGACCCCCATCTGAAAATATGTTGTTCCAGGGACCCCCACCCCAGAAGCAAAGATATGAGTTAAAAACGTTCACTCTGAAAGAACAGTATACAGTATATATTCAAGGATTTGCGGCCCATTTTCACAATAAAAAAACAGATCTACAAGCTCGTAGCACCACGCAATGAGCTTGTAGATCTGCATTTTTTTTATACCAACAGGAGAATTTTAAGGGGAAATGGTGAGGCGGTCGCTACCCACACGCCTAAAGCCGTGTTGCTAATTCCACAAATGCACAGTTCTTGTCCTTATGTCACCTTGTAAATAAAAGGTGAATAATCACAGGATTTCCAACGATATAAAATACAAAACCACTTGGTGTTAATCGAAGGGGAGAATTAATGTCACGATGTGGTTCTGGAGATGTAGGACTCAGGTGCAGAACGAACCACAGGAAGGCAGGCAGATGAAGTTCAAATGATATTTATTGACTAACACAGGACGTACACGGACGGGCTTTACACACCATAACATAAACTATATAAACTGACAAGTGAACACTGAATACACAGAGGCTTAAATAGACACAAAGACTGACTAGACACAGGCGCAACATAACTACAAACAACACATGATTGGCTGACACTAAACAGGACAGTGGCGTGCACAGATAGACACCAGGGGGTGCTAGAGCACCCCCTGCCCTTTTGGCAATGTGCTCTAAAAATATATATATATATCTTAATTTGTAGTGTGTGGACCATGCGGTGACATTGATCAAATCTTGATAAATAAAACGCTTCTACTATATTATTTTTAGGCCCCCACAATCTAAAGCTATGTGTTTCCATGTCAGTGGTTCTTCGATTAAAAGAAAATAGCAGACCTACAAGCTCATAGCGCGCCACTCGGTGGCGCGCTATGAGCTTGTAGATCTGCTATTTTACAATAGCTAAAGCACCAAAATGGGTTCCCGCCCCAAACTGCGCTGCACAAGGTGCCCTTTTCTTTCCACTTGAGCACCTGCCCCTCTAAATGTCTGTGCACGCCACTGAGACAAGGCAGGAGACACAAAACCAGGCAGACAGGAAATCACAGAACACTACTACAAAATAAGGTACAGAAACACAAATAATCAAGTAATCAGTCCTATAAAAACACAGACAAAGTCCAAGGGCAGAGGAGCGTTCCGTGACAATTAATTTAAGGAAATCGTGTTTCCGAAGCTTTTTTGTGTGCAACAGACCCATACTAATATAACACACGGGCATATCCTCATATACATTGTATATGGCTACATAATGTACAGTGTATGTATGTGTTTTTGTAGCCTTTCATAAACGGGCTGTAAAACCTCTGGCTGGCACGGAGCCATGATTAGATAAACACCAAGCATTGATCAAAGCACTTTATTCACCATGAAACTCTTTATGCTGCACTGCTCGCTCTCGCACGCACGTGCGCACGCACACGTGCACACACACACACGGGCGCGCACACACACACACACACACACACACACACACACACACACACACACACACACACACACACACACACACACACACACACACACACACACACACACACACACACACACACACACACACACACACACACACACACACACACACACACACACACACACACGCACACTCTGATGACATGCGGCCTCATCATCACATCCCAGATGGTGAGCGGTGGACAGAGAGTGACACGGTCTCATTCAGCACTTCACTTCACTGCGTGTGTGCGTTAGGCATGTGAATCTCGTCTCATCTCACGATTCGATACGCATCTCGATGCACTGCCAGCGATACGATACATTAGAGATAGATGGAATCCCCTGGCGATACGATGCGATACGATTCTCCCTCTTCCCGATGCGATGCGATAACCATTTAGTTCAAATCAATGCGATACGATGCGATTCACCCCTCTACCGATACGATGCGATTTGATGGCGATTCATCACAATAGAAAGGATTTATATTAAAGCTCTATTCATTTCCCAAAACATGTAAAAAAGCATTACATTTAAATTCAAAGCAATTTATTGTTTTACTGTAGTTAGTATTATAGCTCTGCATCTCAAACAACTCAACTTATATAATTATGTAAGTAAACAAAGGGTCTGCTCTCTGCTGGTTATTGTGGAATTGTTAGATTACTAATAATCATAGGCTATAGTATAATTATTATATCTCAAAGGTCAATTTGAGGTTTTGAGTATAGAGGGTTCAAGAGATTAAAATGTAGCCTATCGTTCATCAATTAATGTTACCAACATATAAATAGAAAAGAAACAAATAAACAAAACAAAAATTACAGGTCACACTTGTAGTGCTGTCAAACAAGTCTATGTCTAGTTTAATCTGCAACAGTTTTATAATATAATTGCCTATGTATAGTGGGGGTCCCCACTTGATCTCTCACTCTCAGCTAAGTGGTCCTTGGCTTGACCTGAAAAACATTGAAGACCCTGGCCTGCATGTATTATTAACGTTATAAATACATAGCAGATGTACAAGCTCACAACGCGTCTCATCCACGCCCCGCTGTGAGCTTGTGGATCTGCAATTTTAGGCGTGCGACACC
Organism: Protomyctophum parallelum; assembly: GCF_964188405.1. Lineage (NCBI taxonomy): Eukaryota > Metazoa > Chordata > Actinopteri > Myctophiformes > Myctophidae > Protomyctophum > Protomyctophum parallelum. The sequence continues at coordinate 42,150,040 of NC_139708.1, forward strand.
GTCTTGCTGCAGAATATAAATAAGGCTTCTATCCCAGAGAACAGCAGGGGAAAGCTGGACAGTGGAAAGTTGTAAACGACTTTAAACGCAAGCAGTACTACTACACCCTGCTGTGGCGTTGTTGTTGTTTTACACGTGTGTGCAGACTGCAGAAGCTTTCTTTAATTACAAATTGATGAGGATCGCGACGCAGATTTGCGTCGGATAATCAGCAAGCACAGCTGTGGAGTGTGGATCAGATTCATTACGAGCAGTCCAGCACGCAGCGCTACAGTGAAAAGTCAACTGATCGACGGACAAAGCTACTCGGACAGCTATTTTATAAAGCTAAAGAGTAAAGGTGGTGCTTCTTGTTTAATGCGTGGGGCTCACTTCTGTTATTCGCGGGTGCTCTTTATAGTCTGAGTCTGTTTGTTGTCTCAACGTGTCTACTCTGACTGCACCGTCGTACGGTATCTTTTGTTCACTGACTGTGGGCGCGTTCGGAAATACCACACCGGAGCACACTCTCCTATTAGTTTGCATTGCACAGTGGGCTCAGTGCGCTATTTCCGAACGTGCCCTGTGTGTGCGCTGCGACCTTTTTTTTTTCTTCCTTTTCTGATGGTACGTTCAATGCGCCTCGGAAACACAGGATAGGGTGAAATTTAAAATGAAAAAACGGTGCAACCACGGATTTTACCGATGCATGCACTCCGCGAACGATGCATCGAGATTTCACCTGTCAATTTTACCGATACACAGTGAATGGACCGATTCACTCGCATCGCGCACGTCATAATCGATGAATCGATACGTATCGATTATTTTCCACATGCCTAAGTGTGCGTGCGTGCGTGCGTGCGTGTGTGTGTGCGTGCGTGCGTGTGTGCGTGCGTGCATTTAAGAAAGGACAAAACGTTAACAGAAAAAAGTACGGAGAAGAAAGAATGAAAGAAAAAGTGAATATTAATGGAAGGAGAGAGAGAGAGAGAGAGAGAGGTGAAGGGAGGACAGAGGTGCAACATCTGTTCTCATTATGCACCAGTAGAACAGCATGGACACCAGCATGGATGTTCACTGGAGCACACGCACACACACACGCAACGCACACACAACGCACGCACACACACACACACACACAACGCACAGCACACGCACAATGCACGCACGTGCAACGCACAGCACACACAATGCATGCACACGCATAACACACGCACTGACAACGCGTGCGTGCGTGCGGCTCAATAAGTGTCCCGGTTCGGGTTAACTCTGTATATGAGTATTACAAATCTGAGACCAATATGGACACAAAGGTCTGCATGACCAAATTAAATATGCACATGTGTTACAGGTGTCTGATGGCACTCTTCACGAGCGGGACCAGATGTTATAAAAGATTTTTGAGAGCCTATATAGCTTTCTTCCCAGTGGGTTCTTTGCACTGGAGTATACAGTATATACAGTAAAATATAGGCAATGTCTGGCGGTATCGAACCGTGTCATTCCGATATTCTTTCACAGATATTGACGCAATAATAATGTCACACTGTTAATGGCTTTGACGTACGCACATGGTGTCACGACGCGTGCACATACACAGACAAACACACACACAGGTCTACACACACACACACACACACACACACACACACACACACACACACACACACACGTCGGTATAGGATACTCACTGTCGCATTTCATTCCCTGGTGGATGAGGCCGTAGAGCAAAGAGCCACAGTGGTCGCAGAAGGTGGGACTGCCGTAGGAGTGGATCTTAAACTTGTGCTTACTTCTGGGGTCCTGGTGGAACACACACACACACACACACACACACACACACACACACACACACATTGATTGATTGATTGATTGATTGATTGCAGATCCACCACCATATCATCATCAAAAGGATAACAAATTCCCAAAGCCTATAGGCTAAACCCAAGCGTTTAGGTTATAAACAGTTTTAAACACATATTTGTAACACTTTTTAAACGTGTCACAGTGTTTAGATTATAAACAGAAGAACATGTTTAATCCCTGTAACACTTTTTAAACACATAAACGTGTTTAGTTTTTACAATCAAAGTCAGTCATAGGTGTTTAGAATTTGAACACTATAGGTGTTCTCGTCAGGTGTTTGAGTGAACTCGTGTTCTACTGTATTTTATGACCATTAATAAACACTTGGCATTTTATTATTACACACTGGGTGTTTAGGTTTAAACGCGTCACATGTTCCAGGGATTTACAGTGATATACTGCTTGTTTCCATTCATTGCGGTCCTCCTCAGAAGTATATGCGTTGTGTAATGAGGTCATGTAGTGTGGTGCTGGTGAGTCCACTAATGCAGTATTTTTCAACCCTTTTCATATCAAGGTCCATTATATATATATTCTGCATTTGAGCCACGGACCATTTGACGAGATTGAGTCCACAAATGACATGCTGTATTGATGTTGGCACCATTAAGAGAGATAACAGGCAAATGCAGATGCTTAACAATAATCTAACTCTTATGGAGTGTAACATGGGTTTAATTTTACACTCCCAGTAAGTGCCCGGTCCCATTCTGACCGGGCACCCATTTTGGTGTCAGCATCATGTTATGCTTTAGCTATTTAAAAGTAGCAGATCTACAAGCTCATATCGCGCCACCGAGTGGCGCGATACAAGCTTGTAGGTCTGCTATTTTTGAAAAATCGAAGAACGACTGACATTTTTAGAATCTGATCTCAGGTCAGAATGGGTTATAATCAGACCAGTGTGTGTCCAGTGGAAACCTCGTATGAATCTGATCTCAGGTCAGAATGGGTTAAAGATCTAATACAAATAAAAGGGTCCATTTGGTTGCCAACTCTCCATCGGTTAAGTGGGGACCACCTGGAAGACCCTCATGGACCAACTGTTTGGCAACCACTGCATTCAGGTCTAGAGTCCATGCATTAACCACTGCATTAAGGTCTAGAGTCCATGCATTAACCACTGCATTCAGGTCTAGAGTCCATGCATTAACCACTGCATTCAGGTCTAGAGTCCATGCATTAACCACTGCATTAAGGTCTAGAGTCCATGCATTAACCACTGCATTAAGGTCTAGAGTCCATGCATTAACCACTGCATTAAGGTCTAGAGTCCATGCATGCTGTGCTAAACCACTGCATTAAGGTCTAGAGTCCATGCATTAACCACTGCATTAAGGTCTAGAGTCCATGCATTAACCACTGCATTAAGGTCTAGAGTCCATGCATTAACCACTGCATTAAGGTCTAGAGTCCATGCATTAACCACTGCATTAAGGTCTAGAGTCCATGCATTAACCACTTAAGGTCTAGAGTCCATGCATTAACCACTGCATTAAGGTCTAGAGTCCATGCATGCTGTGCTAAACCACTGCATTAAGGTCTAGAGTCCATGCATTAACCACTGCATTCAGGTCTAGAGTCCATGCATTAACCACTGCATTCAGGTCTAGAGTCCATGCATTAACCACTGCATTCAGGTCTAGAGTCCATGCATTAACCACTGCATTCAGGTCTAGAGTCCATGCATTAACCACTGCATTCAGGTCTAGAGTCCATGCATGCTGTGCTAATGTGTCCCTGCATGAGCACACAGTCTCTGAGTGGATGCGAGTAGTCTTATATGATGTGTGTTCATTACACCTTTTGACCACTGGGGGCGCCACTGAGTCAATTAATGCATAAATTATGCAAATGAGTAATTAATTTATGCATTCAATTATTTACATTCCTTGAATTCCATACATTCCATAAATCATAAATCATATTATATATATATATCATAAATATAATTAGCATAGTGTTATTATTAAATAAAGAAAGCTAATAATAGTTTTTTTTTTTTCATGACAGAGTGTGTACAGTGTGTGTGTGTGCGTGTGCGTGTGTGTGAGTGTGAATCTGACCCTTCCTCCCTCGCTCATGGTCCTGTGACATGTTCCCTACCTTGCCGGCGGCCGTGCCAGGTGCAGAGATTCCGCATACAGGTGTGAAACGGAGAACAATAGGGCTCTCCATTCCTTTCAAGTGCCAGGTGTCTATTGAGAATGTGTTAATTAGATTTTAAAAAACAGGGGTGTTGTGTAAACAAGGGTGGGGGCTCTCTCCACTCCTTTCAAGTGCCAGGTGGCTATTGAGAATCCGTTTCAAGTGCCAGGTGGACATCAGAATGTGTTAATTAGATTTTAAAAAACAGGGGTGGGGGCTTCACTCCTTTGATGTAGCTTGTATGCATCATGCATGAGGGGGACAGGGGGTGGGGTTCCTTATCTTTTGAAATTTGCATGTGACATGTGACAGGTGACAGGTGACAGTTGACAGTTGACAGGTGACAATTGCCAGCTGACAGCTGACAGGTGACAGGGGAAGCACATGGCTTTTGTTATGTGTCATCATCATCATTTATTTAACTCACAACCATGATCACATGGTTTGGAGCACAGATTCATAAAAAGTATACAATCGAAAGTATACAATACATTACAGATTACACGATATACATATACATATCGTAAGGCTTTCCCTATTTATACAGTGGGAGAACATTTTTCATATGGCTGGCTGGATGGATGGTTCGGAGGGTGCACACTAGACTGACTTTTGTTTATTTATTGGGTAAGTCATGGATACCCCGCCTAGTAGTCAATTTCTATATATATATATAAATTACACTGCAGTACCAACTATGTCCTGATGTGATTTTAATGGTTCGTGTTTTGTTTTGTGACTGGAGAAGGTAAGTGTGGTCCTAATGTTGGTGGTTAACGTAGGTATTGTATTATTTTTGGGTTTTGTGTTGTGTTTTTAGAATTTTGTAGGTTTCATGTTGTCCTAATGTTTTGGTCAGCGTAGGTCTTGTATTATTTTTGGTATTTTGTGTTGTGTTTCTAGAATTTTGCAGGCTTCATGCTGTCCTAATGTTGGTGGTTAACGTAGGTCTTGTATTATTTTGGTGTGTGGGGATGGTGTTTTGTGAATTCTGCAGGCTTCATGTTTTTCCTAATGTTTGTGGTTAAAGTAGGTCTTGTATTATTTTTGTGTTTTGTGTTGTGTTTTTGTGAATTTTGCAGGCTTCATGTTTTTTCCTAATGTTTGTGGTTAAAGTAGGTCTTGTATTATTTTGGTGTTTTGTGTTGTGTTTCTAGAATTTTGCAGGTTTCATGTTTGTCCTAATGTTTGTGGTCAACGTAGGACTTGTATTATTTTTGTGTTTTGTGTTATGCTTTGTGAATTTTGCAGGTTTCATGTTTGTCCTAATGTTTTGTTCAACGTAGGTCTTGTATTATTTTTGTGTTTTGTGTTGTGTTTTGTGAATTTTGCAGGCTTCATGCTGTCCTAATGGTGGTGGTTAACGTAGGTCTTGTATTATTTTGGTGTGTGGGGATGGTGTTTTGTGAATTCTGCAGGCTTCATGTTTTTCCTAATGTTTGTGGTTAAAGTAGGTCTTGTATTATTTTTGTGTTTTGTGTTGTGTTTTGTGAATAGTGCAGGCTTCATGTGTCCTAATGCTGGTGGTTAACGTAGGTCTTGTATTATTTTTGTGTTTTGTGTTGTGTTTTGTGAATTTTGCAGGCTTCATGTTTGTCCTAAGGTTTTGTTCAACGTAGATCTTGTATTATTTTTGTGTTTTGTGTTGTGTTTTGTGAATTTTGCAGGCTTCATGTTTGTCCTAATGTTTTGTTCAACGTAGATCTTGTATTATTCTGGTGTGTTGGGTGGTGTTTTGTGAATTCTGCAGGCTTCATGTTTTTCCTAATGTTTGTGGTTAAAGTAGGTCTTGTATTATTTTTGTGTTTTGTGTTGTGTTTTGTGAATTCTGTAGGCTTCATGTTTTTCCTAATGTTTGTGGTTAAAGTAGGTCTTGTATTATTCTGGTGTGTTGTGTGTTGTGTTTTGTGAATTTTGCAGGCTTCATGTTTTTCCTAATGTTTGTGGTTAAAGTAGGTCTTGTATTATTTTTGTCTTTTGTGTTGTGTTTTGTGAATTTTGCAGGCTTCATGTTTGTCCTAATGTTTTGTTCAACGTAGATCTTGTATTATTTTTGTGTTGTGTTATGTTTTGTGAATTTTGCAGGCTTCATGTGTCCTAATGCTGGTGGTTAACGTAGGTCTTGTATTATTTTTGTCTTTTGTGTTGTGTTTTGTGAATTTTGCAGGATTCATGTGTCCTAATGTTTTGTTCAACGTAGGTCTTGTATTATTTTTGTGTTTTGTGTGTTGTGTTTTGTGAATTTTGCAAGCTTCATGCTGTCCTAATGTTGGTGGTTAACGTAGGTCTTGTATTATTTTGGTGGGTAGGGTGGTGTTTTGTGAATTTTGCAGGCTTCATGTTTGTCCTAATGTTGGTGGTTAACGTAGATCTTGTATTATTTTGGTGGGTGGGGTGGTGTTTTTGTGAATATGCAGGCTTCATGTTTTTCCTAATGTTGGTGGTTAAAGTAGGTCTTGTATTATTTTTGTGTATTGTGTTGTGTTTTGTGAATTTTGCAGGCTTCATGTTTGTCCTAATGTTGGGGGTTAACGTAGATCTTGTATTATTTTTGTGTTTTGTGTTGTGTTTTGTGAATTTTACAGGCTTCATGTTTGTCCTAATGTTTTGTTCAACGTAGATCTTGTATTATTTTTGTGTGTCGGGTGGTGCTTTTGTGAATTTTGCAGGCTTCATGTTTTTCCTAATGTTTGTGGTTAAAGTAGGTCTTGTATTATTTTTGTGTTTTGTGTTATGTTTTGTGAATTTTGCAGGCTTCATGCTGTCCTAATGTTGGTGGTTAACGTAGATCTTGTATTATTTTGGGGTTTTGTGTTGTGTTTTTAGAATTTTGTAGGTTTCATGTTGTCCTAATGTTTTGGTCATCGTAGGTCTTGTATTATTTTTGTGTTTTGTGTTGTGTTTCTAGAATTTTGCAGGCTTCATGCTTGTCCTAATGTTGGTGGTTAACGTAGGTCTTGTATTATTTTGGTGTGTGGGGTGGTGTTTTGTGAATTCTGCAGGCTTCATGTTTTTCCTAATGTTTGTGGGTAAAGTAGGTCTTGTATTATTTTTGTGTTTTGTGTTGTGTTTTGTGAATTGTGCAGGCTTCATGCTGTCCTAATGCTGGTGGTTAACGTAGGTCTTGTATTATTTTTGTGTTTTGTGTTGTGTTTTGTGAATTTTGCAGGCTTCATGTTTGTCCTAATGTTGGTGGTTAACGTAGGTCTTGTATTATTTTTGTGTTTTGTGTTGTGTTTTGTGAATTTTGCAGGCTTCATGTTTTTCCTAATGTTTGTGGGTAAAGTAGGTCTTGTATTATTTTTGTGTTTTGTGTTGTGTTTTGTGAATTTTACAGGATTCATGTGTCCTAATGTTTTTGCTCAACGTAGGTCTTGTATTATTTTTGTGTTTTGTGTTGTGTTTTGTGAATTTTGCAGGCTTCATGCTGTCCTAATGTTGGTGGTTAAAGTAGGTCTTGTATTATTTTTGTGTTTTGTGTTGTGTTTTGTGAATTGTGCAGGCTTCATGTGTCCTAATGTTGGTGGTTAACGTAGGTCTTGTATTATTTTTGTGTTTTGTGTTGTGTTTTGTGAATTTTGCATGCTTCATGTTTGTCCTAATGTTTTGTTCAACGTAGATCTTGTATTATTTTTGTGTTTTGTGTTGTGTTTTGTGAATTTTGCAGGCTTCAGGTTTGTCTTAATGTTTTGGTCAACGTAGATCTTGTATTATTTTGGTGTGTTGGGGTGGTGTTTTGTGAATTTTACAGGATTCATGTGTCCTAATGTTTTGTTCAACGTAGGTCTTGTATTATTTTTGTGTTTTGGGTTGTGTTTTGTGAATTTTGCAGGCTTCATGCGGTCCTAATGTTGGTGGTTAACGTAGGTCTTGTATTATTTTGGTGTGGGGGGTGGTGTTTTGTGAATTCTGCAGGCTTCATGTTTTTCCTAATGTTTGTGGTTAAAGTAGGTCTTGTATTATTTTTGTGTTTTGTGTTGTGTTTTGTGAATTGTGCAGGCTTCATGTGTCCTAATGTTTTGGTCAATGTGGGACTTGTATTATTTTTGGGGTTTTGGGTTGTGTTTTAGAATTTTGCAGGTTTCATGTCGTCCTAATGTTTGGAGTTAACGTAGGTCTTGTATTATTTTCGGTGTTTTGGGTTGTGTTTCTAGAATTTTGTAGGTTTCATGTTGTCCTAATGTTTGTGGTCAATGTAGGACTTGTATTATTTTTAGTGTGTTGGGTGATGTTTTGGGAATTTTGCAGGTTTCATGTTGTCCTAATGTTGGTGGTTAACGTAGGTCTTGTATTATTTTTGGTGTTTTGTGTTGTGTTTTTAGAATTTTGTAGGTTTCATGTTGTCCTAATGTTTTGGTCAATGTGGGACTTGTATTATTTTTGGGGTTTTGTGTTGTGTTTTAGAATTTTGCAGGTTTCATGTCGTCCTAATGGTTGTAGTTAACGTAGGTCTTGTATTATTTTTGTGTTTTGTGTTGTGTTTTGTGAATTTTGCAGGCTTCATGCTGTCCTAATGTTGGTGGTTAACGTAGGTCTTGTATTATTTTTAGCGGGTTGGGTGGTGTTTTGTGAATTTTGCAGGCTTCATGTTTTTTCCTAATGTTTGTGGTTAAAGTAGGTCTTGTATTATTTTTGTGTTTTGTGTTATGTTTTGTGAATTTTGCAGGCTTCATGTTTACTAAGGTTTTGTTCAACGTAGATCTTGTATTATTTTTGTGTTTTGTGTTGTGTTTTGTGAATTTTGCAGGCTTCATGTTTGTCCTAATGTTTTGTTCAACGTAGATCTTGTATTATTCTGGTGTGTTGGGTGGTGTTTTGTGAATTTTACAGGCTTCATGTTTGTCCTAATGTTTGTGGTTAACGTAGGTCTTGTATTATTTTTGTGTTTTGTGTTGTGTTTTGTGAATTTTGCAGGCTTCATGCTGTCCTAATGTTGGTGGTTAACGTAGGTCTTGTATTATTTTGGGGTTTTGTGTTGTGTTTTTAGAATTTTGTAGGTTTCATGTTGTCCTAATGTTTTGGTCAGCGTAGGTCTTGTATTATTTTTGGTATTTTGTGTTGTGTTTCTAGAATTTTGCAGGCTTCATGCTGTCCTAATGTTAGTGGTTAACGTAGGGCTTGTATTATTTTGGTGTGTGGGGATGGTGTTTTGTGAATTCTGTAGGCTTCATGTTTTTTCCTAATGTTTGTGGTTAAAGTAGGTCTTGTATTATTTTTGTGTTGTGTGTTGTGTTTTGTGAATTTTGCAGGCTTCATGTTTTTTCCTAATGTTTGTGGTTAAAGTAGGTCTTGTATTATTTTTGTCTTTTGTGTTGTGTTTTGTGAATTTTGCAGGCTTCATGTTTGTCCTAATGTTTTGTTCAACGTAGATCTTGTATTATTTTTGTGTTTTGTGTTATGTTTTGTGAATTTTGCAGGCTTTATGTTTGTCTTAATGTTTTGTTCAACGTAGATCTTGTATTATTTTGGTGTGTTGGGTGGTGTTTTGTGAATTTTACAGGATTCATGTGTCCTAATGTTTTGTTCAACGTAGGTCTTGTATTATTTTTGTGTATTGTGTTGTGTTTGAGTTTTTGCAGGCTGCATGTTGGCCTAATGTTGGTGGTTAACGTAGGTCTTGTATTATTTTTGGTGGGTTGTGTAGTGTTTGAGTTTTTGCAGGCTTCATGTTGGCCTAATGTTGGTGGGTAACGTAGGTCTTGTATTATTTTGGTGTGTTTGGCGGTGTTTTGTGAATTTTGCAGGCTTCATGTTTTCCTAATGTTGGTGGTTAACGTATGTCTTGTATTATTTTTGTGTTTTGTGTTGTGTTTTGTGAATTTTGCAGGCTTCATGTTTGTCCTAATGTTTTGTTCAACGTAGATCTTGTATTATTTTGGTGTGTTGGTTGGTGTTTTGTGAATTTTACAGGATTCATGTGTCCTAATGTTTTGTTCAACGTAGGTCTTGTATTATTTTTGTGTTTTGTGTTGTGTTCTGTGAATTTTGCAGACTTCATGATGTCCTAATGTTGGTGGTTAACGTAGGTCTTGTATTATTTTTGTGTTTTGTGTTGTGTTTTGTAGAATTTTATAGGATTCATGGTGTCCTAATGTTTTGTTCAACGTAGGTCTTGTATTATTTTTGTGTTTTGTGTTGTGTTTGAGTTTTTGCAGGCTTCATGTTGGCCTAATGTTTTGTTCAACGTAGGTCTTGTATTATTTTATGGTGGGTTGTGTAGTGTTTGAGTTTTTGCAGGCTTTCATGTTGGCCTAATGTTGGTGGTTAATGTATGTCTTGTATTATTTTTGGTGTGTTGTGTGGGGTTTTGTGAATCTTGTAGGATTCATGTTGTCCTAATGTTTTTGTATAACGTATGTCTTGTATTATTTTGGGGTATGAGAGAGAATATTATATTATTACAACGTTGTAATAATATAATATTCTCTCTCATACCCCAAAATAATACAAGACATACGTTATACAAAAACATTAGGACAACATGAATCCTACAAGATTCACAAAACCCCACACAACACACCAAAAATAATACAAGACATACATTAACCACCAACATTAGGCCAACATGAAAGCCTGCAAAAACTCAAACACTACACAACCCACCATAAAATAATACAAGACCTACGTTGAACAAAACATTAGGCCAACATGAAGCCTGCAAAAACTCAAACACAACACAAAACACAAAAATAATACAAGACCTACGTTGAACAAAACATTAGGACACCATGAATCCTATAAAATTCTACAAAACACAACACAAAACACAAAAATAATACAAGACCTACGTTAACCACCAACATTAGGACATCATGAAGTCTGCAAAATTCACAGAACACAACACAAAACACAAAAATAATACAAGACCTACGTTGAACAAAACATTAGGACACATGAATCCTGTAAAATTCACAAAACACCAACCAACACACCAAAATAATACAAGATCTACGTTGAACAAAACATTAGGACAAACATGAAGCCTGCAAAATTCACAAAACACAACACAAAACACAAAAATAATACAAGACATACGTTAACCACCAACATTAGGAAAACATGAAGCCTGCAAAATTCACAAAACACCGCCAAACACACCAAAATAATACAAGACCTACGTTACCCACCAACATTAGGCCAACATGAAGCCTGCAAAAACTCAAACACTACACAACCCACCAAAAATAATACAAGACCTACGTTAACCACCAACATTAGGCCAACATGCAGCCTGCAAAAACTCAAACACAACACAATACACAAAAATAATACAAGACCTACGTTGAACAAAACATTAGGACACATGAATCCTGTAAAATTCACAAAACACCACCCAACACACCAAAATAATACAAGATCTACGTTGAACAAAACATTAAGACAAACATAAAGCCTGCAAAATTCACAAAACATAACACAAAACACAAAAATAATACAAGATCTACGTTGAACAAAACATTAGGACAAACATGAAGCCTGCAAAATTCACAAAACACAACACAAAAGACAAAAATAATACAAGACCTACTTTAACCACAAAACATTAGGAAAAAACATGAAGCCTGCAAAATTCACAAAACACAACACACAACACAAAAATAATACAAGACCTACTTTAACCACAAACATTAGGAAAAAACATGAAGCCTACAGAATTCACAAAACACCATCCCCACACACCAAAATAATACAAGCCCTACGTTAACCACTAACATTAGGACAGCATGAAGCCTGCAAAATTCTAGAAACACAACACAAAATACCAAAAATAATACAAGACCTACGCTGACCAAAACATTAGGACAACATGAAACCTACAAAATTCTAAAAACACAACACAAAACCCCAAAATAATACAAGACCTACGTTAACCACCAACATTAGGACAGCATGAAGCCTGCAAAATTCACAAAACACAACACAAAACACAAAAATAATACAAGACCTACGTTAACCACAAACATTAGGACAAACATGAAGCCTGTAAAATTCACAAAACACCACCCAACACACCAGAATAATACAAGATCTACGTTGAACAAAACATTAGGACAAACATGAAGCCTGCAAAATTCACAAAACACAACACAAAACACAAAAATAATACAAGATCTACGTTGAACAAAACCTTAGTAAACATGAAGCCTGCAAAATTCACAAAACATAACACAAAACACAAAAATAATACAAGACCTACTTTAACCACAAACATTAGGAAAAAACATGAAGCCTGCAAAATTCACAAAACACCACCCAACCCGCTAAAAATAATACAAGACCTACGTTAACCACCAACATTAGGACAGCATGAAGCCTGCAAAATTCACAAAACACAACACAAAACACAAAAATAATACAAGACCTACGTTAACTACAACCATTAGGACGACATGAAACCTGCAAAATTCTAAAACACAACACAAAACCCCAAAAATAATACAAGTCCCACATTGACCAAAACATTAGGACAACATGAAACCTACAAAATTCTAAAAACACAACACAAAACACCAAAAATAATACAAGACCTACGTTAACCACCAACATTAGGACAACATGAAACCTGCAAAATTCCCAAAACATCACCCAACACACTAAAAATAATACAAGTCCTACATTGACCACAAACATTAGGACAACATGAAACCTACAAAATTCTAGAAACACAACCCAAAACACCGAAAATAATACAAGACCTACGTTAACTCCAAACATTAGGACGACATGAAACCTGCAAAATTCTAAAACACAACCCAAAACCCCAAAAATAATACAAGTCCCACATTGACCAAAACATTAGGACACATGAAGCCTGCACAATTCACAAAACACAACACAAAACACAAAAATAATACAAGACCTACTTTAACCACAAACATTAGGAAAAACATGAAGCCTGCAGAATTCACAAAACACCACCCCCCACACCAAAATAATACAAGACCTACGTTAACCACCAACATTAGGACCGCATGAAGCCTGCAAAATTCACAAAACACAACCCAAAACACAAAAATAATACAAGACCTACGTTGAACAAAACATTAGGACACATGAATCCTGTAAAATTCACAAAACACCACCCCAACACACCAAAATAATACAAGATCTACGTTGACCAAAACATTAAGACAAACCTGAAGCCTGCAAAATTCACAAAACACAACACAAAACACAAAAATAATACAAGATCTACGTTGAACAAAACATTAGGACAAACATGAAGCATGCAAAATTCACAAAACACAACACAAAACACAAAAATAATACAAGACCTACGTTAACCACCAACATTAGGACACATGAAGCCTGCACAATTCACAAAACACAACACAAAACACAAAAATAATACAAGACCTACTTTAACCACCAACATTAGGACAGCATGAAGCCTGCAAAATTCACAAAACACAACACAAAACACAAAAATAATACAAGACCTACGTTGAGCAAAAACATTAGGACACATGAATCCTGTAAAATTCACAAAACACAACACAAAACACAAAAATAATACAAGACCTACTTTACCCACAAACATTAGGAAAAACATGAAGCCTGCAAAATTCACAAAACACAACACAAAACACAAAAATAATACAAGACCTACGTTAACCACCAACATTAGGACAAACATGAAGCCTGCAAAATTCACAAAACACAACACAAAACACAAAAATAATACAAGACCTACGTTAACCACCAGCATTAGGACAGCATGAAGCCTGCACAATTCACAAAACACAACACAAAACACAAAAATAATACAAGACCTACTTTACCCACAAACATTAGGAAAAACATGAAGCCTGCAGAATTCACAAAACACCACCCCACACACCAAAATAATACAAGACCTACGTTAACCACCAACATTAGGACAAGCATGAAGCCTGCAAAATTCTAGAAACACAACACAAAACACAAAAATAATACAAGACCTACGATGACCAAAACATTAGGACAACATGAAACCTACAAAATTCTAAAAACACAACACAAAACCCCAAAATAATACAAGATCTACGTTAACCACCAACATTAGGACAGCATGAAGCCTGCAAAATTCACAAAACATAACACAAAACACAAAAATAATACAAGACCTACTTTAACCACAAACATTAGGAAAAACATGAAGCCTGCAAAATTCACAAAAGCACCACCCGACACACAAAAATAATACAAGATCTACGTTGAACAAAACATTAGGACAAACATGAAGCCTGTAAAATTCACAAAACACAACACAAAACACAAAAATAATACAAGATCTACGTTAACCCCCAACATTAGGACAAACATGAAGCCTGCAAAATTCACAAAACACAACACAATACACAAAAATAATACAAGACCTACTTTAACCACCAACATTAGGAAAAACATGAAGCCTGCATATTCACAAAAACACCACCCCACCCACCAAAATAATACAAGATCTACGTTAACCACCAACATTAGGACAAACATGAAGCCTGCAAAATTCACAAAACACCACCCTACCCACCAAAATAATACAAGACCTACGTTAACCACCAACATTAGGACAGCATGAAGCTTGCAAAATTCACAAAACACAACACACAAAACACAAAAATAATACAAGACCTACGTTGAACAAAACATTAGGACACATGAATCCTGCAAAATTCACAAAACACAACACAAAAGACAAAAATAATACAAGACCTACGTTAACCACCAGCATTAGGACACATGAAGCCTGCAAAATTCACAAAACATAACACAACACAAAAATAATACAAGATCTACGTTGAACAAAACATTAGGACAAACATGAAGCCTGCAAAATTCACAAAACACAACACAAAAGACAAAAATAATACAAGACCTACTTTAACCACAAACATTAGGAAAAACATGAAGCCTGCAAAATTCACAAAACACAACACACAACACACCAGAATAATACAAGACCTACTTTAACCACAAACATTAGGAAAAACATGAAGCCTACAGAATTCACAAAACACAACACAAAACACAAAAATAATACAAGACCTACTTTAACCACAAACATTAGGAAAAACATGAAGCCTGCAGAATTCACAAAACACCACCCAACACACCAGAATAATACAAGATCTACGTTGAACAAAACATTAGGACAAACATGAAGCCTGCAAAATTCACAAAACACAACACAAAACACAAAAATAATACAAGATCTACGTTGAACAAAACCTTAGGACAAACATGAAGCCTGCAAAATTCACAAAACACAACACAAAACACAAAAATAATACAAGACCTACGTTAACCACCAGCATTAGGACACATGAAGCCTGCACTATTCACAAAACACAACACAAAACACAAAAATAATACAAGACCTACTTTAACCACAAACATTAGGAAAAACATGAAGCCTGCAGAATTCACAAAACACCATCCCCACACACCAAAATAATACAAGACCTACGTTAACCACCACCATTAGGACAGCATGAAGCCTGCAAAATTCACAAAACACAACACAAAACACAAAAATAATACAAGACCTACGTTGAACAAAACATTAGGACAAACATGAAACCTGCAAAATTCACAAAGCATAACACAAAACACAAAAATAATACAAGTCCTACGTTGACCACAAACATTAGGACAAACATGAAACCTGCAAAATTCTAGAAACACAACACAAAACACCAAAATAATACAAGACCTACTTTAACCACAAACATTAGGAAAAAACATGAAGCCTGCAAAATTCACAAAAACACAACACAAAACACAAAAATAATACAAGACCTACTTTAACCACAAACATTAGGAAAAACATGAAGCCTGCAGAATTCACAAAACACCATCCCCACACACCAAAATAATACAAGACCTACGTTAACCACCAACATTAGGACAGCATGAAGCCTGCAAAATTCTAGAAACACAACACAAAATACCAAAAATAATACAAGACCTACGCTGACCAAAACATTAGGACAACATGAAACCTACAAAATTCTAAAAACACAACACAAAACCCAAAAATAATACAATACCTACGTTAACCACCAACATTAGGACCACACTTACCTTCTCCAGTCACAAAACAAAACACGAACCATTAAAATCACATCAGGACATAGTTGGTACTGCAGTGTAATTTATATATATATATAGAAATTGACTACTAGGCGGGGTATCCATGACTTACCCAATAAATAAACAAAAGTCAGTCTAGTGTGCACCCTCCGAACCATCCATCCAGCCAGCCATATGAAAAATGTTCTCCCACTGTATAAATAGGGAAAGCCTTACGATATGTATATGTATATCGTGTAATCTGTAATGTATTGTATACTTTCGATTGTATACTTTTTATGAATCTGTGCTCCAAACCATGTGATCATGGTTGTGAGTTAAATAAATGATGATGATGACACATAACAAAAGCCATGTGCTTCCCCTGTCACCTGTCAGCTGTCAGCTGGCAATTGTCACCTGTCAACTGTCAACTGTCACCTGTCACCTGTCACATGTCACATGCAAATTTCAAAAGATAAGGAACCCCACCCCCTGTCCCCCTCATGCATGATGCATACAAGCTACATCAAAGGAGTGAAGCCCCCACCCCTGTTTTTTAAAATCTAATTAACACATTCTGATGTCCACCTGGCACTTGAAACGGATTCTCAATAGCCACCTGGCACTTGAAAGGAGTGGAGAGAGCCCCCACCCTTGTTTACACAACACCCCTGTTTTTTAAAATCTAATTAACACATTCTCAATAGACACCTGGCACTTGAAAGGAATGGAGAGCCCTATTGTTCTCCGTTTCACACCTGTATGCGGAATCTCTGCACCTGGCACGGCCGCCGGCAAGGTAGGGAACATGTCACAGGACCATGAGCGAGGGAGGAAGGGTCAGATTCACACTCACACACACGCACACGCACACACACACACTGTACACACTCTGTCATGAAAAAAAAAAAACTATTATTAGCTTTCTTTATTTAATAATAACACTATGCTAATTATATTTATGATATATATATATAATATGATTTATGATTTATGGAATGTATGGAATTCAAGGAATGTAAATAATTGAATGCATAAATTAATTACTCATTTGCATAATTTATGCATTAATTGACTCAGTGGCGCCCCCAGTGGTCAAAAGGTGTAATGAACACACATCATATAAGACTACTGATGCGTATACCTGCAGACTATCAACCAGCAGTGCATGTGAGACTGATAGTACACATTTGAATTATTTTATTTGGTCCACACTTTAAAAGGAAAATGCATAAGGACACAAACAGTATGGGTGCAGTTATGTTACAATCACAAGCCTATGACACATGTTTTATCATGATACAGCATGCAAGAATGTCACTCAGCAGCGTCTCTGATAGCCATATTCGTTCACACGACGGTGCTCAGGACTAGGCTTAGTCTCATATGGTGGCATAGACAGTACAACAGGGACAGTACAACACCTCGCATGTCCTTCTGCCTCATCCTATGGACACTCCAAGCTGTCGAGAGTTCGAAACGCTCCCACAAACGCTCCCACGCTGTGGGCATGTCCCAGGCTGGACCATCAGAGAGAACGGAGCCGTCTCACACCGCCGCCCGGTGACAACACACGGCGTCCGCTTGCCGTAGGGAAGTTGCCGACTCACCGGGTCTCTCCCGGTGACGCTGCACCCTCCATACTCCCTAGCCGCTCTCATGGGCCTGGAAGTCCACACACCGCTGCCCCGATGGCGGACCGACACAACGGGGAAGTCACCGAGTCCACTGCCTCTCCTCCCGGCACCTGTTGTTCACGGGAGGGACCAACAGGCAGCGTGGCGCCGGTAGTAGACTACGTCGCTGGGTACATCTTGACGTGATATCCTGACACACAGCCACCGCCACAGGAGTTGCAAAAGTTCCAAAAGCTGTACCCACTACATTAACGATCGTAGTTAGAACGGGTGCGGTTGTTAGATGTTAAAGAACAAGCAAAGTTGGCGTCCACCGGCGTTTCCACCGTGCAGCCATTGCTGCGCGTGCACACACACACACACACACACACACACACTGACACGCACACGCACACGCACACACACACACACACACACACACACACACACACACCAGGGGTCTTCCACCTTTTACAGGCCAAGGACCCCCCCTAGCTGAGAGAGATGAAGTAGGGACCCCCCCCTAGCTGAGAGATGAAGCAGGAACCCCCCTAGCTGAGAGAGATGAAGCAGGGACCCCCCTAGCTGAGAGAGATGAAGCAGGGACCCCCCTAGCTGAGAGAGATGAAGCAGGAACCCCCCTAGCTGAGAGAGATGAAGCAGGGACCCCCCTAGCTGAGAGAGATGAAGCAGGAACCCCCCTAGCTGAGAGAGATGAAGCAGGAACCCCCCTAGCTGAGAGAGATGAAGCAGGGACCCCCCCCTAGCTGAGAGATGTGTATGTGTACTGTACATCAAGGGACTAAAATACATTAGTCCATATACAGTACAGTAAGAGCAACACGCAACGTCAGCCTGGAAGTTGTTAACCCTGATAATGAAGTCAACCCATTTTTCTACAAATTCCGTCTAAGTTTTCATGTCAGTGGTTTTCAAATTATGTCATGTCAAGGACCCCAAAAATTATATGTAATTGGCCCCCATCTGAAAATATGTTGTTCCCAGAAGCAAAGCTTTGAGTTAAAAACGTTCGCTCTGAAAGAATATATACTCAATGATTTCAGGCACTGTACAAAAGGCCCTAATTGAAATGGACAATTAAGTCACATCCAGTGCAGGTGCGATTATTATAGCACAGGGTCACCGTGCCCTTGATGAGAGCTTTCATTCACTTCAGAATAAGGACAGGAGAGGAGAACACCGGCCTCAATGTGAAAAGGTTTGAAAACAACACACATTAACCAAAAGACCAAAAAATAACTGAGAACATGCATATAAGAGGTTTCCATGCATTAACCACTGCATTAAGGTCTAGAGTCCATGCATTAACCACTGCATTAAGGTCTAGAGTCCATGCATTAACCACTGCATTAAGGTCTAGAGTCCATGCATTAACCACTGCATTAAGGTCTAGAGTCCATGCATTAACCACTGCATTAAGGTCTAGAGTCCATGCATTAACCACTGCATTCAGGTCTAGAGTCCATGCATTAACCACTGCATTAAGGTCTAGAGTCCATGCATTAACCACTGCATTCAGGTCTAGAGTCCATGCATTAACCACTGCATTCAGGTCTAGAGTCCATGCATTAACCACTGCATTAAGGTCTAGAGTCCATGCATTAACCACTGCATTAAGGTCTAGAGTCCATGCATTAACCACTGCATTAAGGTCTAGAGTCCATGCATGCTGTGCTAAACCACTGCATTAAGGTCTAGAGTCCATGCATTAACCACTGCATTAAGGTCTAGAGTCCATGCATTAACCACTGCATTAAGGTCTAGAGTCCATGCATTAACCACTGCATTAAGGTCTAGAGTCCATGCATTAACCACTGCATTAAGGTCTAGAGTCCATGCATTAACCACTTAAGGTCTAGAGTCCATGCATTAACCACTGCATTAAGGTCTAGAGTCCATGCATGCTGTGCTAAACCACTGCATTAAGGTCTAGAGTCCATGCATTAACCACTGCATTCAGGTCTAGAGTCCATGCATTAACCACTGCATTCAGGTCTAGAGTCCATGCATTAACCACTGCATTCAGGTCTAGAGTCCATGCATTAACCACTGCATTCTGGTCTAGAGTCCATGCATTAACCACTGCATTCAGGTCTAGAGTCCATGCATGCTGTGCTAATGTGTCCCTGCATGAGCACACAGTCTCTGAGTGGATGCGTATACCTGCAGACTATCAACCAGCAGTGCATGTGAGACTGATAGTACACATTTGAATTATTTTATTTGGTCCACACTTTAAAAGGAAAATGCATAAGGACACAAACAGTATGGGTGCAGTTATGTTACAATCACAAGCCTATGACACATGTTTTATCATGATACAGCATGCAAGAATGTCACTCAGCAGCGTCTCTGATAGCCATATTCGTTCACACGACGGTGCTCAGGACTAGGCTTAGTCTCATATGGTGGCATAGACAGTACAACAGGGACAGTACAACACCTCGCATGTCCTTCTGCCTCATCCTATGGACACTCCAAGCTGTCGAGAGTTCGAAACGCTCCCACAAACGCTCCCATGCTGTGGGCATGTCCCAGGCTGGACCATCAGAGAGAACGGAACCGTCTCACACCGCCGCCCGGTGACAACACACGGCGTCCGCTTGCCGTAGGGAAGTTGCCGACTCACCGGGTCTCTCCCGGTGACGCTGCACCCTCCATACTCCCTAGCCGCTCTCATGGGCCTGGAAGTCCACACACCGCTGCCCCGATGGCGGACCGACACAACGGGGAAGTCACCGAGTCCACTGCCTCTCCTCCCGGCACCTGTTGTTCACGGGAGGGACCAACAGGCAGCGTGGCGCCGGTAGTAGACTACGTCGCTGGGTACATCTTGACGTGATATCCTGACACACAGCCACCGCCACAGGAGTTGCAAAAGTTCCAAAAGCTGTACCCACTACATTAACGATCGTAGTTAGAACGGGTGCGGTTGTTAGATGTTAAAGAACAAGCAAAGTTGGCGTCCACCGGCGTTTCCACCGTGCAGCCATTGCTGCGCGTGCACACACACACACACACACACACACACACACACACTGACACGCACACGCACACGCACACACACACACACACACACACCAGGGGTCTTCCACCTTTTACAGGCCAAGGACCCCCCCTAGCTGAGAGAGATGAAGTAGGGACCCCCCCCTAGCTGAGAGATGAAGCAGGAACCCCCCTAGCTGAGAGAGATGAAGCAGGGACCCCCCTAGCTGAGAGAGATGAAGCAGGGACCCCCCTAGCTGAGAGAGATGAAGCAGGAACCCCCCTAGCTGAGAGAGATGAAGCAGGGACCCCCCTAGCTGAGAGAGATGAAGCAGGAACCCCCCTAGCTGAGAGAGATGAAGCAGGAACCCCCCTAGCTGAGAGAGATGAAGCAGGGACCCCCCCCCTAGCTGAGAGATGTGTATGTGTACTGTACATCAAGGGACTAAAATACATTAGTCCATATACAGTACAGTAAGAGCAACACGCAACGTCAGCCTGGAAGTTGTTAACCCTGATAATGAAGTCAACCCATTTTTCTACAAATTCCGTCTAAGTTTTCATGTCAGTGGTTTTCAAATTATGTCATGTCAAGGACCCCAAAAATTATATGTAATTGGCCCCCATCTGAAAATATGTTGTTCCCAGAAGCAAAGCTTTGAGTTAAAAACGTTCGCTCTGAAAGAATATATACTCAATGATTTCAGGCACTGTACAAAAGGCCCTAATTGAAATGGACAATTAAGTCACATCCAGTGCAGGTGTGATTATTATAGCACAGGGTCACCGTGCCCTTGATGAGAGCTTTCATTCACTTCAGAATAAGGACAGGAGAGGAGAACACCGGCCTCAATGTGAAAAGGTTTGAAAACAACACACATTAACCAAAAAACCAAAAAATAAGTGAGAACATGCATATAAGAGGTTTCTGCCCGACGACAGCTGGATGAAACGAATGTTTTAAGTGCTCTATTGTATAACGAGGGGCTCTTTGAAGTGTGTGCAGAGCAAAAATAAGACCCAACGACTGGAAATGTTTGATAGGAGCCCATATGCACCACCACGATAGCACTCTGTTATCTAAAAGTAACAATTATCACGATAGTATCCCTGCTGCTCCACACAGGCCTGCAGTACAGCCAACCAGGTGAATAAATCACAGACTGAGGCTTTAACTTGCTTTCATGAAATATCCGAGACCATTATAGGCTTCATGGGAGATAGTGCTTCTGTATTCTGCCGATAGTTTGGCCAATTCAAACGCTCTATGGTCTATTCTATCACTGGTTTGACCACTTCAAAGGCTAATCTATTGCTGGTTTGACCACTTCAAATATAGGCCAATGTATTCTATTGCTGGTTTGACCTCTTCAAAGGCCAATCTATTCTATTGCTGGTTTGACCACTTCAAAGGCCAATCTATTCTATCACTGGTTTGACCTCTTCAAAGGCCAATCTATTCTATCACTGGTTTGACCTCTTCAAAGGCCAATCTATTCTATCACTGGTTTGACCTCTTCAAAGGCTAATCTATTCTATCACTGGTTTGACCACTTCAAAGGCCATTCTATTGCTGGTTTGACCACTTCAAATACTCCTCAATCTCGATCTAGAAGCTCACAACGCGCCCCAAGCTCTGTTCATTTTGAACATGTTTGAGAGATCTTGAAAGTGATAAACTAAGTTATTATTTAAAAAATTGTGTAACACACGCCTTCTCTTCTGACTGTCACAATACATGCTCAGATGGGGGTCTGCGATGAAATGAGAACCACCTACTGTGACACAACAAGCATAGCATTTGCAATTCACCCTTTGTCAAGTCCCGCCTGTGGTTCCGCCCCTCTTCGCCCCCATTGGTTGCCGTTTCGTGGTTGGACAAAAATCCAAAAATCCACTACCATTGATAAAAGGGAGGGGTGCCCAAAAGGTAGACTGATCTACCAGTAGACCAGGCTGTGCAGGTAGAACACATGACCCTCCCCTAAAAATATATCTTATATATTAATGCAAAAATATATATTTTTGGCATCTGCCACTTGCATTTAGGTGACTTGATTGATTGACATAAAAACGGGCCTGTCAGCTAAACCCACAATGCAATACTTTGTTTTTAACCCATTCTGACCGGGCACCCATTTTGGTGTTGGCATCATGTTATGCTTTAGCTATTGAAAAATAGCAGATCTACAAGCTCATATCGCGCCACCGAGTGGCGCGATATGAGCTTGTACGTCTGCTATTTTTGAAAAATCGAAGAACGACTGTATTTTTTCAGCAATGCGATAATTCGTTTTTTTTGGTGGGTAGATCTTGTTGAGCTGGTCATTTTGAAAGTAGCTCTCAAGTCAAAAAAGGATGAGCACCCCTGATATACTGTAAGGTGTTTTTCAGTAGCTTCGTATTGATATTCTGTGCATTCAATTCTTTTAAATGTGGGGTCGGTAAAAAGGAACATCAAATGTGCAGCATGGTGATATGCCCATATCATGTTTGTTTTTAGTTGATCTTTTCTCCAAAAAAATATGTTTTAGCAAATTCAACATAAAACAGGCGGAACCAGGGCGGAACAAGGCAGAAAGAGCCTGCTGGTTAGTCAGTCAGGGAACAATCAGAAGGCTGACAAATGGTGAATTATGGGCGTATAAGTACTGTGGGCCCACGACTTCCAGAAATGCCCTTTCGAGGCGAGGTCCGAGAGGGAGAGAGACTGAGTGAGGAGGAGAGACAGAATGAGAATTAACGAGTGCACAAACGAGAGAGAGAGAGAGCTTGTTGTTATAGCTAGTTCTACGTGTGATTGGCAGGGGAGTGACTCACTGGTGTGTGTGAGTGAGGACTAGGATTCCCGGAAAACAGTCCAATTATAATAAAAGTGTGAACAGAGGGAGTGGGTTGATCTTAATCACAACAGACTGAAGGGGAAAAAACACAGGGAGCTCTAGAAGAGAAAAAGAGGTTGAGATCGATGCATGGCAGGAGACAAGACTTCAGGGAGGAAGAATATGTTAACCATGTGAACCCCATGGCGTGGAAAGTTAAAACATTGTGTGAAATCAGCCGATGCACCAGCCACGTATACTCCGTAGGCCTATACAGTTCGCTTTAAGTTGTTAATAAGCCTCCCAAAGACTTGACAATAATGGATCACAATGAGAAGCCATTTTAACAAAGGAACACCGCCACAAGTACTCAAGACACTTCAGAATCGGAAGGGTTCCTTTCTCAGTTTATCATTGTTTCTCATGATGTCACCCCGCAGCTGTTATATTCCCCCGAAATCCACCAGGATTGTGGGGGCGACACGGTGCATTCACCCATCAATCAGGGTTGCATCATGACACCTTGGATATATCACACGGGCCACTGCTCTTCACTGGAGCACCGCTCTAACACGGTCACCTATTGGCAGGAGGAAAGCCATCCATCCACCCACCCATCCATCCACCCAACCACCCACCCACCCACCCACCCATCCATCCACCCACCCACCCACCCACCCACCCATCCATCCACCCAACCACCCACCCATCCATCCATCCATCCATCCATCCGTCTTTCCTCTGTTTATCGTGCAGGTAACAGCTCCAGCAGACAACAGCGCACCAAAGTCCTGACGTCAGTCGCTCATGCATGCCCTTGTTCCAAGGGCTTTGCGTAAGTTTTTCTCTATGGGGAATAACACGAGGTCATCTTAAAATGGTCTCATAATGCATTGTGGTCCAAAAACCTCCTACTGTATGTACTGTACTGTACTGTACTGTACGCCCACCTGTACAGCAGGTCTACTGAAGCAGGAAGTCTCTCTAGTCTCCACAACTAATACCAGAACTCGCTCAATTCTCAACCAGTTGTCAAGTGTTCTGGTAGGTTACAAATATCATACATGTAAGTATGTTATATGATATGATGTTGGATACATATACGATAATGGATAATTAGGTCAGCGGTTTTTAACCCATTCTGGGCGGGAACCCATCTTGGTGTTAGCACTATGTTATGCTTTAGCTATTGAAAAATAGCAGATCTACAAGCCCATACGAGCTTGTAGGTCTGCCATTTTTGAAAAATCGAAGAACGACTGACATTTTTAGAATCTGATCTCAGGTCAGAATGGGTTAATCAGACCAGTGTGTGTCCAGTGGAAACCTCGTATGAATCTGATTTCAGGTCAGAATGGGTTAACTAGTGGTCCGGGGACCACCAGTGGTCCTTGAGGGGGTTCCAGGTGATCCCCAGCTAAATGATAAGATTTGGTTTCACTTTACGCTCTCAAGAGTTAATTTATTGTTAAACAACTGCATTACTTAATGTGCAAGAAGTCTACACAATTAGAGAATTCAAATCAATACAGCAAGTTGTGGACGAGATCTCAACAAAATGTTTTTTCGCTTTGGGTCTGCGAGGCAAAATCTCATCACATGGTGGTCCGTGGCTCAAAATTAAATGCCAAATAAATGATGGGCCTTGATATGAAAAGGGTTGAAAAGTACTAGACTTAGGTAGTTACTGTATAACTCAAGCAGTGTCAAAGCTCAAAGTCGTACGATTTGTCACACACGTTTTAGCAAGGAAATTTGTTCTCCGCATTTGACCCATCTCTTGGAGCGGTGAGCTGCAGCTGTGCCGCGCTCAGGAAAGCATTTGATTAGTAGATTAGACCCCCCCCAATGCAACCCATTGATTCCGAGTGCCAAGCAGGGAGGCATTGGGTCCCATTTTTACAGTCTTGCTAGTCCACTAGCATCGAACGGGGGGGGGGGGCATATTATAGGCTCTAGCTCATGAAGGCCGATTCAGGCGTTGAGCCACTAACCACTATACTGCTACGCCAACACCAATCTGAGAACCCATCGTCAAGAAATAGAGGAAAAACAGCGCACTATTTTCCTTTGATTTTGACGTTACAACTGTCCACATATACTGTGTAGGACTCACAACAACTTCCTGTGATCAACGCTGGTCCAAACGGCATGAAGCCCCCTTTTTCCCATGGTCAAAACCATCTCTCCTGTGGGTGCGTGTGTGTGTGCGCTCGTGTGTGTGTGTGTGTGTGTGCGCTCGTGTGTGTGTGTGTGTGTGTGTGTGTGTGCTCCTGTGTGTGTGCTCGTGTGTGTGTGTGTGTGTGTGTGTGTGCGTGTGCGTATGCGTGTGTGCAGTCGGAACAAAGCAAAGAGGAAAGAACACGGTCCCGAGGGGAACGTCCTCTCCTTTTAAAAAACAAAGCTATTCCTGCCCCGTCTTTTTTTTGCCATGATATCGTCTCTGTCGCGTCGAAACCTCATATGACCAAAAAATTTATGTTATCCTTTTCAGGATTCGAAGAAAGCAAATTAAGTACAGCAGATCTACAAGCTCGACCGTGCCGCGTGCCGAGCTTGTGGATCTGCTATACGTTGGATGCCTTTTGTGTGAAGCTGTATAACAGTACGATGGAGTGTAGGGCGTTAGAAACGGTTAGAATATGGAGATAAGAGGTTTTTTTTCTGCCCCCGGACAGCAACGATATAATGGTCTTTATCGTGGGCTTGGATCTGGCTGTGGGTTCCTGTGGGATGTGACCGTATCCCACCACCGCGGGTCAGATCAAAAAGAACCCCCCACCCCTCTTCCTCCTCCCCCCTATCGCGTTATCTCCCCACTCCCTCGCTCTCTTCCTGTCCAAGCCTCTGAACAATCTGAAGGTTTTTCCTCTGCTCTTCTCCCCCCCCTCTGTTCCTTCATTTGGTCCTTCTTTCTCTCTCTCTCTATCAGCATGGGCACACTTGGGCCGACAGCCGCGGACAGAAGAAGCTGTGTTTTACGTCATTTCAGAGTTTTTAAGACAGCTGGTGGATGGAAAAGAAGCCCCATTCTCTCTCTCTCTCTCTCTCTCTCTGCAGTCATGGGTGTGTGTGTGATGTCAGGACTGACTCACTCAGCGTGACAGAATCCAGGTGGAATTGTGTGGAACAGATAATCTCCTCTCCACTGTGTGTGTGTGTGTGTGTGTGTGTGTGTGTGTGTGTGTGTGTGTGTGTGTGTGTGTGTGTGTGTGTGTGTGTGTGTGTGTGTGTGTGTGTGTGTGTGTGTGTGTGTGTGTGTGTGTGTGTGCGCGCGTGCGTGCATGCGTTCTCTCCCCCACACTTGCACAATTATGTCTGTTTCCTTTGCAAGACGGCCATGGCACTGGGACAGTGGGACAGTGGGACAGTGGTACAGTGGGACACTGGGACAGTGGTACAGTGGTACAGTGGTACAGTGGGACACTGGGACAGTGGGACAGTGGTACAGTGGGACAGTGGTACACTGGGACAGTGGGACACTGGGACAGTGGGACACTGGGACAGTGGGACAGTGGGACAGTGGGACAGTGGGACAGTGGGACAGTGGGACAGTGGGACACTGGGACAGTAGGACAGTGGGACAGTGGTACAGTGGTACAGTGTGTGTGTGTGTGTGCGCGCGTGCGTGCGTTCTCTCCCCCACACTTGCACAATTATGTCTGTTTCCTTTGCAAGACGGCCATGGCACTGGGACAGTGGGACAGTGGGACAGTGGGACAGTGGTACAGTGGGACAGTGGGACAGTGGGACAGTGGGACACTGGGACAGTGGGACACTGGGACAGTGGGACAGTGGTACAGTGGGACAGTGGTACAGTGGTACAGTGGGACAGTGGGACAGTGGTACAGTGGGACAGTGGGACACTGGGACACTGGGACAGTGGGACAGTGGGACAGTGGTACA
Organism: Protomyctophum parallelum; assembly: GCF_964188405.1. Classification (NCBI taxonomy): domain Eukaryota; kingdom Metazoa; phylum Chordata; class Actinopteri; order Myctophiformes; family Myctophidae; genus Protomyctophum; species Protomyctophum parallelum. The sequence continues at coordinate 42,177,440 of NC_139708.1, forward strand.
GTGGGACAGTGGTACAGTGGGACAGTGGGACAGTGGGACAGTGGTACAGTGGGACAGTGGGACAGTGGTACAGTGGGACACTGGGACAGTGGGACAGTGGTACAGTGGGACAGTGGGACAGTGGGACAGTGGTACAATGGCACTGGGACAGTGGTACAATGGGACAGTGGGACAGTGGTACAGTGGGACACTGGGACAGTGGGACAGTGGGACAGTGGGACAGTGGGACAGTGGTACAGTGGGACACTGGGACAGTGGGACAGTGGGACAGTGGGACAGTGGTACAATGGCACTGGGACAGTGGGACACTGGGACAGTGGGACAGTGGGACACTGGGACAGTGGGACAGTGGGACAGTGGGACAGTGGTACAATGGCACTGGGACAGTGGGACACTGGGACAGTGGGACAGTGGTACAATGGCACTGGGACAGTGGTACAATGGGACAGTGGGACAGTGGAACAGTGGTACAATTGGACAATGGCAGAATGATGCCTCAAGGGCACTTCGACACTAGCCTCGGAAACCCAGACGTTTTTATTTCCAGGGGGAAAAAAAGTCTTGGGCCGAGTCCACTTCAATTCGGCATAGTTAGCGCAAACGTCGATCACTCTCTGCTGATTTCTGATCGTCTGCACCTTTGTTAACGCACACACGTACACACGTACACACACACTCCTCTCTCTCTCTCTCTCTCTCTCTGTCGCTCTAATTAATTAGTCTCATGTCGCGCAGCTGCGTCTAGTTTCTCCCGGCGGATCCTGCCGGGAGCTGCCTATGCCATAGAAAGCAGAGGTGGACCCCAGGCTACTTCCACACTAACTCTGGGAACAAAAATACGTCAATGGGAATTTAATGTCTGTGTAGGACGAAAATAGCCGATTTGCTCGTCTACATATGACATAAATTCTCCCTTCATTGTCAATGGCATTGAATATTATATATTATAGCAGTGGATATAGAAGGGGCTATAGCGCCTCTCAGAAAAAGGTCTGTAAATCAGACCTAATGAAAACATCATTAGCATCTTCTCAGCCATGCACACATGAGTCTCGTCTACGGTTTGCACAGCAGGCAGTGGTGGAAAGTAACTAAATACATTTACTTAAGTACAATTTTGAGGAATTTGTACTTTACTTGAGTATTTCCAATACTTTAACTTCTACTTCTACATTTTGGATCATAAATATTGTACTTTTACTCCACTACATTTATTTGAAAACTTTAGTTACTAGTTACTTTGGGGATTGTAATTTTGATTACAATCCATCAATTAACCATCCATTAACCATTAACCTATTAATCTACAAGCTCACAATGCGTCACATCGCGACGCATTGTGAGCTTGTAGATCTGCTATTTTCACAAGATTTTGTACACATATTGAACTTGTGAAATGGCAATATATTCTGCAATATAATGTAACGTAACGTAGATGTAAAATTAGTACGGTTACTTTTAGCACTTTAAGTAAGCCAATATTTTTGTACTTTTACTTATAGTGAATGAGTATACATTTTGAATACAGGACTTTTACTTATAACCGAGTACATCTACATTGCAGCATTTATACTTTTACTTAAGTAAAACATTTGAGTGCTTTTTCTTGACCACCGCGCTCTGACTGTAGGTGCGAGTGGTGACACATAATCTGTGATTACCCACCCAGGTGGGTAATCACAGATTGGGACTGTGTAATAAAGTCTCCGTTAGCAATCAACGATGTGACTAGCAATTACTTTTAGTACTTTTCCCACCACTGACAGCAGGGCGTCTGGGGCATCATCTCTGCCGTAGCACCCTATAGGGTACCGTCAAAGTATTCAGATGCCCCCCCCCCCCCCGGCACGGACTGGCGCCAAGGCGCTCACTTTGAGAAGCACTTCTCCACACAATGCAACACGTATACCGCAGCAGATGGCGAGTTATGTAAGGTCACAGGAGCTAAGGCACTCCGTAGTAAGGCTGCCATCTTGGCGAATACATGAATAACGGAAAATAAAGAGAGCTGATTGAAGCCAACTCCTCTGAAGCATTATCCATTTATATATGCCGCGTTATAGCATTCAAAGATCTGCAGGGGATCAGCTCAGCTCCAGCTTATACGGTGCATATTTGTTCAAATCTTTGAACATACTGCACATATTCTTTTTAATATATTTTTAGCATATTTCAACTCAAATCTTTGCTGCATGCTGGGGGTCCCTATATGGAACAAAGCATTTTTTTAGATATAGGGCTCAGAGGTGGGTGTCCTTGACATGAAAACATATACGTCTGTTAGGATTTAGAAGACATTTTTACAATACTTTTGAATTGTTTATGTGAATTGAATTGTTACACTTCTCTTTTTTTCATATGGGGGGGATGGGGGTTCGCGAAAAAATCACTTTGGGGGTCCTTATAGAGAACCAGTGATCATAGTATATTCATAGTATATATGTATAGTATAGTATAGTATAGTATAGTATAGAGTTATAGTTTCATTATTATAGATATTCCACTGACGTCTTAGCTTACGCATGTTTCATGATAACTACTTTTTATGTATGTATGCCTAAATTGTAAATTGTAAAATGTCACTCCAATGCAGACACCATTTCCAGCACGCAGCCCGTGCTGTAGCTGGCGGCGCCGTGCCTGCTGTCTCAGCAGCACGTTACGTTGGTCAGCACTGACCATATGCTCCAGTCACGAGTCACCAGGACCTCATGGTTCAGTCACGAGTCACCAGGACCTCATGGTTCACGTCCCAACTCCCACCATGTCTATACCCCTCCCCTCCCCCCCTCCGCCCCTAAAGGCCTATTCATAGTCCGAAGAGGGGACCAACGGAAACTATACGACATGACGTCATGCCGCGGTGGTCACGGCTCACACAACAATAGGTTAGTGATAGTCTTTTGAATTAAAAAAAAATATATATATAGTTTTAGTCACATCTGAAATGTTTCAGTTTTAGTCTAGTTTTAGTTGACTAAATACGCTGGTGATTTTAGATTGTATAGCTTGCAGATCTGCTATTTCTGAGTAGCAAACATTTAAATGGATGAAGTGGTTAAAATGATTGTGATGCTATACGGTAATTACTGTTGCAGGGTAAGCCCATGGAACCCCCTCAAGTATGGGGGTGATTGGCTCCTGGAACCCCCTCAAGTATGGGGGTGATTGGCTCCTGGAACCCCCTCAAGTATGGGAGTGATTGGCTCCCGCTTTGAGAACCCCCCCCCCTCCCAAAAAAACCCCCTTAACTGTAAGTTAAGCTTGTGGTACGAGGAACAGTCCTTCCAGTGAGGTTGAGAGGATTGGTTTGGTGCCAACATCTCCAAAGTGTGCTTGGCCCGCGGTAGCGACGGGCGCGGTAGCGATTAGCGGTGCTGCTAATTATAGCCCTGGAATTGGCTGAGCATATGCATGGCACTGCCACCGGAGGTAGGTAAAGGTAACGCCCAACCGCTAATCATAGACCGATGATGTCATCAGATGCTGTCTTGTGTTTCTACGACCATCCCCCGAATCTGACATAGCAGACATGCAATAGGGGCGAGTGGAGGAGGAATTATAATGTGTGTCGTGTCAGACGTCAATTAGATAATTAGCTGGGCTGGTGCCGTTATTATGATGAGGATGATTAGGACTGGAATGTCTCATGAGGCAACAATAGCTTCCCAATGTGGTGTTTGAGTCTGTGATCTTTAATGATGCCCTGTAATTTATCCATGGATCAATCAATCAATCAATCAACCAGTAAATCAGTACATCAATCAATCAGTCAATCAAGCAAATCAACTCAATCAACAGGTATGCATGCCTAATTTATATACTGTTGTATGACCAATCGCAAAACCACAAGCTCCCTATTGAAGAACCCATGCTGGACGGACAGACACACTGGTTTTATTTGGGCGATTGATTTACTGCAGACATCATAGACTGGTCTCCCTCAGTGAGGATATAGTGACACAGGTAGGCCTGTCACAAGTATTACACAATCATCTGATCGCAATTATTTGAGATGATCGCAATTATTTGAGATGATCGCAATTATTTGAGATGATCGCAATTATTTTCGCGTAATTGTCATAATCGTCATTTCCATTTTGAATTTTCATGTGCTTGATTCCACCATTCATATAAACAGTTAATCAAGTTATTTGTCGTACATCTGCTCAACAACAGAAATTACATATATATTGGTATATGGCCCAATGCCGAAAGCCAAAAATACACTTAAAATTAAATGAATCATCAAACTAAATGTTTGATTGTGACAGCACAAGACACACAGGTGTCAGTATATGAACACGAGACCCATAGCTGCAGATTACGAGGTCTTCACTGGGATTTTACTTTGAGTCCTGGAAGTAAAGTTAGAGGAGAGCTGAGGTCTGTGAATATCAGAAATATACAGCATGGAGTTCAAGTATGGAGAAAAGGTGAGGTCCAGAGAGTGATCCAGAAATACACCCGTGTGAGACTTCTAAATGTTCCGAGCTGAATTCAGTGTGAACTGAAGTTCAGTGAAGTTCCACCGGCAACAAAAGATCGATGCTGGCAAAGAAAGAGCATGTAACCTACAGTATATGGTGTATTGTATTGTGCATGCGTTCGTGCCTGCCAAGGAGGGGGGGGGGGCACGCAGTTATCAACTATGTAGTATAGTTGCCATGGTGATAATGGGTTAGAAATAATTCAGCAGGAGATAGTCAGTAAGCTGAGAGAGAGAGAGAGAGAGAGAGAGAGAGAGAGGTTGGCATCACAGATTAATATTCTATGCTCTGTGGATGAATTGTGGTCCTATACTGTGTGTGGAAACACGTCCCTGGGACGTTTTAGTGCTATCCTTGCCTATACAGGTCTCACTGCACCTCTGTACTAGCCTGGGTAAACCCACTCCCCCTGGGGGGAGGGGTTTACCCAGGCTACCTCTGTACTGTAGGGGGGAGGGGTTTACCCAGGCTACCTCTGTACTGTAGGGGGAGGGGTTTACCCAGGCTACCTCTGTACTGTAGGGGGGAGGGGTTTACCCAGGCTACCTCTGTACAGTAGGGGGGAGGGGTTTACCCAGGCTACCTCTGTACTGTAGGGGGGAGGGGTTTACCCAGGCTACCTCTGTACTGTAGGGGGGAGGGGTTTACCCAGGCTACCTCTGTACAGTAGGGGGGAGGGGTTTACCCAGGCTACCTCTGTACTGTAGGGGGGAGGGGTTTACCCAGGCTACCTCTGTACAGTAGGGGGGAGGGGTTTACCCAGGCTACCTCTGTACAGTAGGGGGGAGGGGTTTACCCAGGCTACCTCTGTACAGTAGGGGGGAGGGGTCTACCCAGGCTACCTCTGTACAGTTTCCATTGCTTACTAATAAAGTAATCAATCAACAAATCCATTGACCCCAAGCCGGAACACAATCAATTGATTGATCATTAACTCATTGACGTATACATACGTCATTTCAGTCCAATGCACAGAGTGCCATTTGACGTACATATACAGCACGTCATTTGGTGTTTTCAGTGTTTTCCATAGAGGGCGCTCTTCCGCAACCTGTGAGTGATCCTGTAAAGACTTCAGAAGAAGAGTACACCCGCAAATCCAGGCCGGTTTAGTCTAATACAGTGGGTTTAAATCCAGGCCGGTCTAGTCTCATGATTATTACTCATCTACAAACGATTATAAATGTTTATAAATGCTTTATAACAGGTCGTTATTGTAAAGTGTTACCGATAACAATTCTTCTACATTCTCTAATTGTGTAGACTTCTTGTAAATTAAATAATGCAGATGTTTAACATAATTTAACTAACTAAATGTTTAATTTTACACTCAAGAGTTAAAGATCTATAAGGGTCCATTTGGTTACCAACTTTCCATCATTTAGCTGGGGGACCACTTGGAACCCCCCCAGACCACGGGTTGAAAAACAATAATATTATTATATTATACATTTTCTCTGCTTTCTGTTCCCAGACAGCATTTTTGGTGAAAACAAGCCAACAACTGAAGAACGGAACATCGCGGTGACACACTTTCTTCCCCCGATGAAAATATAGAGTCTCTCTTCTTTCCCTTGAGATATTTGGTGTGTACATCAACATGGAACAAAATATTCTGGGAGTCGTAAAATAAACTCTGGCAGTGTGACTGTGCAGACTGTTGTCTGGCAGTAAATGAGTGAAACAAAATATACAATACAACAATACAACAATATACCCATTTGATGGTTCTTGTGGTTACAGGGTCCACCCTGAGACTGGGAGGTTGTGGGTTCGATCCCCGGCCGGGTCATACCAAGGACTCTGAAAAATGGGACAGTGCCTCCCTGCTTGGCACTCAGCATCAAGGGTTGGATTGGAGGTAAGTCTCTGCGACATATAGCTTCATGTCCAGGGGGTGTACTTGTGCATCAAGCTGCCTCATGGCTACAGAAACAGGAGATAGGCTCCTGCCCTATGGGCCTCATGGCTACAGAAACAGGAGGTAGGCTCCTGCCCTATGGGCCTCATGGCTACAGAAACAGGAGGTATAGGCTCCTGCCCTATGGGCCTCATGGCTACAGAAACAGGAGGTAGGCTCCTGCCCTATGGGCCTCATGGCTACAGAAACAGGAGGTAGGCTCCTGCCCTATGGGCCTCATGGCTACAGAAACAGGAGGTAGGCTCCTGCCCCTATGGGCCTCATGGCTACAGAAACAGGAGGTAGGCTCCTGCCCCTATGGGCCTCATGGCTACAGAAACAGGAGATAGGCTCCTGCCCTATGGGCCTCATGGCTACAGAAACAGGAGGTAGGCTCCTGCCCTATGGGCCTCATGGCTACAGAAACAGGAGGTAGGCTCCTGCCCCTATGGGCCTCATGGCTACAGAAACAGGAGGTAGGCTCCTGCCCTATGCGGGCCTCATGGCTACAGAAACAGGAGGTAGGCTCCTGCCCTATGCGTCCTCATGGCTACAGAAACAGGAGGTAGGCTCCTGCCCTATGGGCCTCATGGCTACAGAAACAGGAGGTAGGCTCCTGCCCTATGGGCCTCATGGCTACAGAAACAGGAGATAGGCTCCTGCCCTATGGGCCTCATGGCTACAGAAACAGGAGATAGGATCCTGCACTATGGGTCTCATGGCTACAGAAACAGGAGATAGGATCCTGCACTATGGGTCTCATGGCTACAGAAACAGGAGATAGGCTCCTGCCCTATGGGTCTCATGGCTACAGAAACAGGAGATAGGCTCCTGCCCTATAGTCCTCATGGCTACAGAAACAGGAGATAGGCTCCTACCCTATATGGGGCTCATGGCTCGGCAAGGCTTGCTTACTTACTACTGTGCCCTGGTCCCGAGACGGTTGGGAGCCATTGCACCATGCAGTGTTTGTATTGAGACAGTATTTCCCTTAAGGCCAATGCTCTGCCAACAGAACATTCACACAGGCTATACGGTAACATGGTACAGTACAGGGCACTGTCTGGGAATGAGGCAAAGACCACATTAGAATTATATTGGATTTGGGACGGAGGTTGCCAGAAATTCTGTTTACTCTCCTGACAATATTATACAACCTCAAACCCACATTTAGTTCATTTTTATTTATACAATGATACACAAAACGTATTTTCCTATAAGAAATACTTATTTCCATTCTGGTCCTTTTGATGTAAACCAGAAGTAGAGTCACTCATATGGTGGCGTGTGACCTGTGACCAGGACAGACATCGTGACATGATGCTGCAAACAATGACCTTCTGGTGAGAGCGTGTGTGTGTGTGTGTGTGTGTGTGTGTGTGTGTGTGTGTGCGTGCGTGCGTGCGTGCGGTGCTACTCGGTATGTATTTCTATACATCCGTCAGTGTGTGTCATGTTTCTTGTATTGCCATCGTGTCTCCGTGGATTGCATTGTGCACGTGCGCGCATGTGCGTGTGAGAGAGAAATTCGGGGAGGTATATGCACAGTGCTTGTATACCGAGAGGAAGACAAAGGGGGAGACAACCAGAGAGAAGGAGGTGCGTGTGCGTGTGCGTGTGTGTGTGCACGCATGCGTGTGTATTGTTGTGTGTGTGTGGGGGGGGGGGTAAGTACCAGACACTAGCCCATTCTGAACGGGAACCCATTTTGGTGTTAGCATCATGTCGTGCTTTAGCTATTTAAAAATAGCAGATCCACAAGCTCATATCGCGCCACCGAGTGGCGCGATACGAGCTTGTAGGTCTGCTATTTTTTTTAAATCGAAGAACGACTGACATTTTTAGAATCTGATCTCAGGTCAGAATGGGTTAATCAGACCAGTGTGTGTGTCCAGTGGAAACCTCGTGTGAATCTGATCTCAGGTCAGAATGGGCTAGGGAGCGAGCAGAACAGAAGGATGCTAAACAACAGACCTGATGACAAACACGGACACACGCTGGGCCCGAGGCTCAGCTGTGTGCAACGTGTAGGCAGAGGAGACGTCAAGCTATAACAGCATCATCTCCAGTCCACCCCAGCAGTATAGACTGCCTGCCAGCCTGCCCGGCATGCCAGTTAGCCTGCCTGCCAGGCTATGCAGCCAGCCAGCCAACCAGCCAGGGGAGCATGGCTGGCCTGGCCTGGCCTGGCCTGCCTGCCTGCCAATGTGAGCCCCGGGCCCTTCCAAAAACACAGTTTTCTCCACAATACAGAGACAAAAGCTCAGTCAACCGTTTAAATGGTTTAAACGAAAAAAAGAAAAAAGTCTCATAGATTTGGACCTCTCTCACAGAGACTGAGAACTGAACATCAACACGTTGCTGCATAGCTCAGCAGATCACGTGCCAAAGCACAGGACCCGACCCGGCTCTAAAAGCAAAGAGCGTCCGTGGGTTTACGTTGAGACTTCACATCAACGGTACGGTCTAAAGGAGCACACTAATACAGGTATTAATTAAGGCGAGAAGCAAAGTGAACGAGGCCGTGGGTCTCTGTACAGTACATGCCACGCATTCATTTTCATCTACTTAAATGTGAAGTCGCGTCGCGTCACGTCACGTCGCGCGCGGAGGCAGCAGTTCCAAGCGGGAGAACCAGCAGACTTCCCCTTCCTCCAGCCCTGCCTGGTGGGATCCCGAGGTGTTCCCAGGCCAGTGTGGTGGAGAGATAATAAAAAAAGATAATATAATCCCACCACCTGCTCCTCTGTCTGGCCAGGCGTGTCGTGCCTGCCTGGCTGGCTGGTACAACAAACGCAAACCCCCCCCCCCCCCCGTAAAACCCTCCTCATCCACGACTGTGACTCAAAGACCCATACGTCCATGACAGTCTCACAAACAGGATAAGTGACAAGCCGCAGCCCTGGCAAAGAAGGCCGGCCTCCATGCAGCAGGAATGATCCTGACGTCACAGTATACTGCTGAGAACCTGCTCTCCTTTTCAGTGTAGTAGAGTCCCCTCCCTTCATACCGTCTCAAAACATGTTGTTCCAGGGACCTCCAGAAGCAAAGACTTGAGTACAAAACAATCTTTGAATAGAGATATATTCAAAGAGTATCTGCAGAGCGTGGCGCAATGCAATGGTCTTGCAAGTTTTGAACAGCCAAAGTATGACATAAACAATGGTTAAAGTGGTTACACAGATGCTTTTTGCGGGAGGAGAAGATAAAACAACAAGCCATGTAACTAGTTTCCTTTGACATCACATGAGCAGATAAGAAGCAGAGGCGCCCCCGTGCAGTCTGACACGGAGGGGAAGATTCAATTAAGAGTCCCTGTCCACACGGAGCGAGAGATTCAATTAATCGATTTAGACCCGACTTCGAAATGTATGTATTGCTCTGAAAGAATATATATTCAATGATTTCAGGCACGTTTTCACGATTTTTCAAAAAAATCGCAGACCTACAAGTCATAGCGCGGCACTGAGTGCCGCGCTATGAGCTTGTAGATCTGTTGTTTTTCCAACAGCTAAAGCATAACATAATGCCAAAAGGGTGTTCCCGACCAGAATGGATTAAGCGTCCCCGTCACTGACCACAGAGCACGATAATAGTCCCCGCCTGGGGCAATTTGTTTCACATCAATGATGTGGGAGGATTAGGCTGACCTTTGACACCGATTTTTTTTTTTTAAGAGAAAAAAAGGAGAAGGGGGCGAAAAAGGATGATGACGCCACGGCGGCTCATCACCACAGCTGTCGCGGTGACGACGACGACGTCATGCTTTACCTATTGAAAAATAGCAGATCTACAAGCTCATAGCGCGCCACTCGGTGGCGCGCTATGAGCTTCTAGGTCTGCTATTTTTTGAAAAAAATCGAAGAACGACTGACATTTTTTAGAATCTGATCTCAGGTCAGAATGGGTTCATCAGACCCAGTGTGTGTCCAGAGGAAACCTCGTATGAATCTGATCGCAGGTCAGAATGGGTTAAACATTGATGCGAGGCCTTAGCTGTAATAATGTATCGGTGGCAGACGGACCGGCGACGACGGGTTCTGTCACGGAGAGCGGATATTGAGCTGTGCTGCAGGCGTGCAAAGCAAACACTGACGAGTCCTCTCGGTCGGGAGGAAAACCTGTATGCTCTGTCCGACTGCGGACAATATGGCCACTGGAGATAACCACGCAGAGCAGTGGTCGTCGGTGGGGAGTTGGTTTACTCAAGTGCTGTGTACTTAAAGTACAATTTTGAGGTCGTTTTTACTGGAGCATTTCAATTTTGTTCCACTACTATACACACTTCAGGAGGCAAATTATTATTGTACTTTTCTCACCTTTAGTTTTCTCACCTCAGCTTTAGTTACTAGTTGGATTCATTTCAGATTTAGTACAAGCACACCCGGACGCGATGTGAGCAATTCACGAGAGAGTGTGTGTGTGTGTGTGTGTGTGTGTGTGTGTGTGTGTGTGTGTGTGTGTGTGTGTCAGCTGTACTGAATGTAACGATGCTTTGCCGTCCATGCACGTTGTAACTGGCTGCTCTCCTATTGTCAAACTGCACTGGCAGTGTTTGTGTCCTTTGTACAAGGTATTCCTGTACTTCAGATTCAGGTTCAGGTTCATTTATTTATTAGTTTGTCCCGTGGGGCGATTTGGTTTACAGCAAGGCATAACACAGGCAGGTAACATGAAACACAAAAACACAGCAAAAGGCACATAGTACACATAGAACATTTAAAACAGGATGGCAGTTCAAGGTATCAGTGTAACATTATAATTCATAACTTTTCCAGAAAGTTGTATAAAAATAAAAATAAAACTATTAATACAGATACAATTTATCTCCTCCTATCGGCATTTAGAGCCTTGATAGCTACAGGCACGAAGGAGAACTTATACCTGTTGCTTTTGGCCCCTGGAACTTTTAGGCGAATGCCAGAGGGAAGCAGCTTGAACTCAGAGCTGAGGGGATGGGAGTTGTCCGTAAAAATGGACTTGGCTTTCTTAAGCACCTGATTTTTAAATACTTGGTCTAGACTACTGAAATTAACTCCGGCAATCTTTGAGGCCGTTCTCACAATCCTACCAAGGTGGTTTTTGTCCTTTACATTTAGGTTTCCATACCAACAAATGATGGAGAAGGAGATAACTGACTCAATAAAGGCACTGTAGAACAGTTTCATAAGGGATTTGTCAACCTGAAATTTGGCGAGCTGCCTCAAGCAAAAGAGGCGTCTTCTCATTGTGTGGACATAAATAAACATATCAAGTGTGCGTGTGCGTGCATGCGTGTGCACTGGAACTGTAATTAATGTTTTAATAATGTGTCTTATTTGTGCATGGTCTCATTAAGTACTAGACAGACGTATAGCTTGTAAAACAATAACCACAGCTTTGAACTGCAACATAAAAACACGGAGGCTGTGTGTACTGTTTGTTCAGCGTTTTTTTTTCTTTCTTTCTCCGGTTGTAAACTTTGAGTCTGTTGAAGGAGCGAGCAGCTGTGTAATCTGTTCCCATTGTTATTGTGTCATGTGTACACCATGCAGTACTCTGTCGGGTGGAAACATAAATATGACTGTCCTAAACTGTTCTTTTCAGGATCCAAATTAAAAAATATATAAACAACAGCAGATCTATAAGCTCAAAACAAATCGCTTCGCACCACATTTGTGAGGTTGAAGATTATATTCAATGCTTTTGTGTGACGCCGTAGTTAGTATGATCAGGTATACGGGTGTGCATAATTTAGGAGAAAACTCAAAAAGTTATAAATATGGAGATAAGAGGTCTCTGCACAACCGCAACGATATATATTGAATATCTCTTGCCTCTTATCATGCCTCTTATCTCGGCATGACATTTGTCAAAATAGTGCGTGTGCGTGCGTGCGTGTGTGTGCGCACGTGCGTACCACAGAAATGATTTCATGATAAGATAAAAAGCCCCCCTCAATTCACACGGTGTGATATTTCTTTTAAGGAGGAGACGAAATGTCTCGGTCCGTGTTTCCACTCTTTCTCATGTCCCTAATCTATATAGCACTCACTATTCAATTGAATATAGCGCTGACTATTTAAGGCCTGCTATTCCCCCCATGTCTTCACAGGCCAGGCAGGCTGTGTGCCTGTGTCGCAGTGTTTCATGTGTTCCCTGTCTCCATTATAGCCCCAGTAATTACACACGTCTGTTTTCTGTTTTGCCTGAAGCCCCCCCGTCTCACCCTCGGTATATATTCCGTGTCCTGGCTATAGCAGAGAGTCTCCCATCAGCTCTGGAGCCATGTTTCTGCCTGCATGACCCGCGGTCGGTGCTTTGGGTTTGTGCCTGGATTTGAACCTTCGGGGTTCCTTGCCTTATTAATGCTCCCTATTTGGCTGGGTTTTGCCAGTGATTTATGGGCCTCCCTGCATGGTTGCTGTGAGCCTGCCATGCGGCCCCTTCCTCCCCTCAGCAGCACTCTATACGGTCTGTTGATGAGACCTGTTGGAGTGCACCTGCTCCACCTCCGTCATCATGCCCCCTGCCTGGGGGGGGGGGGGGGGGGGGGGGGGGTCCTCGTCCTCCTGTGTCCCCACATGGACGTGCACACATAGACATCAAAAGGGGGGGCCCTTTCCCCCGTCTGTAAAGAAAACGCCCCTCTCCAGACCACGGATGCAGCATTTATACTACTAGTCCTTACCCGTTATGAGATATTTGCCCCCCTGGGTGCGTTTGTAATTGACTAATACATTAATTAATAATCATTAATGTGTCAAATCGAAAAAAAGGGAGTGATTGGTGCAGGCAGTAAGGAGTTACGGCACTGTTTCTGACAGACAGACACTCAGACATTCGGTTAATTATAGTATGATGTGGTGAAATAAATGCCACTCCTTTCCTTTCCATGCCATATATTATACAGGAAGGCAGCAGCATTCAGGAGAATATAGCTTTCTCCCCCCCCCCCCCCCCCCCCGAAGTCTCCTGAACTTGGAACGTAACCGTTTTGCGTTGAACAAATTGGTTTTCGAAATCCACGTCGTGCACAACCGCATCTCCAGTATAGATAAAGAGTGCTGGGTGCTCTTCTCCCTTCTGGCTCCAAAACTGTGGAATGCACTTCCCATTGCAGTCAGAACTGCAGCATCACTCCCAATCTTCCGCCGTAGTCTGAAAACCCACCTTTTCAGACTCCATCATGGCCCATAGCACTTACCCACCCCCTTAGATAGCATTTCTGTAGACTTAGATAGCATTTGATACAGACTTATAGCATGTTATGTAGACAGCACTATAATTGCATTGTATGTAGTCATAGCACGTCATAGTACATATGTATAGCATAGTAGTATAGATGTATAGTTTATATGTATAGCTTCATTATATAGATATTCCACTGTTACTTTCTTAGCTTACGCATGTTTCTTGATAAATGCTTTTATGTGATGTATTCCCATGCTTTTTTGTTCTTGCTTAATGTAAGTCGCTCTGGATTAAGAGCGTCTGCTAAATGCCTAAATTGTAAATGTAAATTGTGGGTTTGCGCGCCCCGGAAATAGCCGATCTACGAGCTCTCAACGCGTCGCGCTGCGACGCGTTGTGAGCTTGTAGATCTGCTATTTTTTGTTCAAAAGCGCCCTCTTAAGAGATTTCAGCCCATATGCCTCTCGAACACTCTCTGCACGTCCCTGTGTGTCCCTGCAGCTAGCATGTGTGTTCATCTATTAATAGCATCTGCTCTGTCCTTTCTGGGAGGGCTGATGCTTCCACATTTAGCTCAACGCTGAATAATCACACAACCTGTTGTTGCTGCATCTTGCACTCAGTGATATCTGCAAAGTATAGCTATATAGTAACCAGTGTTGTTTTTAGTTTAGTTTTAATCATCCGTGTCTCGAATAGTTTCCATTTTAGTCTTAGTCACATTTTAGTCACCCGGAATGTTTTAGTTTTAGTCGACTAAATATCATGACATTTTAGTCGACTAAATCTACAGTTGATTCAGTCGACTCAAATGCGGGGCCTTGATGCCGTCGTAATGAAAATAGTCGATCTAGATCGGCTATTTTATCATGTATTATATTATCATTGATGTCGTTCTGTAAAAGTGGTGGCATTAGGGCTGGTTTGTTTGTGTGTGCCTCGACGGAGCGGGCGCTAGAGTTTATATGCGCGCTGGTTGTGGTGGGCTGGTCTGGGTCCAGAAAATGACCAGGCCGAATGTTTGTCCCAGTCGGGCCCTGATAGTCACTGATATTACCAACAACACTGTGGACTTACACAGCTCATCTGTCACTTTGACATCCCTTCCCCACAATGCTTTGCGGCAGCCAGGCTCCCCTAATGTGTTTAATAGTGCCCTGAATGCCAGAGCATCTCACGCACACGCACACACACACACACACACACACACACACACACACACACACACACACACACACACACACACACACACACACACACACACACACACACCTGAGCGTTATTCACCGCAACGCCACCGAAACCAAGGAGGACAGACGCCAGGGGGCCAATGCCTTATTTGTTTCATATGCACAGATGCACACACGCTATTAACAGCAGGGTGTAAACGCTTTCATGAAGAACATAAACTGACAACCGCCGCTTAAAGGTATATTCAGTGATTTCACTTAATTCAAATATCACTTATTCTTTTGTTTTGTTGTGATAATCCTCCCTACTATAGAGTGTGCTGGCCATATAAGGAGTTCCTCCCTGTCCCCAGTTAACCCCTGGGGGTCAAAAAACCTTAGGTTTCGTTTTTGACTCTCTATCCTGATTGGACGAAAGGCTGGGTCCCACAGCCAAAAACGAAACCTAAGGTTTTTTGAGTGATATCACTGAATATACCTTTAAGCTTTGCGCGCGCACGCACGCATGCCAGCCAGCCGATCACAGCTTATTTTGTGTGCAGAGGACAGGAGACTCAACAATGACACGATCCAATCATTTCCGCCACTCAGAATGATATGGTGTATATTGATTGAATGCACGCATGTGTGTGCGAGCGACACGCACGCACGCACGCACGCACGCACGCGAGAACTATACGTGATACACATCCGCCGTTAGCAACCTAAACTCACAGCTGGAATGTAATGGTTCCCTATGGAGACACAAAGGAGAGTCTTTGTGTCTCCATGGGGAACCACTGCTGCTCATCAAATTATATTGCGACAAAAACAAAAGAATATCCATTGAGTAATCAATAAAATAAAATGTATTAAACTCTCGCCATTAACTTTGACTATAGCAAAATGGAGCCATACAGGTGACAGGTCCATTTGGGGGATATTTTGTTATTACTCTTGAGTTAAATTAAGAGTGAGGAATTATTTGAGGCTTCATGGCGTCACTGGGTCTGTGGTCCAGATGAGATGAGACTGACAGTGAATGCACTGGGTCTGTGGTCCAGATGAGATGAGACTGACACTGAATGCACTGGGTCTGTGGTCCAGATGAGATGAGACTGACAGTGAATGCACTGGGTCTGTGGTCCAGATGAGATGAGACTGACAGTGAATGCACTGGGTCTGTGGTCCAGATGAGATGCAGACTGACACTGAATGCACTGGGTCTGTGGTCCAGATGAGATGAGATGCAGACTGACAGTGAATGCACTGGGTCTGTGGTCCAGATGAGATGCAGACTGACACTGAATGCACTGGGTCTGTGGTCCAGATGAGATGCAGACTGACACTGAATGCACTGGGTCTGTGGTCCAGATGAGATGCAGACTGACAGTGAATGCACTGGGTCTGTGGTCCAGATGAGATGCAGACTGACACTGAATGCACTGGGTCTGTGGTCCAGATGAGATGCAGACTGACACTGAATGCACTGGGTCTGTGGTCCAGATGAGATGCAGACTGACACTGAATGCACTGGGTCTGTGGTCCAGATGAGATGCAGACTGACAGTGAATGCACTGAGTCTGTGGTCCAGATGAGATGCAGACCGACAGTGAATGCACTGGGTCTGTGGTCCAGATGAGATGCAGACTGACAGTGAATGCACTGGGTCTGTGGTCCAGATGAGATGAGACTGACAGTGAATGCACTGGGTCTGTGGTCCAGATGAGATGAGACTGACAGTGAATGCACTGGGTCTGTGGTCCAGATGAGATGCAGACTGACACTGAATGCACTGGGTCTGTGGTCCAAATGAGATGCAGACTGACGGTCTGTGGTCCAGATGAAATGCAGACTGACGGTCTGTGGTCCAGATGAGATGCAGACTGACGGTCTGTGGTCCAGATGAGATGCAGACTGACGGTCTGTGGTCCAGATGAGATGCAGACTGACGGTCTGTGGTCCAGATGAGATGCAGACTGACGGTCTGTGGTCCAGATGAGATGCAGAATGACGGTCTGTGGTCCAGATGAGATGCAGACTGACGGTCTGTGGTCCAGATGAGATGCAGACTGACGGTCTGTGGTCCAGATGAGATGCAGACTGAGTGACAGTGAGTGAAATCCTAACAAACGCTGCATGTGGCATAATCCACCGCACGACATAATCCTCCGCCGCCATCTGCCAAAACACCGCATTTCCATCATGTTCGCGTGGTAGAGAGAGAGAGAGAGAGAGAGAGAGAGAGAGAGAGAACAAGGTACAGTGGTGTACCATTCCTTTCCGCCGGCCTGACACCTAGAGGTTTCTATAGGTACCCAGGGACCTCTGGAAGGCACACCTCTGTAGAGACTGAGCTACACTTCCTAACCGTCTGCCCACTGTACCAAGACATCAGAGACATGTACTTCCCACGGATCACCCAATCGCCCAAGGAGAGTTTGAAAACATGACTATAAGGACAAAGAACTGCCAACAGTATCTGTTGGTGAAGCTAAACAATGTGCAAACACAGCAGCGAGATGTGTGAGCTGCTGCATGTGACAGGAGAAGGTCCTCAAATGGAATACAAGCACCTTAAGGAACACTGTTCATACCCTATACTGCTTACAGCAAATGACCGCAGTACAAATTCTGATATATAAACAGAGCAACTAACTTTAATTCAATTACATTTGAATACACAGTCAACTGAATATCATAAGATTATAGTCGACTAAATCTACCAGTTTATTTTCCCTACAAAAACATTTGGCAGTCCTTGACTGCGTCATAATGGCAGATTTTACACTATGTTGAATACTGAAGATAACAGATCTACAAGCTCACGACACGTCACAGCACGACGCGTCATGAGATTTTAAGATATGTATAGGTTGTCAAAAGCGCAAAACCCGAGCGCAACCAAACATAAAGTGGATCTCTTCGACCACTAAGTCCCCCTAACATTTTAGTCTAGCTTTTATTTATTACAGCTCAGAGGAGAGAGAGAGAGAGAGAGAGAGAGAGAGAGAGAGAGAGAGAGAGAGAGAGAGAGAGAGAGAGAGAGAGAGAGAGAGAGAGAGAGGAGAGAGAGAGAGAGAGAGAGAGAGAGAGAGAGAGAGAGAGAGAGAGACACACACACACAGAAATATACAAAGTACGAGCTGATCCGAAGTGTTAAGAGCTAAGACTGATGGCCGGGATGGGATGGATTTTGAGTCTGCAGGATAATGTCCCAAATGAGACCGTGCTCTGAGGATGTCTGTCTGTATATGTCTGTCTGTCTGTGAGCATCCAGACTGACGGACACTGCAGGATTGGAACAGTTTTATACACAATGATTTGTGTCGGCTTATGTGGGATGTTCTCGTGTTCTGGCTCAAGTTCAAAGGTCATCTCATCTCTGTCCCGACGGTAGTAGTAGAACATTGGTTTACTCTGTCTGCAGTGTGTGTGTGTGTGTGTGTGTGTGTGTGTGCGTGTGTGCGTGTGTGCGTGTGTGCGTGTGTGCGTGTGTGCGTGTGTGCGTGCGTGCGTGCGTGCGTGTGTGTGTGTGTGTGTGTGTGTGTGTGTGTGTGCGTGCGTGCGTGCGTGCGGTGATAGCAGCAGTGAGTCAGTGACCACATCGTGCGGTCTCCCGACTGTTGGGTGAGGTTATTGCGTGCCGTGTGAGTGTGTGGAGTCTGTAAATAAATACACGTGTTCGCCCCCTGATTCCTTTTGACAAGGAAGATCCAAACGGCTGGCTGGCTGCGAGCCCTGATGTGTGTGACACAAATTTGCGCAGACGCGCACATATGTGTGTGTGTGTGCGTGCATCTGTGTCTGTGTTCATTTCAGTATACATCTGTCCACTTGCATAACGTCTCTCTCTCTCTCTCTCTCTCTCTCTCTCTCACCTCCCCCCCCCAGACAGAGGTGCTGAATAGGCATGTTTGCCCTTAGGCGTGGTGCCATGGTGGTCTATTCTTAACCTCTCTACACAAATGGTTCCTATCCCAAACGGAGGGTTTCGGGAGGACCCCATCTTCTTTTTCTCTAGGCCCTATATACAGTATATATATATATATCCCATTCTGACCTGAGATCAGATTCTAAAAATGTCTTTTACATCCTGAAAGTTTCATTATTAACCCATTCTGACCTGAGATCAGATTCAAAAAAGTGTCTTCGATTTTTCAAAAATAGCAGACCTACAAGCTCGTATCACGCGATATGAGCTTGTAGATCTGCTATTTTTCAATAGCTAAAGCATAACATGATGCCGACACCAAAATGGGTGCCCGGTCAGAATGGGATATATATATATATATGGCTTTGGGGGTGCGTCAGCTGTGCCAGGAAGTATAGCAGGGGGTGCACAGCCAAAAACGGTTTGGGAACCAGTGCTCTATAGGGTATCTGCACATTTATAAAGTTACAATGCCAAATTGGCCAAATTGTCATAATAGGAAAAGGGGGCAAACGTTGGCTATTTCTTCCGCAATTTATTTGTGGGAACCGATAGTCAAACTAAATGTAATGCCTATACAACTCCATGTGCTTGTCAAGGTGGGGGGGAGCTTGTAGATCGGCTATTTTTGATACGACAGTGTAATGTGGCCCATCTGGAGGGAGTGTGGAAAATGTAGTGGGCCTCTCCATCGTCAAAGTTGCCCACCCCTGATATAAGTGACATATATTATTTGAGACTGTAATGAGCTTTCTGTTGCAATGTGTGTGTGTTTGTCACGTCGTATATATAAAATGCCTGGACTAATGGCTAAAATACACCAGAGACTCCCCCCGCCCCCTCTGTTTATTTCATATAGGCCTACGCCGCAGGCATAAACAAATCCATTTGCCATTACAACCTCCAGAATCCAGAATGAGCGTGAATCTCTGAAATTTGACATCATAATAAACCACAGGCAACCACCACCTACTCATATATCAGCGGGGGGGGCTTCAACATTTTTCAGCCCCCACCACCACCAGCACGCACGCACAGACGCACGCACGCACACATGCACGGAACTGTGCTGCAGATTAAAGCATTTAGGCCCGACGTCAACATTTTAAAAACAATAATATTTTTTTTTCTGAAAAACCTCATGTTTCTATATCAGTGGTTCTCAATATTTCATGTCAAGGACCCCCGAAATTATATGAAATATGCCACCGACCCCCATCTGAAAATGTGTTGTTCCAGAGACCCTCCAGAAGCAAAGATTTTAGTTAAAAACTGAAACTGAAAGAATATATATTCAAAGATTTGAGGCACATTTTCAAGATTTTTCAAAAATAGCAGACATACAAGTTCATAGCGCGGCACCGATTGCCGCGCTATGAGCTTGTAGATCTGCTATTTTCCAATAACTATAAAGTATACCATAATGCTTAAAACACCGAAAGGGGTTCCCGCCCAAAATGGCTTAAACGTTTTCATAGGTTTCATAGATAGCAGTGGTCCAGATTGGTTTACACATGCATGATCCGTTCTGTTAACATGTTTCTTTCCACATTTTAAATTTAAATATTTAGTAAACTTGACCTTTGGTTCTGCACTTGGGTCTGTTCTTTTACCAAACCTCTTGGGATAACTGGCTGTGTGTTAATCGGTAATACTGTTATGGACCATCTTATGTACGTGGACGATTTGCAGGTTATATCATTTCCCCGTACAGTGCAGGGTACAGGGCTTACAGCAGCTTTTTGAGGATTTGTTCCCGGTATTGATTTTAATATTAAGTATAATGCCAAGAAGAGTATAGCATCCTGATTGTGCGAAGTAAAGCAGTTTTTCCTAACTTTATTCTCAGTGATAACATTCTCCTCGTCTGCAGTGAGATTAAGTACCTCGGTCACTATATCTCTGATGACCTCATGACAAAGACATTCATAGACAAAGGTGCAAACTGTATGCCCAGGCAAACATTTGAATGAGGAAATGTCGTAACCCATTGCCTGCTAACATTTATTGAAAAATTAGGATCTAATTCACGCCAGCATTTTTTTTTTTAATTTGAGCTCTTATTTTGAAAAGCCGCCATTTCCGGTCAGTTAGCAGTAGACCTGAACTGGGAATCTACACGGAGCTGGGCCCGGCCTTGTTGACAATGTGAATCCAGACCGGAGCCTTGTTGACAATGTGAATCCAGACGGGAGCCTTGTTGACAATGTGAATCCAGACCGGAGCCTTGTTGACAATGTGAATCCAGACCGGAGCCTTGTTGACAATGTGAATCCAGACCGGAGCCTTGTTGACAATGTGAATCCAGACCGGAGCCTTGTTGACAATGTGAATCCAGACCGGTGCTCGTAGCGCGCCACTCGGTGGTGAAGTACATTTCATACTTCAAGTACACTAACTAAACTGGACTAAAATAGTGACAAAAAGGCTGAATGAGTTTCTCCATACTAACTAGCAAACTCCAGGAAAAAGTACCAGGCAATGACATCAGACGATGAAGAAACACGCAGGCAGAGAGGTGAAACTGAAGATCCATGGATTGTATTTATTGCAGAGTCAGACCAAGAACACAGCAGAGCTTCCCGCGGCACATGAGTTGAGCCGCGGAGCACAGGGCCTACTGACCACCTCGATGGTCAGCCTGCCACACAAGCCTTCCTTCACATTCTATTTCCAGGACCTTATATCCAGAGTTCATCAAACAGAGGTGTTTCTGGGTGTTGGAATCGCAGATGCATACATAATCAAGTGACCTGTTGTTGAGACAATAGTATGCAAACTTCCTTAGGTGTGACGCAAAACAAAAGGCATGTAAAACAGGCCAACGACACCTTGACTTTAGATATCAAAGACAGGCCTCAGAGACAGAGTGACTGCAGATAATTAAAACAGACAGAATAGGCACAAGAACATGGGTTATTGTAATAGAATTATTGATTCCTAGATACGACAGTGGCACCTGGCCTAAATACAGGCAAGAGATGCGCACACAATCTTCTCTGCTTCACCATAGGCGACATATTTACACCTGCTCGTGTCTGTACAGTATCAGGCCTATCCACCCGTCTTGTCTGCGTCTACGTGCACTAGCTGTCCCGACCAACTAAACAAAGTAAAGTAAAGTAAGGGTGCTTCCGTGTTCATTCCTACTAACACCAGGGGCCGTCTTGAGACATTAGCCTCAGGGTTACGTAGGTCAGCGTCAGCCAACAGCTGGGCTCCTCTAAGCCCGGCGGTGTTAGCGATACGGGGACATCCCTAGCCATTATCCATATACACTTCCAGGGAACATGTCAGTGATTATGATGCGATTATGATGCCCAGATAAAACCCTGACCTTTAGGGCGGTGTCCGTGTAATTGCTGAAAAGCTTAACATGCCGTGCATTATATCACTGCTGATGATACGCTGCAGGCGTTTTGTGAGGAGGGGAGTTAAAAAAAAAGGGATCTTAGCACAAATTGAAAAAGAAAATCTTGAAAAGCTTATAGAGCGGCTATTTTTAAACGTGCGATAGATATAGTATAGTAGTACGCTATAACGATGCTCTCAGGATTCTCCTGAAGAAGCCTAGGGGTGGCAGTGCTAGTCAGCTCTTCTGCGACTCTGGTCTAACCACCTTCCAGGCTCTCTTGAGAAACCTCATGTTCAGCTTTAAAAGCAGACTTGATGGGTCACTTAATAATGTGATTAAGATGTTGACTAATCCCAGGTTTAGCACTGTTAGATCATATATATATATATATATATAGGGTGAAAGAGAGGTTTAACAGACCCATTATAAAAGGTCTGAGGCCGATTCTACAAATTCCTTCTAAATCTAGTAGTTCTCAAGCTGTATTCGTGACATGGACACACAAACACGTTCACACACTTTAACCCGTTCACGACGGGAACCCCTTTTGGTGTTTTAAGCATTATGCTATGCTTTGGCTATTGAAAAATAGTAGATCTACAATCTATAATCTTGTAGATATCGAGCTCGTAGATCCCCTTTATCATACAACAACAACAACTGTGGCTTCCGTTCAGGTGGATCAAAAGCCACCTGAAAACTTTGTGTGTGATCACATAAAAAGTTAAAAACATAATTTCAACACTTTCCGTACACTTTTCGGAAAAGATATTTCTCCTATAGTACGGCCATAGTACCTGATGATCATGTTTTAGTGGGGGGGGGGGGGGGGGGGGGATCACGGCATTCCATCTTAAAATGACAGATCTTTCCTTGTTTTAAAGGGTTAACTAATGCAGGTGCAGTGCGAGAAATCCCTGGTATACGTTCATCGCTTTAGAAATGAGCGAAGCATGTCCACAATACCCCCACACTGCCACCAGAGGGCAGCAGGTCTGCCACATGATTTCAAAGATTAATTTTGTTTCCCCCCTTTTGAGATATTGCTAAAAATGACCCCATGCACCATCTCATTTTGACCCACTTAGGCTATCTTAAGGGTTAATGATTTTCTTTTACACATGCACTGCATCCAACCCCATGTCTGATGGAAAACGCCATCTCTGCTTGGTTGGAGACTCTCCTGGAGCGTCTATACGTGATGACATGCATAAATACATGTTCTTACACATGGGTGACAGCCAGGCGGGGGGACTGTGTTCTTACACATGGGTGAAGTAAATCAACTGTAGATTCAATCTTATGACATTTAGTCGACTAAAACTAGACTAACACCAAGACATTCCAGGTGACTCAAATATGATAAAAACTAAATGAAGTTTCAGTCCAAAGACTATGACTAAACTAAAATAGAAATGTGCTGCCAAAAACAACACTGCATTGCCGCAGGTACGGAATTACAATCCCCAGGATGATTATGAGGCTCTGATACCCAGTTATGACATCATGTAATAAACCATTAGGCAACCATGCACCTACCCACAGCCTGTCTACACGGGCCTGGAACCTAGCCCTGGACCCGTGGCCATTCTGACCTGAGATCAGATTCATACGAGGTTTCCACTGGACACACACTGGTCTGATTAACCCATTCTGACCTGAGATCAGATTCTAAAAATGTCAGTCGTTCTTTGATTTTTCAATAGCTAAAGCATAACATGATGCCGACACCAAAATGGGTGCCCGGTCAGAATGGGTTAATTTGTTTGTCACGCACCCCTGTGGGTATATTTTAACTTTTTTCACAAAGACAAGAAAATTGCATTATTATTCAACACTGTATAGTCTTCAACAGGGGGTCTTCAACAGGGGGTCCGGAGACAAACATACTTTCACACAACGCTGATGTTCTATGTACGAAGCCAGGAAAGCGGCGACAACAAACACACCGATGAGAAAATGAGAAATGTGAACTATAGCTTTGAAAGCCTCTCATCAAGTTGCATGGAAAGCTTTCTGAAAAATGCAACAGGGACGTGCGTGCACACATAGACATCAAAGGAGGCTTCACAGCCCCTGCCCTTTGACCTCTGTTAAAGGGCAACTGCAGCATTTACTACGGTGAAAGAAATGCAAATGCAACTCCTTTCCATGCCAGAAGGCAGCGTTCAGGAGAATTGCTTTTTTTCCCGAAGTCTCCTGAACTTGAACGCAGCATTTTGCGTTGTATTTGTTTATAAATCCATGTCGTATACACCGTATCTCCACTAGCTTAAGAGTGTTGGGTTGCACCCCGAAAATAGCTAGATCTGGTATTTGCTATTTTCGTCCAAAAGCCCCCTTACGGGGTTTCAGCCCCTGCGTCTCTAACACTCTCTGCACGTCCCTGATATGCAACACAATTGTATGCAAATATAGATAACAGTATAGAGGTCCCTACTTCATCTCTCTCTCTCTCAGCTAAGGGGTCCTTTATCCCCAAACAAAAGCATTGTCAAGGTAGTATAGTATAGTCAAAAACCTTGTGCAGGGTTGTTGTACCGGTGAAAGATTATAAAGGAAACATGTTTTTCATTTAACACTAGACGATTACCAGTGTGACATTACCAAAGCTAAATAAGGCCATTATATCCAACCTTGAGCATGCATGGTGAACCCATTGAAGACGTATTGACCTGTTAAGTGGAGAGTGCTTTAAAGCTGAAAGATCACTTGATAAAGGCGCCACTCTGTGCCACCGCTCGATTGCCTCCAGAGACACACAAAGGGAATATTATATTTGTTGTGTGATCTATTGTGGTCGGGCCGGGTGCCTCCCCGCGCAGCGCAGCACAGGGTCCTGCTGACTAATGAAGCCACGGCCAGGGCCGTAGCGAGGTGGGAAGGGTCAGAGACTGGCCTAATGAGGCCAGGCGCTGACAGAAAATAAGCCGCGGTACAGCGGGCGGACAGAGTCACTGAAAGCTGTGGTTCATGTCAAGGACCCTCGTGAGAAGTGACGTTGTGAAGGGAACAGAGTGAACAGAGGAGAGGAAGAGGGACTATATGCCGTGATAACTGGGGCAGCAGTGGCTCCGGAGCGGCCGGATGGAGAACTGGTGAGGTTGCCTGCAGTTCGAACCCGGGCTTCCCCCAGAGTTGTTGTCGAAGTGTCCTTGAGAGCAAGACTCTGAACCCCTAAATTGCTCCCGATGTGCTGGTTGGTGCCGTGCATGGTTTCCTCCGCCATCGGTGGTGTGTGAATGTGTGAGTGAATGGGTGAATGTAATGCACAATCTATGTAAAGGGCTTCGGATAAAAGCATTTAATGCACCATTTACCATTTATAACTGACGTTGGGGGGGAGGTGTGTGTGTGTGTGTGTGGGGTGGGGGGGGCAAGTGGATGGGAGGAGGAATCCGTCTCTATTCATATATACTCTTAAGGACTGGCCCCATGAAGTGAACGCAGTTTGCGTAACTCTGTCTATATCTAAGGCTCTGGGCACAGTGCATGCCCACCACCACCGAGCAGCGCTGGTGGTGGTGGTGTTCTGTTCAAAGCAAATGTCCGGAATTCAAGCCTATTGGAAGCTTACTGGCCTCACCATTATTATACCCAGTCTTGTTGTCTCAATGGCAAGTGTTTCTGAACTGATTTGTTGAGAGGCATTCATTTATAATTGCATCAGCATTATGTTGAAGTTAAGTTAGATTTCTGGTGCCCAGAGTAGCTGGGAGTCTGGGAGGCCCAGAAGTCCATATTTGAGCAACAGTTTGTTATATCTATATATTATATATATATCTATATATTATATATATATCTATATCTATATATTATATATATCTATATATTATATATATCTATATATTATATATATCTATATATTATATATATCTATATATTATATATATATCTATATATTATATATATCTATATATTATATTCTGTGCCACAGAATATCAGCATTTATATTAGTATAAATATCTACCACATTCTGAAATAATGAGTTTGTTAGTAAATTAATGTTGGAACAAACTGTAAATTAGCTCTTCTTATGGGTCTACATTTGAGATTCAATAACATTTGTAATTTATATTTTGACAGGTATTGTATTATATAATAACTGATCATACGTAATTAATTGTGTGGTGCAGAAGATAAGCTACATAGCACACAAGCAAAACTGCATAGAATATACAGTAGGCGATGAGATACAGCAGATGACAGGCCAGACAACAGCCAACTATACGTTTCAGGAAACAAGAGACGCATATCTCACAGAAATGTTAAAGATTTATAAGAAAAATCCCATCTTCATGAAACACTTTTCAGAGAACCTCAGGGAAAGATACGTGCACAGCAGCAAAGCTTTGAGAAAACAACAATGGTTGAAGAGCTGCATGTGTCAGATGAAAAGTTATTTCCCACAGAGCAAAGGATTAAAGTAATGGAAGAAGAGAGCATATTGAAAGAAGTACCAGGCAATGGACAAGACTCTCCTCCAAATCCAAAAACTATTGGATGATAAGGAAGTAGAAATAACGGACCTTAAAGGACAACTTTAGTTTTTTTCAACCAAGGTTCATGTTGTAGGTTGTTATTAGATAAAAAGTAAAAGATGAGTGTTCATTTTATTTCATTTGCTGCTTTCTTTCGTTTTAGGGATTTTAGCTCTTTTTTACAGGGGGGCGGGGGCATTCGAGCTTGGGGCTAAATATGTATTTTTTTTACACAATTTGATGGTGATTTATTTTTTTATGGTTTACTATAGTCCCAATGAGCAAGACTGTGCTTGAGCAAGACTCAAGTGTCCTTGAGCAAGACTCTGAACCCCTAATTACTGAAGTGTCCTTGAGCAAGACTCTGAACCCCTAATTACTGAAGTGTCTTTGAGCAAGACTCTGAACCCCTAATTACTGAAGTGTCTTTGAGCAAGACTCTGAACCCCTAATTACTGAAGTGTCTTTGAGCAAGACTCTGAACCCCTAATTACTGAAGTGTCTTTGAGCAAGACTCTGAACCGCTAATTACTGAAGTGTCTTTGAGCAAGACTCTGAACCGCTAATTACTGAAGTGTCTTTGAGCAAGACTCTGAACCCCTAATTACTGAAGTGTCTTTGAGCAAGACTCTGAACCCCTAATTACTGAAGTGTCCTTGAGCAAGACTCTGAACCCCTAATTACTGTGGAAGTGTCCTTGAGCAAGACTCTGAACCCCTAATTACTGAAGTGTCCTTGAGCAAGACTCTGAACCCCTAATTACTGTGGAAGTGTCCTTGAGCAAGACTCTGAACCCCTAACTACTGTGGAAGTGTCCTTGAGCAAGACTCTGAACCGCTAATTACTGAAGTGTCCTTGAGCAAGACTCTGAACCGCTAATTACTGAAGTGTCCTTGAGCAAGACTCTGAACCCCTAATTACTGTGGAAGTGTCCTTGAGCAAGACTCTGAACCCCTAATTATTGAAGTGTCCTTGAGCAAGACTCTGAACCCCTAACTACTGTGGAAGTGTCCTTGAGCAAGACTCTGAACCGCTAATTACTGAAGTGTCCTTGAGCAAGACTCTGAACCGCTAATTACTGAAGTGTCCTTGAGCAAGACTCTGAACCCCTAACTACTGTGGAAGTGTCCTTGAGTAAGACTCTGAACCCCTAATTACTGAAGTGTCCTTGAGTAAGACTCTGAACCCCTAATTACTGTGGAAGTGTCCTTGAGCAAGACTCTGAACCCCTAATTACTGAAGTGTCCTTGAGCAAGACTCTGAACCCCTAATTACTGAAGTGTCCTTAAACAAGACTCTGAACCCCTAATTACTGAAGTGTCCTTGAGCAAGACTCTGAACCCTTAATTACTGAAGTGTCCTTAAACAAGACTCTGAACCCATAATTACTGTGTAAGTGTCCTTGAGCAAGACTCTGAACCCCTAATTACTGAAGTGTCCTTAAACAAAACTCTGAACCCCTAATTACTGTGGAAGTGTCCTTGAGCAAGACTCTGAACCCCTAATTACTGTGGAAGTGTCCTTGAGCAAGACTCTGAACCCCTAACTACTGCCGTTGTGCATAGGTTTGGTGCCTTGCATGGTATCCTCCGGCACCGGTGTGTGAATGGGTGAATGGGTGAATGTAATGCACATTCTATGTGAAGTGCCTTGGATAAAAGCGCTAATGCACCATTTACATTTACCATTTATAGGCAAATGTTCGACGACCATTCAGTGAAAATAGCAGGTCTACACGGTCGTATATCAGTATATCAGATTTAACTTAAGTGGTTAGTATTGCATCGTATTATATCCAGACATATAACAGACTGAACTGAAATATATCCAAAACTGTTAATATCACATCAAGTCGGGTGCTGCTGAAATCCTGACATAATCTCTTCCTTAATTAATGAGGGAATCACGAGGATGCTAAATAAATCCTGTTCCTCTGACACCTCGTATTGTGGATCTCTAAATGTCAAAGAGCCCCGGAGGCATGACGCATGTTTATCCTCTCAGTGTGATAAAAAGAGAATTAAAAATACTTCCACACGAGAGCATCACCAAAATGAGCCACCATCTAAACTAAAGTGTTGTTCAACGTGCAAACAGTCAGCTCTTAAATGAGCCGCCGTTTCAGAGGTGGGATGGTTTCATCTCGTTAGGCCACTTCCAGGTTGTTGACCTGCTGCGTGTGAAGCAGGTTTATATCCCTTTGCTCCACACTCCACATCCACGGCACCGCCACCAGTCTCTAAATTAGCTGGTAATTGAGTCTATCAATGACAGCCGTGTGACCAGCATAATAATTAAACGAGACTGGGAGTCTTGCCCGGCAGACAACCCACTTAGAGGCTGTGCTGCTCTTTACAACACAACGGGAGGATTCGTGCGAAGGGTTGTTGCAGCTAGAGAGAGGAATGGCTGTTGCGAGTGTGGTGAGCCTGAACAGACTGCCGACCACATAATCACCACCTGGTCCTCTCGACAGACCCCCTTCGGAGGACGGCCTCTTCCAAGTGGGACCAGAGACAGCAAGAGTTTGACATATGACAACGATACACAGAAGAAGAAGAAGAAGAAAGAAGAAGGAAGAAGGAGAAGAAGAGGAAGAGCTCATCATCGATGTTCAGCTAGTTATATTTAGAATATGCGCTGGGGGCCGAGCCCGTCAGCAGGGAGTGTAGGGCGGGAGGAGCATAGGATGGAGGCTCTACGTCCTCCCGGTGCGGGCTCCTCCATGGCAGGTGACTCAGTAGGACACCATACAGCACAAAGAAATGTGTGTGTGGGGAGAAATCAATTGTCACAACGGAAGAAACAAATGTATATATTGGAAGTTGCAAAAAGTGAAAGAGATGTCTGTTCCACTTTCTTGTGAACTGAACTCGCCAAACTTGTATACGCTGGGGCGGCAGTATAGCTCAGGGGTAGAGTTGCCCGGGAGATCGGTCGTATGGGAACCGCAATGTTCCCAGTTCGAAGTGTCCTTGAGCAATACTCCGGTTTACCCCGCCATCGGTGTGTGTGTGTGTGTGTGTGTGTGAATGAAATGCACAATCTATGTAAAGCGCTTTGGATAGAAGCGCGACATAAATGCACCATTTACCATCTACGCTGGAGTCCGGCTGCTAACAGGGACTAATAACAGGCGGAGTTCAAAGAGGCACGTCTCTTACAGCACCTGGAACGTATATAGGATAACGATCTGGTAACTCGACTCCTGTTCCTTTCACGACGCGGACGGCACGGAGCGCCGACTTGGAAGGGTCCTCCGCCGGTAATTTGGCCATGATGCGGCGGTATCACCATACGCCGTTACGATCAATTATTGAAGAGGAATGTCACAGTGTTACTCACTCACAATGCCTCTCGCTGAGTTCCCCCCTCCCCGATGGGGGTGTCGATTCGTCGCTCAAAGAAATACGCCAGGGGATATTTACTCAAGTGCGGTACTTTTACGTCACTGGAGTGTGTGTGTGTGTGTGTGTGTGTGTCCCCATTTTAAAGACTTTTACTTCTACTCCACTTTCCACTACATATCAGAGGTAAATAGTGCACTTTTACTCTACTACAATTATTTTAAAACTTTACTAGTTACTTTGTAGATTTGAATTATCACCACAAAACATACATTAACCACTTCAGCCCTATTTAAACTTTGGTTATTTGATAGCCGATCATAGCCGATCTACAAGCTGTCTTGTAGATATTCATAGCCGATCTACAAACTATCTTGTAGATATTCAAACGATTCTCATAAATGTTATACTGTAGATACCTTGTGAAACGAGACATCCTGCATAATCACTAAACTTTTTGTACTTTCAGTATGCCAATACTTTTGTACTTTATTTTAAGTGTTTCTACAGTGCAGTATTGATACCTTTACTTAAGTAAAATAATTATAATAAAACAAATAAGTAATTGAGTTTTTCCACCACTGATTCGAACTCGACAGTATGGTGGAAAGTACATTTACTCAAGTTCTGTACTTAAGTAACTTAAGTATAGGCACTTTACCGGAGTATTTCCAAATCCCAATACCTTTACTTTTACTCCACTACATTCATTTGAAAACCTTAGTTACTATAGTTAACTTTGTAGATTTGGGCTTTTTTATTAAAAACATACATTAACCACATCATTTTGGCCTTTTGAAAATCTACAATCAATCTACAAGCTCACAATGCATTGTAAGCATTGTGATGCGACACATTGTGAGCTTGTAGATCTGCTATTTTCAAAATATTTTTGAATCCATTTGAAAACGTGTGAAATGGGACATTCTGCACAAAGAGTATACCTTCTACTTTTGGTACTTTATCAGTACACAGTCATGCCTACACTTTTGTACTTTTACTCAAGTAAAACATTTGAATTCAGGACTATTTATTTATATTTTTCCGTATTGATACTTTTACTTGAGCGAAACATTTTGAGTACTTTTTCCTCCACTGCCGATTGGAACTCGATCACCGCAATTTGGGAAGTAAACTGAAGCGGCAGGATCAATGTGGAGCGGATCAGTGGAGCGGAGCCAGGCATTCAGCTGGGGAATAGCAGCTGTTAATGAGGAGGGCGACTGAGGTCAAACTGCAGGGACTCCACCTTTACCGAACAACTCTCCCTAAGCTGCTATTATTCACCTTTACCGAACAACTCTCCCTAAGCTGCTATTATTCACCTTTACCGAACAACTCTCCCTAAGCTGCTATTATTCACCTTTACCGAACAACTCTCCCTAAGCTGCTATTATTCACCTTTACCGAACAACTCTCCCTAAGCTGCTATTATTCAACTGTTGAGACAAACCATGACTCTCACTGACGTTTCTGGGACAGCAGTACGTAGATGTGATGTGTGTGTGTGTGTGTGTGTGTGTGTGTGTGTGTGTGTGTGTGTGTGTGTGTGTGTGTGTGTGTGTGTGTGTGTGATCGAGATTCCGACCTGAAGGCGTACACAGATCAAAGATGTCAGAACATGTGTCACACACACACACACACACACACACACGGTCAGACATAAACCATGCAAGGCACCAAACTCCTCATCTGAGGCAGTTAGCTGGGGGGGGGAGGGGGGGGGGCGTCAGTGTCTTGCTCAAGGACACAATCATGCAGGCTGGAGCCAGAGGTTACACAGGGAACCTTTCCAATGTCCAATTTAGGCATTTAGCAAAGCCTCTAAATCCAGAGCGACTTGCAGTATATAAGCAGGGTAAACAGTACACAGAGGTAATCTACACAGGATCATTTGTTAAACCAAGAACATATCATTAGTCGAAATATTTTTTCAATTTAAAAACAAAGTCATATTCCGCTCTACACCTGCCTGAGTCATATCACCTGACCATGTCAGTGACTCATACAGCACTACAACAGGTTGGTCATTGTAACATAAGTGACTCAATGAAGACATGGATTTTTGTTTTTCAAACATTGCTGATGTATAAGCTCTCAACGAGCTCGTTATATCCCACCATTAGCCAATCTAAAAAAGTCACACCTGTGTGAACCGAGTGGTGCAACTATACATTTATTGTTATAGTCATAGCACTTTATAGTACACATGTATATTGAATAATATATAATATAGTATGTATAGTTGACATAGATACTCCACTGTTACGTTCTTAGTTTAAACATGATTCATGTATAACTACTTTTTATATAATGTGATGTATGCCATGCTTTTGTTTTTGCTTTAAAGGTATTATGACATGATTTATAACATAATTTTAAAAACATTAAAAGTCTTGGCCATGGTCCTTCAAACGTGTCTAAAAAGTTTGAACACTCAACTCCACTCCAGTATTTATTGACACCATCCTGAGAAGCCATGGAAAAACACATTATTTTAGCCTGTAGATGTCGGTAATTCCCCCTTTCCTGTCAACCCAAGATGCGCTACATTGACAACTTGGTAGGAACGTCGTCAAAAATAAAAGAGTCATCTAGGCCAGTTGGTATCAAGTGTAAGGACTTGTGTTGATTGACACAGCCAACAACAGAGCAGATTGATTTTTCTCTAGAAGCCATTATTAGTAAGTATTACAAAGAAACAAAGTTGCGGTCACAATGAGGAAGCAGAGAAGAGAGGGTAGGCACTAGGCAGGGAGCAGATGGGAGGGGACGGAGGTTTAGCGGAGATCTACGTATATCTCTGCCGTCCAACCAGATGAGACATTTTTGCATAATTATTCACAAAAGTCCAGACAGCAGAGAATACACTGAATGTTCAAACTTTTTTGGTGAAATTGATGTCAAGAAAAGCCAAAAAATCTACAAAAATGTGTTTTAAATGTCACAATCCCTTTAAATGTAAGTCGCTCTGGATCAAGAGCGTCTGCTAAATGCCTAAATTGTAAATTGCATAGTTACTGTACGGTGCTCTGTACTGAATTGTAGTGTACTGTGCTCTGTACTGTACTTTGATTATTTCTGGAAAAAATCTTTGAGAAATGACTTGAGGAGTTACGCCGTGTGGGAAGACCCCGAAACATCCAGACCCCAAGGACCACGTCCAGGGTGCCGGGGAGAATTCCGGCGAGCCTTTACGTAGGTGTCCGACACGGTTGAGAAATGACAGAGTTACTCGGACAGACACGTACTGTACGTACAGTACAGGGACTCGTATACACATATTGGGACCAGCTGTGTAATGGAGCGGAGGCACCGCTCAAAAATATGGATGAAGCGGTTTAAATATCTGTGATGCTGCAATTACACATTTTCGCTGGGGACCCCCTGGAAGTCAAAATCTACAAAGTATAACTATAGCAACTAAAGTTTTCAAATAATTGTAGCGGAGTAAAAGTATAACAATAAGCCTCCGAGATGTACAGTAGTGGAGTAGAAGTAAAAGTATTGGAAATTGGAAATGCTACGTACGGATACGTCAAAAGTAAATGCACTTTGTGACTTGCCGCGCTCTGTCCCTCCGGAGACGGCGTGATGAAGTGTCCACTCCTTGGCGCTCACTCCATTCTTCCTGATTTCATAGAGCTGGGCTACAGAGGAGGCTGCTGTCTGATATTCTATTCCCCAGAGGCTGCACTGAGCTCCATGCCCCCAATCTTCACACCCGTGGTGTTATCATATTCACACTCTTTCTTTCCGTTATTCCTCGTGTTATACTCCGTAAAACTCCTGGAGGGCACACATTTTACTTTGCGATAGTCTCTCTATTTTTCTCTCTCCGTCTCCCGCCGGTCTCTCATTCCATTTATCCATCGCCCTCTCACCCTCTCTGTCTTCTAGTATTTTTTATTTAGTTGGTTTAACACCACGTGAACCCAACGCCAGGTAAACACATTCGTATAGCTCATTTAAACACGTCAATTCAACGCGAGTTGCATACAACATTAGCATTAAGACATTAATTAACACACAACATAAACAAATACTGAATAATTATTCTAGTGCCGAAAGAAATGAAACAAAGGGACACTAAATGCCAGCTGCAGCAATCCAGAAAGGTCTTTTAACTATGGTTAAACAGAAATTAGAGTCGTATAGCAGACCTTTCTGGGAGTTTGTTCCACATGCTGTACTACAGTGGTTCTCAAAGTGGGGTCCGGGGACCCCCAGGGGTCCTTGAGGGAGTTCCAGGGGGTCCCCAGCTATGATGGATATAGTTAGGAGACCAAATGGACGCATGGATCTGTAACTCTGAGAGTGTACAAATGGAGCCGTTACATTGGGGTCCCAGGGATAGAAATGCCATTAAATGGGGGTCTGTTGCCTAATGCATGTCAAACTGTTGTACTGTATGTGCAGCATAACAAACTAAACAAAGTGGACTCTGCTTCTCAGTGTTTATAGTTCCGATTCTGGGGACAGAAAACTAGTCCGCGGGTCGTGGCCTGAAAAGATCCAGAACGTTTTATAAAGCATCAGTAGTGTTTTTAAAAAGCATTCATTAGCAGACAGGGAGCCAGCGTAAAGATCTAAGAACTGGCTTCCTTACCGATACGATATACCACTCTCTTGGTATGGGTAAAGATCCCAGCGTCCATGTCCAAGGAAACCATGTTAAGGGAAAACATTATGCAGACCCATTATGCAGATCTACAAGCTCACACAGCGCAATCGCACCATGGCCCGTTGAGAGCATGCAGACAGAGTGTTTGGTGAAGATCTTTAGTGTAAAGAAAACATAGGAGGGGTCCCCGTCCTGGTATAGAGCCCTATAGTGGGACACCTGAAATGTAACAGTGAGTGTCCTCATTAGAGTGAGGATACTAAACGACAACTAGACACAGCCTCGTTCCCGTTAATTAACAATTGACGAGGAACTCCGATATAATTGGCCCACTGGATAATGCCGATGATGAGAAGGATGAACAGGGTTTCCCCCCGCGACCCAGACCCTTATCTGTGACTGTGTTTATCTGCCAGCACGATAAGAGAGAGCAGCTAGCAATTACCCTGCATAAGGAATGAATCGGCCGCGCTGGCTTGACAAATAGCCTGGGGGAGGATCGTTGCGAATGCCAACTGTAACCGAAACAGATCTGTATCCTCTGCTGCACACCACAAATCTAGTCTAACCGTTTAACATGAAAAAAAAAAGGGAATATCCGCACTCTCTTGAATAGAGTTTCTTATGAACTTCTTTATTTTTAATGAACACACTAGTCTACCTAGAGAAACGGACGCGTTTCGGCACGCCGGCCTTCCTTGCAGCGTCATTGTATCTTCAAGAATCTGCACCCATGCAGCTATACAGAGACTATTATACTCCAAGTCTCCCCCTGAGTAGAGTGCGCCTTCTCCTAGCGGTTTTTGTTCCTAACCGTTTAACCTGAACACGCTTTGGAACCGTGGTGGAAAGTACATATTTATTACTTGAGTGCTGCTGTACTTTAGTACAATTCCCAAGGTAGCCTAATTGTACTTTACTTGAGCATTTCCAATTTCCAATACTTTTACTTCTACTCCACTACATCTCGGTATCCAAATATTTTACTTATTCCTTCATACATACGTGTGAAAAGTCATCATCCCAAAGCGCTGTTTTGAAGCTGTGAGTTGTTTGTGTGTCGACTCTTTCATGTGTCCTTCAGTACTTGGCAGTGCTCCACACAGCCCATACTTTTATATGATAATATATCATCTCTGTCGGGTGGAAACCTCATATGGCCAAAACTGTTATACTGGTTTTCAGGATTCAAATTCAAAACCACCAAAAGTAGCAGAACCTATATGAGCTCAAAACGTGCCACTTGTGGATCGGATACGTTTGATGCTTTTGTGCGACGCTGTAGTAAAGTAGGGCGTTCATTTAGCGCACATACACACTTGTGGTCAGCGACATAAACCATGCAAGGCACCAAACTCCTCATCTGAGGCAGTTAGCTGGGGGGATTCCGTGTCTTGCTCAAGGACACATGGAGGCTGGAGCCAGAGATTAAACCGGGAACCTTTCCGAATTCCAATGTCCAATTTAGGCATTTAGCAAACCCTCTAAATACACACACACACACACACACACACACACACACACACACACACACACACACACACACACACACACACACACACACACACACACACACACACACACACACACACACACACACACACACACACACACACACACACACACACACACACAGTTAGAATATGGAGATAAGAGTATTCTGCCCCACACAGCCCATAATAAATCCTCATCATCATCCTAACTCCATATGGTATTAACGGTGGAGTACAGTCTTACCCCAGCAGCTGATTCAGCTGAGCTAATGAATCTCCACTCTGTCTTTTAATTGTTCCACTTTGCTCCACTCTCACCGGGGGTGGGTGGGTGGGTGGGGGGGGGGGGGGGGGGGGGGGGGTTAACGTTATGCAGTGGTGGGAGAAGCTACTCCAATTTATTTTACATAACAGTACTCAAATGTTTTACTTAACCCATTCTGACCTGAGATCAGATTCATACGAGGTTTCCACTGGACACACACTGGTCTGATTAACCCATTCTGACCTGAGATCAGATTCTAGAAATGTCAGTCGCTCTTCGATTTAAAAAAAATAGCAGACCTACAAGCTCGTATCGCGCCACTCGGTGGCGCGATATGAGCTTGTAGATCTGCTATTTTTCAATAGCTAAAGCATGACATGATGCTGACACCAAAATGGGTGCCCGTTCAGAATGGGTTAAGTAAGAGTACTGTCAATACTGCAAAGTAGAAATATACATCTGTTACAAGTAAAAATGTGCTTGAGTAAATGTACAGATGAAGCATTGGAATAAAAATGTTTCTGATTAATTGAAAATGGTGGACCGGTGTTGTAAACAAGTGTAGCGCTTTATCAGTGTGTCGTCCACATGTTGTATTGAGTTGTGGAATGTGAAATGTACCCATTCTGCAAAATGTATGAATAAATACTTCAATCAATCAATAAAAAATCCGAAAATAACCAAAAGTATAGGAAGTAGGCTACTCATTATGCAGGATGTCCCATTTTACAAGTTTTCAAATGTATGAATATCTTTTGGTCACAATGTGTCGCATCGCACAACGCATTGGAGGCTTGTTGTAGAATGCCTATGTTCAAATGGCCAAAATGTAAAAGGGCTGAAGTGGGTAATGCATGTTTTGTAATAATAATCAAAACCCACAACCCAAGTAATTGTAACTAAAGTTTTCAAATAATTGTAGTGGAGTAAAAGTATAACATTTGCCTCTAACATGTAGTGGAGTAGAAGTAATTAAAGGGATTGTGACATTAAAAAAAAGGTTTTGGAATTGTTCTTGATGTAAGATCCTGCAAATCCCATATATGTCAATGGGATTTGCCAGCAGATGTCACTGTTTTCACTATTTTGCCTGTTTTCATTGTAGCTCAAAAGGCTTCCAAACCCCAAAGAAATGTCAGACCACAGAAAATCCACTGAATGTTCAAAGTTCAGGTTTTTTGGGTGTAATTGAGGTCATAAAACCTAAAAGAACAAAAACAAAAATAAATGAAAATGAATGTCATAAAACCTTATTGAAAATATTAAGGTACAAATACCTCAAACATTTACTTAACTACAGTTACTTTACACCACTACATAAAAGTATCAATAACCACAATATAGAAATACTCTGTAACAAGCAAAACTTCTGCAATCCAAAAACATAGTTAAAAAATAGTTTGCAGGAGTTGCCCGTTTTTAACAACATGCCTCAAATCCGATTGCCGTGAAACATTGCTGGCCCACAATAAGCCACCTGCCCTGGTACATACAGTAGATTTATCTAATGCAGTGGTTTTCAACCCTTTTCGGACCATCATTGTCTCCACCAGGCCGAAGGCATGGGGAGAGAGTATGTTTTGCACTGCGTCCGTGTGTGTGTGCCTGTGTCCGTCCTTCCTTCCGTCCGTCCGTCCGTCCGTCTGTTACCAGCTAATCTCCGGCACCGTTGGCCCGATCCATGCCATAGTCCTCAACTGCCTGTTATAGCGCCACCATCAGGCCGATTTAGGCAAAACACATTTCTGTAGATTACTCGTACACATTTTATCCAAACATCACACAATTCGGTATACACCATCTCCATAGTCATGTGATCAAGACGAATCAAGCACCATTTCCCATCTTCCATCCTGATTGGCTAAGATTGGCTTCCAAAGCTCACATGATTGGTCCGTTTCGAACAAAATGCCACAAATCACAAACGCAGCGTGCAATTTCCGTGAAATTATGCACGCACATTTCCACTAGGCCGAGGATGACATGCCACTCATTTCTTTCCAAATCAGCCTCACGGTGGCGCTATAACAGGCCATTTCCTGTTTTTAGCTATAACTGCATCAATCTGCATACAACTTATGTATGTGCACTCCCTAGAGGCCATGGAAAAACATTGTCCCTGCATCCCTCCACATCTACCGGTTATAGCGGTAGATGTGCTTGTAGATCTGCTATTTTTGAAAAATCTTGAAAATGTGGCGCAAATCATTGAATATATTCTTTCAGAGCGAACATTTAAATCCTTGCTTCTGGGGGGGTGGTCCCTGGAACAACATATTTTCAGATGGGGGACGGCGGCCAATTAAGCAAGATTACACGAGAGGGTGTAATCTCGTGTATGATGCGGTCAGGAACGGTCGAGTTCCGCAAGCATCACTGAAGTGGCAATAATCACGTTAAACCACACCCTGTGGATATTGCAAGTGTAATATTGTGTAATATTGCAATTATACAATATAAGTTACCCTTAAAACTAAGAAAAAAAAAAAAATTAATGACGGATGTAGTCACTATGACCACAAATGTCCCATGAAGCTAGCTAGCCTAGCCACCGAGTTTGCTAGCGCTCTGGGAAAACAGAGCAGCTGAATTCTTTGTTTTGATTAGGTGGTGAATGGTGCTGGTTTAATCCACGGCTAGAAGGCTGTTTCAACCAATCAGATTGCTTCCTCGAAACGACCTGTGGTTATAATTACATATATTTTTGCGGGTCGTTGACATGAAAATGTTTGAGAACCACTGACACAGAAACATGGGGTTTTCAGAAAACTGTCCAAATTTAGAAGGCATTTGTAGAATCATCCTCCATGGTCTAAATGTAATAAGGGGTGCATTTGGTTACTCCAAATGGAGCCATTTTAATTTGGTCCCCCAGCTACAGTAAATGACTCTCCACCACCTGGAACCCCCTAAAAGGACCACTGGTTGAGAACCACTGCTCTAATGTAATGTAATGCATGCACTCATCCGTCTGCTCGTCTCCACAGGCCACATGTGGATTTTAACGAGCCGCACTGTAAATGGGCAGGAGGCTAGTCATTATAGGAAGCTACTCATCATGGATTCAGTGGAGCGCGCGCACGCACACACACACACACACACACAGGCACACTACAGGTGTTACATAACAGCGACAACAACTACTAGGCGTGTTTCCTTGTGTAAAGCAGAGAGGCGATGCGTGGGAGCAGCATTGTGCGAGGAGGACTTTAACATTCAAGCTGTTTTCGATGGTTTGAAGTCGGTAGAATGTGCCGGAGCGCGCTAGTCAGAGAGTCTGACTTTTGGTTTGAACAGCTTCCAATGCAGAAGCATACGAATAAGCAATATGCAACTAAATGGGAGACGGGGGAAAAAAACTTTGCAATGTTGATGTTAATCCAGCCTCCAGAAAATGCATCTGCTGGAGTTGAGCCCTGAGGCCGGTTCTACAAATGCCTTCTAAACTAAAAAAACAAATGAAAAGGAAAAAGTAACGCACTAGTGTGAGCTGCTATTTTGGAATAGCCAACACACAGACATTTGAAATGACACAGATGCTTTCCTGGTTTTTAATGGGTTTTTATAAGTGTTAAACAATTTTCTTATCTCATTTTTGGAAACTATTGTGAGAAAATGTGTGAAAAAAATAGCCAATCTAAAGTCTGGCAACACGTCTCTCTGTGACACATTGTGAGTCACACTGTCCTCGTGCGACACAACAAAGTACAAAATATGGCTTAAGTGGTAAATCTATGACCGAGTCCAATAATAAACGCAGCAGATGGCATATACTCTGGCAATACTATATATATATTTCACAAAGCATAGGCTACAGCAGCATTGCACAGCATAGGCTCATCCGACGGCCTTACGCCGTCGGAGAGAACTGACCAAAGTTTCTACATTCTGGTTAGCTTTTTAAGCGGCTTACATGAGTAGAGGGTGTGGACAGAAAATGCATACAGTTTGAAAGATAAATCCGTTTCATCCTATACAGTCTGTTCCTAGTTCCTACATGTCAACAAACGTATTTAGTCCTACAGATAAGATGGTGTGACACAGGATGAAACAGAATAAAGGGCACAGTATACTATAAACAGACCATCACCCTAGGGGTCCCGGCAGGGGAAGCCCGTTTCATGACCAAATGAGGCCCCCATATACGTATAGGCTACCTATGACATCATTATTCTGTTGACACAGGCGTATTGAATTGACACATAGTTTTGACTGTTCAATATCGCTCGCAGCCATTGCTCTCTACAATTACAGGCAGCAACAACACCTCTCCTCATCCTGTCGTGCCTTCACAATGAAGTGTCTCCCATTCACCTCCCAATGCTGCACATTTTACCCAGGTTAGTAACAGGAAATAGGTGTAACTTTAACATCGTGGGAGAGAGCAAGGCACCGAGTGAGTGAGTGAGTGTGAGAGAGAGAGAGAGAGAGAGAGAGAGAGAGAGAGAGAGAGAGAGAGAGGCCAAGGGTGGTGGGGGGTTGACTGATGTCTGACGTACATGTTGACGTACATCCGGGGACACGTACATGTTGGATGTTTGTCGTAGCTCCAGTGGCGTGCACAGACATTTAGAGGGGCAGGTGCTCAAGTGAAAAAAAAGGGCACCTTGTGCAGCGCATTTTGGGGCGGGAACCCATTTTGGTGCTTTATAGCTATTGAAAAATAGCAGATCTACAAGCTTGTAGGTCTGCTATTTTTTTTTTTTATCGAAGAACAACTTGGGCCTAAAAATAATATAGTAGAAGCGTTTTTTTATCAAGATTTGATCAATGTCACCGCATGGTCCACACACTACAAATTAAGAAAAAAAAACTTTTTTATTGCCAAAAGGGCAGGGGGTGCTCTAGCACCCCCTAGTGTCTATCTGTGCACGCCACTGTGTAGCTCGGAGGCCCCCCTGAGGGTGGAGGCCCGTTTCAAACTGAAACTGGTGAAACAAAGCAAAGGCCTCGTATGAGTCCCGGCTGAGTAGAAGGTCTCAGGCCGACGCCCAGGTGACAACTATAGGATGAGCTGAGCATGTGACTAAATGACACACATTAGGATGAGCTGAGCATGTGACTAAATGACACACATTAGGATGAGCTGAGCATGTGACTAAATGACACACATTAGGATGAGCTGAGCATCTGACTAAATGACACACATTAGGATGAGCTGAGCATGTGACTAAATGACACATTAGGATGAGCTGAGCATGTGACTAAATGACACACATTAGGATGAGCTGAGCATGAGACTAAATGACACACATTAGGATGAGCTGAGCATGTGACTAAATGACACACATTAGGATGAGCTGAGCATCTGACTAAATGACACACATTAGGATGAGCTGAGCATCTGACTAAATGACACATTAGGATGAGCTGAGCATCTGACTAAATGACACACATTAGGATGAGCTGAGCATGTGACTAAATGACACACATTAGGATGAGCTGAGCATCTGACTAAATGACACACATTAGGATGAGCTGAGCATGTGACTAAATGACACACATTAGGATGAGCTGAGCATGTGACTAAATGACACACATTAGGATGAGCTGAGCATCTGACTAAATGACACACATTAGGATGAGCTGAGCATGTGACTAAATTACACACATTAGGATGACCTGAGCATCTGACTAAATGACACACATTAGGATGAGCTGAGCATCTGACTAAATGACACACATTAGGATGAGCTGAGCATGTGACTAAATTACACACATTAGGATGAGCTGAGCATCTGACTAAATGACACACATTTGGCCAAGAACATGAAATATTGTAGAATTAACGAGTTCCACGATTCCACATGGTGCAACCGAGCTGATGCGCACCCGATCGTTCCCAGCCCTTGAGAACTGGTAGGCCTACAGGAAACAGGATGACATTGAACGTGATCTTGTATGCGGATTGGACATTTTCGCACACCACTGTTGTACAATGACGTATAATACAGGGTTTTACGTGGTTAATCAGATTGATCCATTTGGTCCATTATCAAATTAATTGTTGAAAAGTTAATGTTAAAGTAAAAATAAATAAATAAAACCCTGCTTCTCAATAATTGGATTAACCTATACGTGAACATTAAGTCGGTTAGAGGTGATAAATGTCAGTTTATCAGCCCTAGTTCTACCTCAAAATCTAACTTATACTGACACCTACTGTATCTACAGTATGCAAGCTAGCATCAGCAGCAGAGAAAAAAAAGGCACAAGTTAATTGGATGGATGGATATATATCTCTCTCTCTCTCTCTCTCTCTCCAGAATTCATTAGCGAAACTAACACGCTAGCTCACGCAACGCGGCGATAGAAACGCAGATTGCAATTTGATATCTGTAATTAAATCAAGTGCTTATGTAATCATTCACGTTTCCGGCCGATCAACGGTGTGTGTGTGTGTGTTGTAAACAACATGCTTAATTGGCTGATGATAGACGGATAGATTGGGCGGTGTGCGGATCTCGTGCGCTGCCGTTGCTGTCGGATAGCATTCCATTAGATGATGTGCAGCGAGTGAATCATCTTCGATGACAGCTGTCAACTTGGATCTGAGGACATTCCTCCTCCTCCTCCTCCTCCTCCTCCTCCTCCGCCACACACACAACTCATTTGAACTGTATTTTATGACAATGTGGAAAAACGGTCCGAGCTGTCGAGTACAGAGGGTCAGTGGCTGGTCACCGCTTCGTAGCTGTGCTCAAGGACCACTTTTTTGGTTGAGTTTTTCTGAAAACTGTCAGAATTTAGAAGACATTTGTAGAATGTCTAAATGGGTTAAGCATTTATACAAATACGGTTAGTTGTAACTTTTACTAAGTAAAAGTTACACATTACAGATATTACCGTAGTAGTATTGCAAATAAATACCCTATCCTAGGTTAAGCCAGGAGGCCAGAGCTTTACATCTCTGCTGTTGGGAGGAAACCACCTAACTCCAAAATGTTCATTTTTCAGGACATTAAAAATATGTATAATATTTCAGGAAATTAAGA
Organism: Protomyctophum parallelum; assembly: GCF_964188405.1. Lineage (NCBI taxonomy): Eukaryota > Metazoa > Chordata > Actinopteri > Myctophiformes > Myctophidae > Protomyctophum > Protomyctophum parallelum. The sequence continues at coordinate 42,220,666 of NC_139708.1, forward strand.
AAACCATATATTTTGAAAACAAAGCAATACAGCCCCATCAAAGTTGGTGTTGTGACTTTATATATTGTCATTTACCTCCATGAGAGTGGTGGAGTTAGTTGCTTTAGCTTTAGTTAGTTTGAGGGTCCAATGGCGTTGAGAGGCTTTGTCCAAAGCATTTTTTTACTACTTTCAATTGGTCAATATTTTCAAAACAACACACAGACGTAAAGGGTGTCCATTCAATAGCACTGATTTATGCAAAAACATAAAACAAAAAAAATGTTAGGTGATTTTCTCCCGACAGCAACGGAAACGTAATAAATGCCAATTATCCGCTCGAATATTCTTCAAATAAAATGTCAACACTCTATTTTCCAAAGCAGAGTGCTTCTTCCAGCAATGGAACAGCCTTCAGTGAGACAACAGACAGGTCAGTGTGACCCGGTGGATGTGGTCGAGGGACACTCAGTGAGACAACAGACAGGTCAGTGTGACCCGGTGGATGTGGTCGAGGGACACACAGTGAGACAACAGACAGGTCAGTGTGACCCGGTGGATGTGGTCGAGGGACACACAGTGAGACAACAGACAGGTCAGTGTGACCCGGTGGATGTGGTCGAGGGACACACAGTGAGACAACAGACAGGTCAGTGTGACCCGGTGGATGTGGTCGAGGGACACACAGTGATAACAGACAGGTCAGTGTGACCCGGTGGATGTGGTCGAGGGACACACAGTGATAACAGACAGGTCAGTGTGACCCGGTGGATGTGGTCGAGGGACACACAGTGATAACAGACAGGTCAGTGTGACCCGGTCCAGGTTGCAGCAGAGCGAGAGGATTGGAGGACGACATCTGCTTGGGTTTTGCTCCAGCGATGCTCCAATCAGCCGTGCTGTTGATGCTTTCAGTGGTGGAAAAAAAGTACTCGCGTGTTTTACTTGAGTAAAAGTATCCATACTGCACTGTAGAAATACTATGTTGCAAGTAAATACGACGCATTGTGAGCTTCAAAGGGCGGACATAGGGCTGAACTGGTTAACGCATGCTTTTTAAAAATAATAATCAAAATCTACAAAGCAACTATAGTAACTAAAGTTTTCAAATAAATGTAGTGGAGTAAAAGTATTGGAAATTGGACATACTCAAGTAAAGTACAAATACCTCAAAAGTACAGTACTTAAGCAAGTAAAGGCGCTTAAGTAAACGTGTGTAATCTAAAGACCAGTCAGATGCTATAGCTAGCTAGCGGCTTTAATGATGAGCATGCATGGATGCACGCACGCACGCACGCACGCACGCACGCACGCATGCATGCATAGACCCTTTTATTTACTGTGTGTCCACATGAGTGAACCAAATGGACCCGTAACAAGGGGTCCATTTGGTTCCATTTGTACGAGTCACAGAGACCCGTATGGGTCCATTTGTACCCTCTCTCGAGTCACAGACCCGTATGGGAGGGCTGTGGGCAGTCCAGAAACACGTCCACCAGTGACATCATCGATGGGGAATCCAAGTTAAAAGAAACTGCAGGCTTTCTATTCCGTGAAACGTTGCAATAGTGATAATGGAAGCCATCGTTCTCACGATAATAAAAAATACAAATATACAAAAAAAAAAATCTGCCTATACCGACGATGTCACTGCATGGTGGACGGGTTTCTGAACCACCCACAGCCCTCCTATAATATCAGACACAGACTGAGTAGGATTTTTTTGTAATCATGAACATTATAGTTGAGGACCAATTTACATTATATGGAGATGGGTTGAACTTGAAAAGTGGTGAAGTAGTCCTTTAGCTCGACCTCGTCGACACGTTATAGAACGTGCATCCAGTTTTAATACCACCTCTAACCCCCCCCCCCCTCATGATGATGTGCAGTTCACTCTCTTAAGCCCTAATCTGCTCAGGGGGGGAGCTTTCCATTTAGACGTCAACATGTGGAGTGATTTATTTGACATTGCGTATATGAGTTTTATCGCCGGCACAGCGTGCTCTCCAGCTCCCGCTGCCTATATAGCCCTCCTCGCTCTCACTCCCAGCTGTTGCTGCGGGTTGGTTTCGGGGGGGGGGGGCTGTCGCGGTGGGGTAATGACTTGGCGACTGCATGGCAGCTTAATGGAGCGAGACGCTGCTATTACTGTCAGCGCGGCGGCAGCACTGTAACTGGTACTGGACGAGGTACTATAACGTATGCCGCCACCACGCAGCAAGGTGATTGCCTGCCTGATTTATGCTAAGTGTGTGTGTGTGTGTGGGGGGGGGGGGGGGGGGGGGAAGCTATGCATGTCTGTGTCCCAGTAATTAACCCATTCAGACCTGAGAACTGATTCTATACAAAATGTCTTCTATAAGTCATGACAGTTTTCAGAAAACTCTATGTTTCTATGTCAGTGCGGTTCTCAAACTAAGGACCAAGAAGCAAAGATTTGAGGTATAAACGTTCGCTCTGAAAGAAAATATATTCAAAGTTTGTGCCACATTTTCAAAGATTTTTCAAAAACAGCACATAACAAGCTATTTTTCCAATAGCTAAATTATAACATAATACTAAAGTATCCCCTCGTCCTGAACGGGTTAAGTTTGAGCTATTCAATTTCATTCCATTACTTTGTTTACAAACACAAGAGGAGGCCAACCACGGGCTGAGACATTTAATCACGCCCGTCATTTAACAAGGCTGAGGGCGGGTCGAGGCTATTTCGGGGGGGCGACGACAAATGGAGCGTTGTGGAAGCGCAAACAACGGACGGCGTGTGTCGTGTGGGCGTGTGGTGGCGACGGTGGAGCGATATGAAGAAGGGTTGAGGAAGGAAGTACTACACCCCCGCAGCAAAGTGGAGGGGGGGGGGGGGGGGGGGGGGGTGATGTGTCGCAGGTGGATTCAATCACAATCATTCATAATCGTGAATGATTAACATAGCAGCGGGTATTATTCAAACCATATCTGGCTGCAGGCTCAGTAGGTTTAGGGAACAGAAGGTTGCCGGTTCGAGCCTCGGCTCATGGCTTTGTGTTCAACAAGTAGTCCTTGAGCAAAACACTGAAGCCCTAACCGACAACAGCAGGCCGCTGACAGTGATACAGCACACTTAAGCCCAAACCACACCAAAAGGGACAAAACGTTGTTTTTTGTTAAGGTAAACCACACCAATGCAAGAGTTGCATTGGTGTGGTCAAGCTAAAAAACGGCAGCCATGTTGTTTTGTTTGTTTGTTTTCCTCCTCAAGGATGAACATTGACTTGAAGCTCTGCTCTGGGGATGTGAGCAGTGGATGCAGTAGGCTATGTAACCTTTTGGATGAGTACTACTATGACACTATATGTTATTCCCTTCGTGATCTCGTCACTTTGAATACATTTGAACAGGCACTGTGTAAGCTGACATTTTATAACTATATACTCTGTTCTTTGTCAGTTGGTATAGTTTTAGCTGTGTGCGCACGCGTGCGTGCAGATTTTAGGCACACACACACACACACACACACACACACACACACACACACACACACACACACACACACACACACACACACACACACACACACACACACACACACACACACACACACACACACACACACACACACACACACACACACACACACACACACACACACACACACACACACACACAAAATCAAGAGCCGAGTTAATCACCAAGATATACTAGTCAGTATTTCATGAGAAGAGTAGAGAGGATAGGAAAGGTAGACATGGAATAAATAAACATGTATGCACTGCTAGTTTTCAGTTGGGTGCCTACTTGGCAGGCAGCCATGGCTGGAGGCAGTATGTTATGTTTTCCAGTTGTCTGTATGCGTACTGTACTCACCCAACCTCATGAGCACGATATCTCAGGAAAGTCTTGACGGGAATCTCATGACATTTGGCACAAGCGTCCACTTGGACTCAAGAGGAAGAGGTTTGTGGTCAAAAGTCTTAACCCATTCTGACCTGAGATCAGATTCATACAAGGTTTCCACTGGACACACACTGGTCTGATTAACCCATTCTGACCTGAGATCAGATTGTAGAAATGTCAGTCGTTCTTCGATTCTTTCAAAAATAGCAGACCTACAAGCTCGTATCGCGCCACTCGGTGGCACGATATGAGCTTGTAGATCTGCTATTTTTCAATAGCTAAAGCATAACATGATGCTGACACCAAAATGGGTGCCCGTTCAGAATGGGTTAAGGTCAAGGTCACCGTGGTCCATTCATTCATACATCGGGAGGTGAAGGGGCGAACAGTCGACGCCAGTGTCCTCACTTCCCACGTGGTGGCAAGCTAGCACCGAACCGACTCATTGGAGGCTATGTGGGGTTCAGTGTCTCCATGTCCATGTGGACATGGAGGAGCCGGGGATTTGAACGGCCGAACCACGGATCATTGGAAGACTTGCCCTATACCTCCTGAGCCACAGCCGCCCCTTTGTCACTTCATAATGCACTTATAATACAGACTCATATGGAGGGTGGCTGTGGTTGTGGCTGTGGAGGTAGTGCAGGTCGTCCAAGGATCCCTGGGTCGGCGGTTCGAATCCCGGCTCCTCCTGCCCACATGTGGAAGTGTCCTTGGGCAAGACACTGAACCCCACATTGCCTCCAATGAGTCGGTCGGTGTGAGCTCCATCATTGGTGTGTGAATGTGGGAAGTGCGGACGCTGGTGTCGACTGTTCGCCGCTTCACCTCCCAATGTATGAATGAATGAACCATTGTAAAGTGCTTTGAGCACTTGGAAAAGCTCAAAAGAAATGCAATTCATTATATAGACTGTCCTTCCAAGTCTTCATTACACAATACCCTTACAATACATAGCCTACTCATGTAACCAGCAGCTGGTCGGGCAGATGAGGCGTACACCAGCGATGCAGCATTTCCAGTTTTACATTTGAATCACTCACTGAGCGTGCCTATAAACGTTTAGCGTTACACTCAAATATAATATTCCTTCCCCATTCGTAAGACAGACAACTAGCGGAGAGACGAGTGCAGCACATCTCTGCATGTCAGACCCACCAGCTCTAATGAACCACTGACAAGCTAACACTCCCCCCTACCTTATCTCAGCTGTGTCCTATACCAGCTCTAATGAACTACTGACAAGCTAACACTCCCCCCTTCCTTATCTCAGCTGTGTCCTATACCAGCTCTAATGAACTACTGACAAGCTAACACTCCCCCCTTCCTTATCTCAGCTGTTTCCTACCAGCTCTAATGAACTACTGACAAGCTAACACTCCCCCCTACCTTATCTCAGCTGTTTCCTACCAGCTCTAATGAACCACTGACAAGCTAACACTCCCCCCTACCTTATCTCAGCTGTTTCCTACCAGCTCTAATGAACTACTGACAAGCTAACACTCCCCCCTTCCTTAACTCAGCTGTTTCCTACCAGCTCTAATGAACCACTGACAAGCTACCACTCCCCCCTCCCTTATCTCAGCTGTTTTCTACCAGCTCTAATGAACCACTGACAAGCTACCACTCCCCCCTCCCTTATCTCAGCTGTTTCCTACCAGCTCTAATGAACCACTGACAAGCTAACACTCCCCCCTCCCTTATCTCAGCTGTTTCCTACCTCCAGCATGCTGCTGCTCAGGTATGTGGAAGCCGTGACTCGTGTTGTCACTTTGCTCTGCTTGCCGTACCAATTAAAGGCACTGGACTGGCGTTGCGGTGACTGTGAGTCACTGAGTGCTACCGAGAGGAGAGGAGCTGTAATTATGGGTCAACAGGGGAGCGCATCCCGGCGGTTCATGCAGAGTTATAGGGACGTGTTGCGTTTCTGACATTTAAGGGAAGGCTTCACGTAGAGTGAATGAGCATACAAGAAGAGATGAGCTAAGATGAGAGAACATATTACTCCAGTTTTGGCATCACTGCACTGGCTTCCGGTTGTTTTTAGGATTGATTTTAAAATTATTTTACTAGTCTATAAAGCTCTCAATGGTCTCGCACCTCCGTACCTCCGTGACTGCCTACCTGGATATGTCCCTAACCGCCCCCTCAGGTCCTCCAATGCTGGCCTACTTGAAGTGCCTAAAAGAATGTGCACAAAAAAATATGGTGAGGCAGCTTTTTGCTTCTACGGCCCAACAGCCTGGAATAAACTTCCATTCGAGCTCAGACACACACCCTCTGTAGACATCTTTAAATCTCAACTCAAGACTCACCTCTTCACTCTTGCTTTTAGTTGAGTTTTACTATGCACGTTCCTACCCTGCCCTGACTGATTGCTGCATGTGGTGTTTTTATTTGTTTTTATTTATTTTATGTTCTTATATTAAATTTTGTTCTTTGCCATTGTTCTATCATTTTAACTACTTGTGTTTTATTGTATTATATTTTTGTGTCCTGCCCTGTGAAGCACTTTGAGCTGCATTTATGTATGAAAGGTGCTATACAAATAAAGTTTATTATTATTATTATTACAAAGTGAGGGACAGAAAGATGAATAACGAACGTGTCTATTTAACCGTGTGCTTTTGTTCACGATGCACGTCTTTGAGTGTCTCCAAAGAGTGGCTGCGTGACAATTTAAAGCTTCACTCCGCGACGCGGGTCAGTTGGCTCCTTTTGAGTGGCACGGATGTTCCCGACCGTCTGCCTGGTATGAGGAGAAAGCTCCGCCTAGAGGGATCGCCTAGAGGGCAGTTTGCTCCTGCTGGAGATGAAAGACGTGCCATCCGTCAGCCCTGGCGGGCGGGAGGCGCCTAGTCCAGGAGCTGTGTCTGGAATCAGGATCATTCTAAAGCTCACTTCAGGCTAAGGAAAGGAAAGGAAAATAAAGGGAAAAGGGCGATTTGAAAAGCTGCAGCGGTGGGTTGTTGAGCCCGCAGTCCCCAGACAGTTGATAAAAACGGAACATATAGGGTCTATGAGCATTTTGTCAAAAAAGTACATTTGTACTACAAGTACATACAAGTGCTCCGTTCTGCAAATAAATAAATAAAATAAAATACTAACCAGCACCTTTTCAGGGCCCCCGGGGACACCCTGGCAAAATCCTCAACCAAACGTCCCACAGACACTGCTCATGGGTCTGCCATGAGTATAGTCACCCCCCCAAAAATGCACACATATGTGGCTTTACAGCAGTGTTTAAAACTCTGTGCCACCATTTCTCTGATCGGCGTAATTCAGTACTGGATTTGAAGGCCGCCTCGACATCTAGTAAAAGATAATTAGGGGTGACCGTTCCTTTGCGGTGGCTGTCCCCATAGGCTCTGGAATAATTTGCCCATACCCCGTCAGAGCCCTCCAGTCCATAGGCTATTTTTAAATCCAGGTTAAAGACTTATTTCTTCTCCCTGGCCTTCAGTGACAGCTGAAGCCATTTTCCCTCACTGGTGTGTTTGTGCTCATTCCTTTGCATGCTATAATATCTGTTCATATTGCATCGTTTGCTCTTTTGTTTTTTTACCTTGTACAGCACTTTGGTTGACCTGGGCATGTTGGCGTAACAACGTAACAAGTTGAGTTGAGTAGTATTACTGTATACATACACCTTTGTGTTTTAAAGCATGTTATACTTTAGCTATTGAAAAATAGCAGATCTACAAGCTCATGCAGCGCTACGAAGTTGTAGGTCTGCTATTTATTTTTTTTAATCGTGAAAATGTGCCTCAAATCTTTGAATATATATTATTACAGAGTGAACATTTGCTTCTGGGGAGGTCCCTGGAACAACATATTTTCAGATGAGGGCGGAGGCCCATTACATATAGTTTTTGGGGTCCTTGGCATGAAATATTGAGCACCACTGATACAGAAAACTGTCAGGATTTTGAAGACATATATTCCGACGTCAGGCCTAAATGGGTTAAGTTAACGCTGCGTTACGGACAAGCCAGGCTGGTTGAGGGTGCAATACAAACAGACATAGAAAGGTACAGTGTAGTGGACGGATTGATTGATATACCAAAACAACCCTTGCTTAGCACCTCGCTAAAAGCGTGTGCGCAGCGCAATACGAATGACTGACCTGGCTGGATATATTAGTCAGTGCCTAGCCTGAACTAACGTGTTAGGTTTCTGGTCTAGAGGGGCGGGTCGCGGCTCAGATTTGCGCGCGCCCTGATTGGATCTCATCGATCTGTCCGTCACCCCCGGCCCCTCCTCTCCCCCCTAGTGCAGCGCTACGTCACATAATTTGGAGCGACGCCCACCCGGAAGGGTTGACTCCACTTTTAGACCAGAGCGGCCAATGCGTTCCTCCAGGCTTTCAATTTTTGCACCAACAAAAATTAAAGCCTGGTACCGAGGCTAGTCAGTGCCTAGTCCATAACTCTAAATGCAACGCTTCTGAACTGAAGCAGTCAAAGCCAAGGAGAATGTTACATTACTAATTCACAATCGAGTAGCCTCTGCACTGTCTAAATGTCACACTCACATGATAGAACAGCAAGATAAAAACGGATAGCACTCACATGATAGAACAGCAAGATAAAAACGGATAGTCTGTCTGTCTGTCTGTCCATCCATTCATAAAATGAATTGACTATCTATATCCATCTATCTATCTGCATACCAAACTAATAGTCTATCAGTATAAAAACAAATTGATTATATAGATTATATAAAAAATATATGATGTCCAGATTAATATCAATATTGTGATAATTTCTGAAAAGATATTGTGATATAATATTTTGTCATATTGCCTGCCCCTACCTCATATCACTTTATTAAAGAGAAATCACACCTGTGTGAAGTGATGGGCACTCTTATCATCATACATCATTTTACGTCATATTTAGCAGAATTTTGACCTAATTTCGTTATCGCTTGGACACCCAGCAACATATCCATATCCACTTTTGTGCCCAACCCAACTTCCCAAGACCATCTGTAAACCATTCCCCACACTGAACATAATTTGCTGTTCACATATTCAGAACGGGTAAGGACTAGTATATATAACTCTATTGAAATGTATAGCTGGGGGCGGGGCAGTCTGCCCTCGAGTTTATATACAACTCTACAGTATATGGTGAAATATGCAACAGAGTCAGTCATTCTGGGATTATGCACACCCACACTCCCAGCCCACCTCACCCCCGCCCTCCAGAACTGCTCCCCAAACCCATGCAGCTAACGAGTGTGACAGGACGCAGGCGTGCTGCATGGCGACGGTCACGCCACGATGTCCATTATGAAAAGAAATGTCTGCCTGTGATTGAGTCACCTTCATTCACTGGCGTGTGTGTGTGCGCGCGTGTGTGTGTGTGTGTGTGTGTGTGTGTGCGCGTGTGTGTGTGTGTGTGTGAAGGAGTGCGTCAGCAGGACAGATCGAGATGACGTCATTCACACATGGAGGATGTGATCAGGGGTCATGACCAGTTGGCAACTAGTCACTACGCCACCCGCTGTGCGCTCGCGCGTGCGTGTGTGTGCGTGCGTGTGTGTGTCGTATGTCAGTGCTCACAGACAGAAGACAGTGATTCAGAGGTCGGGGGGGGGGGGGGGGGCAGTGGGAGGTCATTCATCAAAGAACGTAGAAGATGGAGTCACTAACAGATGGATGTAATTTACTGTAATTGATGAAGTGGAGACTGATGCAGTGCATCAGCGTGTGGACACACACACACACACACACACACACACACAGTCAGAGGAATCCATCTTGAGTCTTCTCTCATCAGCACCAAGATGGAGAAGGGCTATATCTAATGATACACCCGTAGATCATGTTAAATTATTATGTGTTACTGAAAAAGGGGAGGTGGATAATTCTAAGCTTTGCCATGTCGTCTCTGTCGGGTTGGAAACCTCACATGTCCAATACTGCGACATTTCAGGATTCACAGAAAATAATGAAAAAGTAGCAGATCTACAAGCTCGTTTTGAGCTTGTAGATCTGCTACTTTTGCTAAAGCTTTTGTATGATCAACTAGGGCGTTAACAGTTCTACTGCATAACCCGCGTTCCCCACAATTTAATACATTTGTTGGTGCTGTGTAATACGCTAAACCCGCTATTTGTTTAATCTGTTTAATTTGCAGTTTTCTTATAATTCAAAAGAAAGAGCGGATTTGTCCTGGTGACAATTTTGACCTGGTGACGAGGCCGGCACGTTATGACGACGAAACCGGAAATCAAGCCATGCTCTGGGCTGCTAGGGCTTCTGGGAAAATGAGTTCAATGCATGTGTGAACGGGGGGGGTTTGTTTGGACTACAACATGCTGTGCAGGGTGGTTTCGTTTATCGTAATGGTGGCATGTTTTTCTCTTCAACAACAAACCATGGGGACCATTCCCCGCCGGACTTTCGTGAATCAAAGCTGCCAATACTTCGGCGTTACGCTCCAAAGGTAATAGATTGATCCAAGCAGCTTAGATAGATTAATCTAAGGACCCCGGACGTGTTAAGAAAACACCCAAACCGTTAGAATATGGACATATAGCCCGACAGCTATAGGATATTGTCTATGAATGTTTGGGGTCAGAGACGGCTACAGTCCACTGAGTCCAGAGATACTGTGGGTGGGGGTGTGTGGCTGACATGCAAGCTGTTGTTTACATTTCATTAATAGTTGGTATTTAATCATCTCCCTGGAGCAGCCTTTCACCGCTTCAACCCCACAGGGTGGTGGTGGTGGTGGTGGTGGTGTGGGGGGGGGGGGGGGGGGGGGGGGTCTACAAGATCTACAAGCTCACACATTTTGAGCTTGTGTAGATCTGCCGTTGTTGGCAGAGAGATTTGGTGTACACAGGGAAAGGTCACATCATCCATGGATAAGTCAGAGACAAAGTAAAAGTCCATAGACTTGACTGCCACATGACGTCATGTCTGAAAGCCAGACGTTGGAGGGGCTGGTGCGCCTCACACATGAAGCTAAATGGATTATAAACGTTTTGAAAGTAGCTGATCTACAAGCACTCAATCTGCAATGCCACTCTGTTGTACTCAGAAAACTCATACAGAACTAACATCATGTCATTATCAAATCCATAAAATGATGATTACATCTCAACAAGATAATGTGGTGTGTGAATACAAGAGGACAAAAAAAATATATATATATATATATAAAAGGTTTATTAACTACTTTAAGCCCCTATACTATATCATACAACACATAGCAAAAATAGTGGATCTACAAGCTCACAAAGCAGGCAGAGAAAAGCAATAAAATAATAATGAAACGATTCTGGATCTCATAACATGAGATCAAACAAAAGTGTGATCTACTTGAGCTCACACAACTCAGCAGTGGTTCCAGGTGGATAATAAAGTCTAAGTCCAGCATGGATGTTGTGTGTGAATGTGGTGTGGAATGTGTGAAGGAGAGTCATGGCGTAACCGTCAGACACGCTGTAGAAGGACAGAGTACCTGCACTGTGGTCCAGGTACACTCCTACTCTGGAGGACACAGGGCCTGGGATGGGAGTTTTATTACCTCTGTGTATGAAACCATAACCTTTTGGGGTACAATATAAAGACCATGATTTATCATTGCATCCAAATCTACATTCAACATCAAATCCTATTTTGCCGATATCTTTGTATGAGGCTGCTATTTCAACAGCACCCTCATACGACATTTTTATTACCTCCCAGTAACAGCGTCCAGTCAGACCCACTCTACTCAGAACCTGATATACGTCAGTGAATCTCTCTGGGTGATCAGGATGTGATTGTGGTTTGTCCATCACTGTTACTTTTCTGTTCCCTTTAGACAGAGATAGGTTTTGTTGAGCTGTGTTTGGATCCAGTGTGATCGGACGTGAATATTGTAAGAACTCAGCTCTGGTGTTGGGTTCTGGTGATGTTGACATTGAAACATTCACTCTGTTCACTGTCTCTGAGATGTTTGTCCATTCCTCTATAAGAATGTCCTCTAGTTTCTCCCTCATCTTGGACACGGCCACAGTCACATCTTCAAAGTATCTCAGAGGACAGACATTGCTGCTGACTGGGTGAGTGGTTTCACTGAGCGTTGAGAGGGAGGAGGTGTAACGCTGTAGAAACTGGATGTGATCCTCTGTGAGTGAGAGCTGCTCCAGTTCAGCATGTCTCCTCCTCAGTTCAGTGACCTCCTGCTCCACACGCCTCCTCAGTTCTTCAGTACGACTCACTTCACGTTTCTGCTGGTCTCTGATCAGCTCCCTCACCTCAGATCGTCTTCTCTCCATGGAAGAGATGAGCTCAGTAAAGATGGTGTCACTGTCCTCCACTGCTCTGTCAGCACAGTGGTTGATGGACTCCTCCTCCTGGTGAAGCACCTTCACGTCTTTCTCTCTCTCCTGGATTCTCTGCTGGATGTTCTGCTGACTCGTATCGAGCTCTTTCTGTCTCTCTGCCCATGCTGCTGCGGCTGAGGTCGTATCGTGACCTTTGTGTTCGTCCACGGAGCACAGAGAGCAGATACACTGCTGATCGGTACGACAGAAAAGGTCATTCACCTTGTTGTGACGAGAGCAGATGTTCTCCTGAAGCTCGCCAGAGGCTTGGACCAGCTTGTGTTTCTTAAAGGCAGGAGACTGATAGTGAGGCTGGAGGTGAGTGTCACAGTAAGAGACCAGACACTGAAGACAAGTGTTCACAGCTTTCAGTCTCCTCCCAGTGCAGACATCACAGGCCACATCTCCTGGTCCAGCGTAGCAGTGATCAGGGGGAGCAGCTTGGAGTCCTGTTGATAGATTGATACATGTACAGTATTTATCAATCTGAAAACTATTTAATTATATTTTCCTGTATATATTATACTTATTTGGTAGCCTGTCTCCGCTGCCTGATAACTATTGTTCTTGTTACCGTCTATCTGCCTTACCACCGATCTGTCTAAGATATTTCTTGCCCTCAAGATAGCCTTGTTGTTATACACGTCAAAACCTCTCTGGTTGCCTAGGAGACACATGATAGACCGACAGCTGGGATGGCAATGATGTTATGAGAAGGATGAACCACCGTTTACCACAACATGTGTCTACATTAGGCTACTGTACTCCAGAAAACTATGGAAGCTATCAGAAATTATTTCAGATGCTTGAAAGATAATTCCTTGGAATGAACCCTTTAATATGTTTGTACATCCATTTATGTATAGTCATTTAATCTCTCTATTGATTTAGTAAGATAACTTAAATGTATCACCTGTCTTCTTCAGGCTCTCCACCACCTCGGCCAACATGGTGTTTTTCTTCAGAACAGGTCTTGGGGTGAAGGTTTGTCTGCATTGTGGACAGCTGAACCTCCCTCTCTGATCGTCCTGGTTCCAGTATCCCTCGATACACCTCCTGCAGTAGCTGTGTCCACAGGGAACAGTCACTGGATCCTTCAGTAGATCCAGACAGATAGAACAGCACAACTGTTCCTGATCCAGTTGAACTCCTTGCTGCGCCATAATAGTACGACTGTCTGTCTGTCTGTCTGACTGACTGAATGACAGATTGAGTTTAAGTTGGTGAAATGTCTTCAGAGATAACACAAGATGAGAGATCATTTCTGGTTGGTTCCTCAGAGGACACATGAGATGAGAGTTCCATTCCGATTGGTTCAATCGGAATGGACAGACAAGCCACAGTGAACCTTGTCCCATGTATTATTGCCTTGGGCAGATAAGAAAAGGCTTGGCAGGAATCTGCTGACACTCAGGTGACGTTCAAGGTTCTTCTTTATTACCGTGGCTTCAGATGCACGAGATTAAAACACATGTATTATGTCTTGAGTTCAGATACATGAGCTTAAAACATATTTATTATGTCGAGTTCAGATACATGAGCTTAAAACATATTTATTATGTTGAGTTCAGATACATGAGCTTAAAAAACATTTTCTATATCTTGGGTATGGATACTTCAAAACATATTTTTGACTTGCCAGTCAAAATGGAAGTGGCCTCCGTGCCGGAGTTTGAGAAGCACTGTTCTACATTATAGTGGCAGAGTAGTAGAATGCAAATATTCTATATTTGGGTGGTACCAGATCATGGGTGCTACTGGGTGCTACCTGTTGTGGCCGTGGGTGTCACTCACTTTGGATAAGTAGTTAGTCAGGTATGAGGATATTGTGGGCACTCAGAGTCCCTCTGAGTATCTGTCTTAAATACCAATCCCATTGATATTTGCCTAACCCCGTCTTCTACCCTGAGATCAAAAGGCCGGACTCGGTTCGCTTCCAAACGAACCACGGTGCGGTTCGTTACTGGTGTGAACGCATTCGGACTTTATAGAGGACCAAATACAGGACGATAGCCAAAATAGCCGTCGGGCGTCGGCAGTTGTGAGGCTGCATTAATAATTAGTTCTAAAAGCATGTCTTTTTTACAGGGATCACTGTTGATTTTAATAGTAGACGCATATATGTCTATGAGTAGAGTAGACCCGCATCCATGTAGGAGGGCTAAGGAGGCGCAGCGCAAATTAATAATAATAATAATAATAAAACTTTATTTGTATAGCACCTTTCATGACATGAAATGCAGCTCAAAGTGCTTTACAGAACAATGGAGAATAAAAGAAAAGCAAGGCAACGACATTAAAAAACAAGCAGTAATGCAGTACAGTGAGGACATAAAAAATAAAAAATAAAAGATCAATTAAAGGCAATGTTGTAGAAGTGGGTCTTGAGCTGAGCTTTAAAAATGTCTACAGAGGCTGCCTGACGAAGGTACAGTGGGAGCTTGTTCCATGCCGACGGCCCGTAGAAGCAAAAAGCTGCTTCCCCGTATTTTTTTGTTGCCATTTCTTTGGGCAAAGCGAGCAGGCCGGCGGTGGAAGACCTTAGGGGGCGGTTTGGGACATATTTAGGCAGGCAGTCATGTAGGTAGGAAGGTGCGAGACCATTGAGAGCTTTATAGACAAGTAAAATAATTTTAAAATCAATCCTAAAAACAACCGGAAGCCAGTGCAGTGATGCCAAAACTGGAGTAATATGTTCTCTCATCTTAGTTCTAGTTAAAACTCTGGCTGCTGTTGTTTTCTTAGGCAGTCCTGAAAAAAGTGCATTGCAATATTAAAGGGCAGCATACGAGGTTCACATGCGCAAATATAACAGATGTACAAGTTTTCGACACGGAATGGTATGTACGGTACGGTACACGATGTAAGCTAGTAGTTTATTTTTAAGCATGCGCCGCCGCCGCCACGCAAAGTTATGACGAAGCCTGCGATGCATGAGCCTTCATGCGGGAGAGTTTCTTTCAACTCGTGTAGACAGTGATTTCCCTCATGTTCTTTCTCCCTCCATCGTAAAATGACCTCTTTTCTTTTTTTCCACAATTTGGTTCGCTTAACATGTCCACGTGTCATTTGTTTACATATTTGGTACGCTTTACAAAGCCAAGTGTGAACACCAAACGGACCAAAATCTAAATGCAAATATTTGGTCCTTGATCCGGACCTTCTATAAGCGAAATTTGGGTGTGAAAAGTCGCATGTTTTGCACACAGTGGGAAACCATTTTCTTAGGGGTGGGGGGGGGGGGGGGTGGGGGACACTACAACGTTATACTACACTTGAATCAGTCAGTACAAATCTATACTCTCAGTATTGAGCAAGATATGAACACCAACTCCCTGATAGGATAATAGAAAACAAGAAGACAGATGCTTATTTACTCAATCTCAGTATTGGGCAAGCTATTAATATTCATGATATAAAAGTTACAATGGTCGTCTGACATCTCTCACTCTCATCTCCCCACATGCTCTCCCTGTTTTACACTCCAACAGACATTGACGAGGACTTGCAGTAGAGGAGATATATATATATACACAGTAGAGTTCATTTCTATGTAGGCTATAATCTAATGTACACCTTTCTCTTCCTTCCAGGCAGCAGTGACACGCAACCTGCCTGTCAAGCTGTCCCAGGGGGCGGGTCTGGGGCTGTCACGTACTGTCTGATTCTTATCTAGCAAATTCAACAGTGAAACACAAGCTTGTTGCTTTGATCATGACACACACACACACACACACACACACACACACACACACACACACACACACACACACACACACACACACACACACACACACACACACACACACACACACACACACACACACACACACACACACACACACACACACACACACACACACACACACACACCTTATGCAAGTTATGAGTATCAGAATCGGTATCGGGAAAGAAGAGAATGCATTGGTATACATCGATATACCCACAATCCACCCTGCTTTTTTTTTTTTTAACGCAGGTTTATGTTCTGTCAGAAATGTGGGGCACTTCACTTCACAGCAGCATGCACGCACCGACGGCTGACTGATGCTTCACTCCGAGTCTGTGAATGGACATGTTCACATGTTGAACCACTCGTGTTTTTGTCAAAAGAAGGGGATTCTCTTCATCATTCCGCAGCATCACAGTGCTTTCAGAAAAGGTGTGGGAGTTCCATCGAGCTACAAGCTCGTAGCGCGCCACTCGGTGGCGCGCTATGAGCTTGTAGATCTGCTATTTTTCATTCTATAACATAATGCTTCGTTGGAACACCAAAAGGGGTTCCCGCCCCAAAATGGGTTAAAGCTCAATCACATGAAAATGAACACTTTATACATAGCATTAATACAAGAACAAAATCCAATATGTACAGACAGTATACGGGCAATATACTGATAGCACTAAATTGATAACTTCAGGGATCTCCATTGTCCAACGGGCACCAGTCTATACTAGTAAAAATGTTAATGATTGCAAAACACATTAGATTGCAAGCTATATAGCTTTCTGTTTCCTCCCAAAGCAAAGACAGATCAAGCAATCTCATAGTTTATGTGCCTCCATGAAGTGAGTGCGGGAAATCGAGCAATCAGAATAGATAGGACTTTTCTGTTTGGATGTACTATATGGGCTGTCAGGACCTTTCTGTTTGGATGTACTATATGGGCTGTCAGGACCTTTCTGTTTGGATGTACTATATGGGCTGTCAAGGCCAGAAAGTAGGGGTTTTTTTTCCACTCAGTATAGGCGTTCCCGCATACTTTCCGGGTGTGGCGTGCACAGATAGACACTAGGGGGTGCTAGAGCACCCCCTGCCCTTTTTGGCAATGTCAAAAAAAAGGGGGGGGGGGGGGGGGTTTCTTAATTTTTTGTGTGTGGACCATGATTGATCAAATTGATCAAATCTTGATCAAAAAACGCTTCTACAAATTGATCAAATCTTGATAAAAAAAACGCTTCTACTATATTATTTAGGCCCCCCCAATCTAAAGCTATGTTTCTATGTCAGTGGTTCTTCGATTAAAGAAAAATAGCAGACCTACTACAAGCTCGTAGCGCGCCACTCGGTGGCGCGCTATGAGCTTGTAGATCTGCTATTTTTCAATAGCTATAAAGCACCAAAATGGGTTCCCGCCCGAAAATGCGCTGCACAAGGTGCCCTTTTTTTTTCACTTGAGCACCTGCCCCTCTAAATGTCTGTGCACGCCACTGCTTTCCGGGTATGGTGCACCCTCTAGAATTCCACCTTTCATTATCAGAGCGCTGGACTATAGAAATTAGACAATCTTTCTCCTTCCTTTTTGGTTTCGTGCACCCTTTCCTTCATATCGTCTTGCATATTGAAAGAAATAATAAATCAATGAGAATATTGCCTGTGTAGCACATCATATGGAAGCTTACAGATATGTATCTTCATGTAAGCAAAACAAATAAAAGCCCTGCAGGCCCTCCATGAGACGAGGGTCAGAGTGCTGCGGGTAACGACCAGACACACTTATCAAACGCCATGGCAGCAAGAGATGAGCAGCAAAGAGGTCTCACAGAAAAGAGCGTGCGTCTGTGTGTGTGTGTGTGTGTGTGTGTGTGTGTGTGTGTGTGTGTGTGTGTGTGTGTGTGTGTGTGTGTGTGTGTGTGTGTGTGTGCGCGCGTGCGTGCGTGCAGCATTAACTCACGTCTGTGTCGGGGCCCTTATCGGCTCCAGGGCAGGAGAAGGTGACGAACTCATGGCAGCGCTTGTGAACCACGAAACAGCACACTGAGTGAGAGAGAGAGAGAGAGAGAGAGAGAGAGTTAGCAACATACAGGATTTCATTTTGCTGTTCTTGGATGTGCTCAGTGCTTCCACTGCGACCATTTCCCTCAACGTCAGCAGAGGCTAAGTCGGTAAGACACCAGGTGACATGCAGCTGTGAATACTACCCGTCTGCCTCTAGCGTCTTCTCAGTCAGTCCCGGACTCCCAACATGTCTACTTATCCATCTTCTCAGTCAGTCAATCTGACGGTCCGCTTTTGTGCATGTGTAATGTCTGTGTCCCTTGTTTGACAAGCCTTGCTATAGGGCCCGCGTTATGCTACTATACTGTAGATATCATCGGGGATTTAGCATATATCGTAATGTCATGATATTGCAATATAAAAGTGTGGTATCTTTTCTGGATTTAACCACCAGTCAAGCCTCATTACGGTTTTAAAAACGGTCATAGTATAATAGCGTAAATTGCCAGTCTATCAGCTCCCAACACAGCGGTGTGTCGGGTGGCAGAGGATCAGGAGGTATATAGAGAGCATGGATCAGTCTTGGAATGGGAAGGTTCCCGGTTCGATCCCCCGCCCCCTCCTGACCCTGCATGGTTTTCCCACCGGTGTCGTTATCGTCGACTAAAACTAAAGACCTTTTTTCACTGACGAAAACTAAATGGAAACTACATGAAAACTAAGCTATGATGACTACGACTAAGACTAAATATATTGACAATTTCATCAACAAACAAAACATACTCTCTCTCCCCATGCCTTCGGCCTGGTGGAGACAATAAAAACTAGACTAAAATGTTAGGAAGGGACCAGTGGACAAGAGATCCAGTATAAGTCATTATACACTTGGTTGCATGCTGAAAATAGCAGAGCTATTAGCAGAGCTTGTAGATCGGCTATTTTCATCATAAAATCAGTCATTACGACTGAATCAAGGCCCGCCAAAACATATTTTAGTCGACTAAATCACCTGTAGATTTAATCGACTAAAATCTTGTGATATTTAGAACTGGAAAAACTAGACTAACACTAAAACATTTCAGGTGACTAAAATGTGACAAAAAAATTAATGAAAACTATTCAAGAGACTATAACTAAAATCTAAATTTGCTGTCAAAAACAACACTGCACACCACCAGCCCCTTCTCCCACCTTTATTTATTCAGCATCTGAGGCACGGACCACCATACACACACGCACGCACACGCACACGCACACGCACACGCACACGCACACGCACACACACACACACACACACACACACACACACACACACACACACACACACACACACACACACACACACACACACACACACAGAGACCATACTGTAAAAAAAAATAACAGGTGGTAATCTATCCTAGGTCATTGTTTGCACCTTTTGAGTACCTCATATTGACTGCCTGGTCGATTTAATTTTAGCCTCGATGCACCAACAACAGCATGTCTGTCTGTCTGTATTTTACTCTGTTATCACGACATCATCATCATAATAAGCATAATGCAGATCTCTATTGTAATCCTTATTCAACCCCATAGTCCATGCCATGAGCAATGTGTGTGCGCGTGCGTGTGTGTGTGTGTGTGTGTGCGCGACTGTGTGTGCGACTGTGTGTGCGTGAGTACAGAACAGGAGAGAGAGACAGAGAGAACACACACAGAGAGGGAGAGATAGTAATATTAGCCTTCCACGCACGCACGCACGCCGCACGCACGCACGCACGCACGCACGCACGCACGCACGCACGCACGCACGCACTTACTTCAGTGGACACATCACAACTGCTTCACGCCAAAGGGGTTGAGAAAATGATGGACAGATGGTCTCTTGGAGACCGGCGAAACAAGGTCTCCATGATGAAACGTTGATATAAAAACGTTTCTCTTGTACCGTGCTATAGTTGCGGCAGTGTGTGGGTTCCTTCTTTTATTGTTGATGTTGCCTGCTGCTCTTTGCCTATACAAACCTGCTTTTATTCTTTTCACCTACAGGTGTACGGAAGCTTTTTTTAAAGACAGTGACCCAGACACATACCGTACAGAGAAAAGCCAAGAGAGATGTCCCCTCTGTCAGCTGGTTATGGAACTCTATTGTTCACAAACACAGCGAAGCCCCAGACCCAGACAGGATCTGATAAGACAGCAAAAGGAAAGCTATACCGCACACATTGGAAAGAAGCAACGCAAATGCAGAGAAAAACTAGAATGCTAGCCTATCTGACACAAACAAGAGAATACACACAGTCACATTGGCAGTCAGGATATGGCCACGAATGCAAAACAAACAAAGTACATGTCCCCCATCACAGTTCCTTACCCCACCAAACAGCTGACAACTCAAGTTAACCACAATACATCCAAAGCCTATTGAATGTCACCTCGCTTAATGAAGTCCAAGAACCTCTCCCATATCTTAAAGAATACAGCAGGTTAGTTTCTCATGTGCCAAACTGGTCATTAAATTCCTCAACCAAAAGCTGATCGTAGGGGCATTGACATTTTTCCGACATAGCGCAATTGAGCGCCATCTGGCCAACAATGTAAAGGAGAATTCCATGCTAGAAGGCTTTCTTACCTTTATTTGTAGTCGTTACGTCCCCACCAAAGAGGTCCAGGTGTTAGTATCCCAAGCGGCACACTTTACTACTTATTTCGCACAATAAGCACGAAAAACCCAACCCCCATTGAGGGCTTATAGTATATATTAGGGAAACAGCCAATAATGCACTTTTGCACAAAATAACACCTGGACCTCTTTGGTGGGGACGTAACAACTACAAATAAAGCTAAAAGAAAGCCTTATTCTAGCATGGAATTCTCCTTTAATGGATAAATACTGAGTATACTGTACATACTGTAATTTGGGACAGAGAGGAACTGGACCTGATATAATGTACCACAGACCATCTCCTCACATTCCCACAAACAATCAATGGAATGGGGTATACCTTTATGTTAGCACACCTATTTCTGACAGCAAATACTTTAATCCCCCACCACTGCATGGTCATCTCTAAATTGCAGTGTAACAAGGCTCCATTTACACAATCCATCATTGTGAGGAAGCAGGCACATGTATGCATGCAGGGGGCATATATGGGCAGTGTAGTTCTACCACCCAGATGGTTGTAGTCCGCAGAGGGAGAGCAGAGGTTGCTGTGCTGACACAGGAGACGGTCTGATTAATTAGCCCAGCCTTTTGTTCCAGCAGCCTAATTGCCCAGAGCACACAGCTGCGGGGCTTTGGAAGTGTAAAGCCGCTTACACAACTCAAATCCTGACGGGTCCGCGTGTGCGTGTGCGTGCACACACACACACGAGGTTTCCTCTCGAAGTGTGTGTGTGTGTGTGTGTGTGTGTGTGTGTGTGTGTGTGTGTGTGTGTGTGTGAAAGAGAGAGGCTTTGATCCGCACCGTCTCAGCCTCAGTTATACTTCCGTTGCACGCCAGTTGTCGCCCTGTCGTGCAGTGAATAGCAGATCGACAAGCTCACAACGCGTCACGAACGTGATGCGTTGTGAGCTTGTCGATCTGCTATTTACTGCACCCAAACACCGGCGTGAGACTACAGCATGAATAAGGCTTTAGCGGCACGGGAGCTTTGATCTGAGGAGCAGGAGGAGAACCATGAGGAGGTGAAGGTTTCATTTAGACCAGTCAGTGGTTCTCATTAGTTTTTCCGAGGCCCCGATTGTGACGACAGCGCTGAACGATTCATCGGGAAAAAAGGATTGCGACGCGCTACATGCGATCTTGTTATTATACATTTGAGATAGAATGTGTCCAATTAATTTGAGTTATAGGCCTACTCTTGTGTTTTAGCTACAAGAGGGAGAGACTTTAAGGGAGGTTTAAGTCGAGCACTTTGATGTTGTCTGTTAAAAGCAACAGTGATGATTATGCAAAGATAATTGTGACTCGGGAGTAGGCAATTATGTAACAATGGGAGGGAGCTGGGAGTGACAGACAGACAAACAGACAGACAGACAGACAGACAGACAGACACCGACATGGTTTTAGGTCCCTGTGGATCTGATGCAACCAGTGATTGTCTACGACAGCAGTTAAACACAGAGCTATACCTCAGCTCAACATGAACTGGGTCACGTATGCAAACTCAGTAAAGTGGGACATGCTTAAGTTTCTGACTACGTGTGAGTGTGCAAACTCAAAATGTCCCCCTCCTCGATGCAGTGATTTAGTACAGTCCACTTCAGGCGAGGTGAGGGGAGGTGTATGGATGGATTGGTTATTGTCCTGTCTCCGCTATTTTTAGCCTCAATTCTTTGTCACCAAGGGGGGACAGGCATGCGTGCGTGCGTGCGTGCGTGCGTGCATGCATGCGTGCGCATGCGCATGCGCATGCGCACGAACACCCACCACACACACACACACACAGCGGGTCCCCGGCAAAATGTTGATACATCTCAACACATTTTTTGAGTGGTGCAACCACTCCAAGGAACAGCAATGTCCGTGTTCACCCATGTGTTCACCTATGTATGTATGTATGAGCACCAGTATGACTGACTACCAGTAGGGGCGCTGTTTGCCAGAAACAGAGAGAGAGAGATAGTATTAGTGCTGCACTGTTGCCTGCTAGTTGCACCACTCAGTTCACACGGATGTGATTTTTTTTATAGCCGTTGACAGTGGCTCGGTACTAATTTCAGATGGGCGTCCGTGAACATACATTACATTTGAGAAACACTGCTTTAAACAACATTATATTAGGAAGCATAGCAAGCCTGCAATTTTCTTTTTTAACGCAACCCGCAACTACTAATATTTACGAGCAACTTTACAGGGGGAAATATACAGTATAATTATGCACTCTGTGTGAACTGAGCGATGCTGTGTGTGTGTGTGTGTGTGTGTGTGTGTGTGTGTGTGTGTGTGTGTGTGTGTGTGATTAACTAGGAACGAGGTCAATAGGTCATACTCTAAACACCCATAGGGACAGACAGACAGACAGACAGACAGACACAGACAGACAGACAGACAGACACACATAGCCCTTTAACCCATTTAGGCCTGACGTCGACATTTAAAAATAAATCTTTTTAAAATGTATTCTTTTCTGAAAAGCCTCATGTTTCTGTATCGGTGGTTCTCAATATTTCATGTCAAGGACCCCAAAAATGACAAGTAATAATTATGCCGCCGAGGGACCTCCCCCCCCAGAAGCAAAGATTTGAGTTAAGAACTGAAACCCTGAAAGAATTTATATTCAAAGATTTGAGGCACATTTTCACGATTTTTCAAAAATAGCAGACCTATACCTGCAGCTCGTAGCGGGGCACTCGGTGCCGCGCTACGAGCTTGTAGATCTGCTATTTTTCAATAGCTAAAGTATAACATAATGCTTTAAAACACCACCCGCCCAAATGGGTTTTAAAGGAGACGGTGTGCACCGCTCAAAAACAAACCCAAGTTGCTCATAACGGTAAGCAGCCTTGGCGACACTGCCACTGCACTGAGTGACAGACATGGGTGATCACATGACCCATAATAATAATAATAATAACGCATGACTGTACTGTACTGTACTGTACTGTACTGTACTGTACTGTACTGTACTGTACTGTACTGTACTCTGTAGGGAGCATGGGAAATGGAAGAGGAAAACAAGTCTGCCTCTACACCAGGGGTCTTCAACAGGGGGATGGTATGGTTTCTTTCAAACACAGTCGGTAGTGCTGTCGCCTCACAGCTAGAAGGTCTCAAAAACATGCCGTCCGGGGAAGCTCTCCCCTTGTCAGGTGAAAAGAAGCAGCTTGGACTCCTCATGCATAGAAGGAAACATGAGGTCAGTCCGCTGCCCTCCCCCAGGTTGGCATGAGTTACATTAGATGACATAATATGTGGGTGGGGCATGCATTTCCAACTTGCATCGTTCCCAAGTAGGCCAGTGCCCAACGCGCACCGCTGTAGAGGCTCCACGGGCAGCGCTCTATAGTAATGCTTAAAACGCCAAAAGGGGTTCACGTGCTGAATGGGTATATGCCACATCATGATGACATTATGTCAGAGTGCCCTATATTTAATCAAAGTGTGATATTTCCAACACATTCTGTGGCTACATTATGGACCTGCTTTTGTACTCAGCTGTATAGTGTGTAGACCCATTAATGAGGCCTCATGAAAAGGACTAATTGAGCAGTCTTTAATCAGTCACGCAATTCAGTGCTACCGTTTAGCTCGTGTAGATCTGCTATTTTCAGCATGCGAACGAGTGTAAAAAACGGGCCATTGAGAGGAGAGGACCATTAATGTACTGTATACATCTTCTTACTAGAAACATTAACGTGTCAAACTCCCCGAGGACTGTGTTTGAGTAATAATTATACTGCGGCACCAAAGGATAATTGTAACTGTATATGTGCGTGCGTGCGTGCCTGCGTGCGCGCGTGCAAATTCCCCAGCAGTGAAGACATTCAACACTCACACAAACTCCTTTTCATGCAATCTAAAACTCCTTTTCCAAACTAAAGGAGAGGGAGTGTCCCTCCCCTCTGTTAACTGACGTCTTACTGGTTGACTCGGTGTGTGCGTGTGTGTGTGTGTGTGTGTGTATATAGCTAAAGGTCAAGGTGAGTCGTCAGACAGTCGGACTCTGACTCTGACTGACAGGTCTGACTCTGACCTTTTCAGCAGACTCCTCCCATTGGGCGCGTTGCCTCGGCGACAGGCCGCGGCAGTCCACACTGTGTGTCTTTCCTGTCCCCTGAGATCTGTGCTACAATATGCATGACCACGGCACCCTCTCCCCTGTGTGTGTGCGTGCGTGCGTTGCGTGCGTGCGTCCATTTGGTTCCATTTGTACATGCTTCGGAGTTCAATCAAAGGTTCTGTGAGTGTTTGTTCCAATGAGCAGAGAACCGGACGGAATTGGAACTTGAACTCATAAATTTTTCTTATTTAAGAAGATGACGCTAAAACAATTGTACTCTCTCCTGAATGGCTGAGGATTTTGTCACCCTACTGTACCTGGAAATGTATTTTCCGTTTAATAAAGACTGAGACTCCTGTTGCTCAACAAACAGTCGCTATAGCAACGATTACCATCAGAATACAAAAGCAATTTAAAAGCAATCACTACCCTACCTCTCTAATCTTCTAGAGGATTATGACGGTGAACTTGAACCCCCACGTACGCCAGATGAGAATACAGAGCTGTAAACGTTAAGATTGTGACCAGCGTATATAGAGCCAGCAGAACACACACAGCACGAGCACAAACAAACAAGAGTTTGTTTGTGCTCAGCGAGAGCTTTCCTCTTTAGCAAAACAATCCGTTTCCTTACATAATCACCATGCAGACATTAGTGTGCAGTGGAGGCTTCCAAACACAACATATAGCCACAGGCCACTGTGCTCCGTATGCATACGCACGCACGCACGCACGCTACACACGCATGCACACACGCACGCACACACACACGCACGCACGCACGCGACACACGCACGCGACACACGCACGCACAGAGCCGCGCAGGGGACGGTGGATCAATCAGCTCAAAGTATACATGCAGGTGGGAGGGGTTCCACATTGCCACACATCCTCCCAGACAGTCAGTATTGGAAAAAGTACTCAATTGTTTTACTTAAGTAAAAGTACCAATACTGCAATTTAGAACTACTCCTTTACAAGTAAAAGTACGGAATTGAAAATGTACTTGAGTAAAAGTGCAAAAGTATCGGCATCAAAATGTACTTAAAGTACTAAAAGTAAAAGTACTCATATTGCAGAATGTCCCACTTCACAAGTTCAAAATGTGTACAAAGTCTATTGAAAATTGAAAAAAAAAAAATATGCGTTGCGACGCATTGTGAGCTTGTAGATCGGCTATTTTCAAATGGCCAAAATGTATTGGGTTGAAGTGGTTAATTTATGTTTTCTAATCAAAATTAAAATCGCCAAAGTAACTAAAGTTTTCAAATAATTGTAGTGGAGTAGAAGTACAAATGTTGGCTCTGAGATGTAGTGGAGTAGAAGTAAAAGTACTGGAAATTGGAAATACTCAAGTAAAGCACAAATACCTCAAAATTGTACTTAAGTACAGTACTTAAGTAAAAGTGCTTAGTTACTTTCCACCACTGCAGACAGTTACCAGAGGAAACACATCACAGTGGTCCTTCCTTCCACACTCATGAATTAAATATCCTCTCTTTCACATAAGCACACGCACGCACGTGCACACACACACACACACACACACACACACACACACACACACACACACACACACACACACACACACACACACACACACACACACACACACACACACACACACACACACACACACACACACACACACACACACACACACACACACACACACACACACACACAGTTGTTGTTTCCGGGCAGAGAACTCTTACCTTCATTGTAAAGTCGCCCGAACGAACGGCCAATTAACACTACGACGTCGGAGCAGCCATTCTGACCGGATTTGAGATTTAAAAGTTTATTTTCTTAGCCCATTTTTTTTGCGCTGCTTGATAATGGTGTCTTTTATAAACCGATTCCCCGACATTTCCTTTTCACTTGATATCGTTTCGTAGAGAGGGCCTACACAACCGATCTATATACCAAATGAAAGCCCCAACTTCGTAGTTTACATGGTATTTAGAATTTTTTTAAATGAGCAAAAAATGAGCGAGTTATGATTTAAAGAAAAGAGGGGTGGAGGAAAAAAAAGAACACACAACACACAGACAGCTAGCTAACTAGGCGATTATTTGGCACAATCAATCAAATATATATTAATTACATCGATAACACGCGTAGCCTATAATGTTTCCCCCTCTATATAAAAATGACAATATATAACTCTAATTCATCGTATTTCGTCATGTATGTGAACTAGGCTGCTTGATCAAGGGTGTTGCTTTCGTGAGCAATGGTGTACAAGATTGGTAATACGTTGGTCAAAGTAACTCATTTTTAGACCATCTGGAGAAAATAAATACATCTGCAGAGTCCCCCCCCCCACACACACGCAATTCTAGCCTACCCAAACGTAAAACAAAGTCGGAAAGTGTTTTATCAGCTCCCAAACTTTTTCCCGGTTTGACCCGACGCGATTCTTTGGCACAATCAATCAAATATAATAGTAGGCTACTAAGCCCGTTTTCAGCTAAATGCGGAAATGTCGAGGCTAAATAACTTATCGACGGGAGTCGTGTTAATATTTATTTACTCGTCATTGTCATGTTCACTCCAAATAAACAAGTATTATGCACTTATGATGCGGAGAGCCATCTTATAAAATAGTTGGGTTGCGATATTGAGGGGGCAGAAAACAGCCCGGTCATGTGGTTCATGTACTTGCAAGTAGGGACAAAGAAATGCGGAAGTGTTTCAAGATTTCCCCTTATACCAACGAAGAAGAAATGCAATGTTTCTTATTAATTAAACTGATATAACAACATAACGTGGCTAATAATTGTTTATTTGGAATGTACTTTGGCTGGTAATTTAGGTAAATATAACGCGACTCACTTGTATAAGTAATTTACCGCGGACATGCCGCATTTACCGCAATACATTGGCTTTAGTAATGCGGTTAGCTTATAATATTAGCAATTTAAGCTAACGGCTGGAGGACTACGGATAATCCGGTCAATAACATCATTACACTTAAACATTAATACAATTATGTCATGTTTACATGCCTAGTCAAGCAGTCTGTACATCGCGTGGGGTCACATATATTAATTACATCGATAACACACGAGAAAAGACGAGTGATCTTGGCTCTTTGCTGGGTGGAAGGAAAAAAAAAAACAACAAAAGGCAGCAACGCGACACTCTTCCATGTCTATGTTGCAATATAGCACTAACGGGCAACGGCAAAATATATATTTTTCACAGTTTCACAGTTTTATACATTTTAGGAGTGAAAACATGTGTTTAGAAACATATATGATTGAATTCGTTGGAAATGGGATGCAGGCTTGAACAATGTCGTCTCCAGCTGGAGAGGGACGAGTGGGGGAGAGAGTGGCCAATCAAATCGCACCAAAAACCCAGTCCCCCTGACCGTTCAGCCGACTGAGTAGTAGTGAAATTTTTTCAGACTTCCTAGTGTTAAGCTCCAAGAACAAGGAGAGAAATAATACCAATACCAAACGAAAAATGTCCGTCGACTAGCCGCAATTTGCAACTCTACATTTTTTTTTACAATGGGATGAATAGAGTTGCAATACCTGCGCAGGTAAGACACCCAAAGAAGAGGCCGACGCAGCGCGACGCCCCGTCACGCACAGCCTTCTATTAAACAAGCGCTCTCCCACGCGTCTTGTTGGCGGCTCGGATGGCGGCTCGGAATATTACTTGTGGAATATTTTGGACAGAAAGTAGCTCATAACATGTCTACAGGGGATTTTTATGAAAAACAAGTTTGGCAGATTGAAAGAGGATAATTCAAGCTTGGACTACGGCTGCAATGTTGGTGAGTTTAACATTGTTTAAGACAAGCAGATCACAAACCAAATTTGATGAGTGGGGAGTCAATGGAGGACATTTGCAACTCTAGATTCATCCCAATCTAGAGTTGCAAATTGCGGCTATCCGTCGACTACCTTTTTTTCACTAAATGGAAACTAAATGAAAACTAGGCTATGATGACTAAAACTGAGACTAAATATACTGACAATTTCGTCAACAAATTAAACTAGACTAAAATGTTAGGAAGGGACTAGTGGACAAGAGATCCAAGTCATTTTACACTTGAGCTGATCTACAAGCTCACAACGTGTCGCACTGCGACGCGTTGTGAGCTTGTAGATCGGCTCTTTTCAGCAAGTGTAAAAACAGTCATTACGACGGCATCAAGGCCCAACAAAACTAAAATCGGATGATATTTAGTCGACTAAAACTCAACTAAACACCAAATCATTCCAGGTGACTAAAATGTGACTAAAACTAAAATAGAAATTTGCTGCCAAAAACAACACTGCAAGCACGGTCAGGACCTGAACGCAGGCGCGGAGATATAGGCGAGGCAGGCGAGGCAGTGCCTCAGGGCCCGCGGGGGTGGGGGGGCCCGGCCGGCCGGCCGGCCGCTCCGATGCGTGGTATTAAACTGTATACTCTCTCTCTCTCTCTCTCTCTCTGGCTCTCTCCCACAAACACGCTGTTAAATTACCGCGACTAAGACTACATTTCCTGTCAATAATAAGCAGTGTAAAATGTAGTACATTGGGAGGTAAAGGGTGACGCTTTATTGTGAAGGGCCCTTCACGGCGCAGGCAGGAAATAGAGGGTTTAAACTGGGCTGCTTGGCTGCACGTTAGAGTACTAGAGTAGATGGATTTGCTCCGGTATGTCCGCTGTCACGCTGTGTCTGTATACAGTTGTTAGCCCTGCTCTGCAATCGCCTGATAAAGTGGAGTTTTGATTCTTTGAACAGTCATAAACAAGACATAAAATTACCACAGGCAAAAGAGGGCAAGATAGATGGAGTAAGGTGGAATACAAACACAACAGCAGCAGCTCCATCCACATGCACTGGAGGTGAGTGAAGTCGCATGAAAGGAATACCAAGACAACAGCAGCAGCCTAATCATACAGATGGACGGACATGCCCACGTGAACCTTATCACTTGAATTGAAACATTAAGAGACTATTTAATCAACTTTCCCGAATCCCGAAGCTGTCCCATTCATCACAGCCATGTACAGTACAGACGGCAGGCACAAGTGAGTAGCAGCCCTACACCCTCCAGTATTAGCTGATTAGCTCCGTCGGGAATGAATGGTTATGGACATTGCAACATGTAACTCTCCGATCGAGGCCAGGCCAACTTAACCTGAGGACGATTCTACAAATGCCTTCTAAGTCCCGACAGTTTTTGGAAAAACCCTATGGCCCTCATTTATCAACTCGGCGTACGCCAAAATATGGGTGCACACCGGAATTACCGCAATTGTCGGCATTTACCATTTCCGCCAAAGCTTGAAATTGAACGTGTGCCAGGACGAAAACCACGTCTGGTCGGGAGCTGTCGTACGCTTTGTCCTGTTTTTCTGTCGTACACAAGCGGAGCAGCATTGTCTGAACTGCTGACACGCTGTCACAGGCATCTAAACATATGTTTTCACTTAATATAAAACTGTATGTATACAAAAACAAATTAATTGTCAGCTCAAATCCACAATGCAACATTTTGTTTTCAGTGTTGCTGTGCACAAACGTCGGTAGCATTATAAATTAAAATACACACACACACACACACACACACACACACACACACACACACACACACACACACACACACACACACACACACACACACACTCAGGTGACAGTGGTCATGTAACGAGTGTGACCTCAGGTCGTGTCTTAGCGTGACTAATGTCACATGTCACTATTAAACTACATCGGTAGAAGAAGATCGGGTAGCGTAGGTCCATGTCTCACAGGGAAAAGTTGTTCCAAAACACACTGCAAACGCACGCACACACGCACAAAAGAAAAAGCATGTTTTCTCTCCAGGTTTTATTCACTGATTAGCCTAAAGCCCCGTTCAGACCAAGGAAGCTAGAAAAAAAAAAGCAAAGTTAAAATCATTTCGACGCAGCTTTTTTTTTTGAGAAAGTGGGCGTGTACAAGGTAGCTGTCAGTCAAGCCTGGACTGGCCTTGAGACGAGAAAGAAAACGGGCTGTCCGAGCAGACGCGCATTTTAACCCATTCTGTACGGGAAGTTCGGGAACCCGTTTTGGTGTCAGCATCATGTTATGCTTTAGCTATTTAAAAATAGCAGATCTACAAGCTCATAGCGCGCCGCCGAGTGGCGCGCTACGAGCTTGTAGATCTGCTATTTTTGAGAAATCGAAGAGCGACTGACATTTTTTGAATCTGATCTCAGGTCAGAATGGGTTAATCAGACCAGTGTGTGTCCAGTGGAAACCTCGTATGAATCTGATCTCAGGTCAGAATGGGTTAAAGTCTAAAATGTAAAATAGCGGCTGTAGAGGAGAAATAATTATATATTCTATTTATGGATGAATAAATAATATAATCTTGGTAAACATGCTTGTAAATAACCGAACGAGACCACGGACCTGATCTCCATGGGGGGGGGGGGGGGGGGGGGGGGAAGCCCCCACTCCGCTCTCCTCTCCTCTCCCCCGGGCCACGAGCGATAACCCTCCGGGCTATTTTTTTTAAATAGCGGCTCTGTATGTAATGTTAATGTTGATTTAGCAAGAGCATACCGTATTTATGGAAAGAAATACAATTGTAATATATCAAGCACGTCGTAAAAGCAATTAAAACAGCTTGTGTTTACGTGTGGGTTCCGGACATTCAGTCCCAAGTCTCCCGGGGAAGGGAGACCCTATTATCGTGGCAGTAGGAGACCGCTCCTCCACCACCCCCCCCCCGGACCCTCACCGTTTACAGCATCAGCACATTTAAAGTTTGCTTTTAATTAGCAGATGATGTGAAACTTGGCCAACTAGTAGGCATATACTTTTATTACTTAATAAATAATCAATATCACCGGAACGGAGCCCAGTGCAACAGGCGTGTGTGTGTGTGTGTGTGTGTGTGTGTGTGTGTGTGTGTGTGTGTCCGTCCGACACGAAAACCGGTTTTAACTAATTGTTTAGTTATTTGTCTATAGACTATTATATATCTGCTCATTTATAAACCGTGTGTGTGTTTAGTCCATGGTCAGCGTCAGCTACGGGGTTCACAACCTGTTTTCACCGCTTCGACACCTTGTAGCTCATATACACTTTGATTTCTTTCCATAAATATGCTATGGTCTTGCCAAATATTCATTTATATTACATATACATCCCTTATTTAAAAAGTAAATAATTTAATTCGGAGTCGGTGCGGTCAGCTTTTGCAGAGGCTTTTGCTCTTGTCAAATGAGCTAAACTCCGCCTCCTCAAACCATGCTGTGCTCTGATTGCCTAGAAGCAGCTTCTAGAAGCTATGAAGCCAGAATCCAGCTTTTAAAAGCTGCGTCAAAGTTACGTTTTGAGGAGAAACAAAGCACGCAAGACAAAAAAAAGCTGTTCATTCCAAGCTTCAAAACGAAAAAGCTGGTCTGCATAGAGATCTAGCAGATCTACAAGCTCATAGCGTGGCACCGAGTGCCACGCTACGAGCTTGTGGGTCTGCAATTTTTTTTTTAATCGTGAAAATGTGTCGCAAATCCCTGAATATATATTCTTTCAGAGCGAACGTTTTAATCTCAAATCTTTGCTTCTATTACTATTTTCAGATGGGGGTCAGCAGCCAAATTACATATTATAATTTTTGGGGTCCTTGACGTGAAATAGTTTGAAAACCACTGATATAGAAACATACGTTTTTTCATGATTTAGAAGACATTTTGTAGAATCTGGTCTCAGTCCTAAAGGATAATTAACGTTTTGTTCATTCGAGCAGATCAACAAATTGACGTGAAAAGGAAAAAAAAAAGGGAAAAAACACCCTCTCTGTCGTCTCTCTCTGCTCCCACAACAATGACAGCTCATTAGCGGAGCTCCTGAAACAGCCGTTATGTCTCCACGGTGACACTGAACATGTGGGTACAGGCAGTACAGTTGGTATCGCAGAATGTTCCTTCTAGAGTCTCATTCCTGGTTTCCGTTTAGCAGACGTGATGAATCAGACTATATAATCTACTCTACTTAGATCAGTTCATGATCACAGCTATGTTATTGTCTCCACCAGGCCGAAGGCATGGGGAGAGATTAAAGGGATTGTGACATTAAAAAAAAGGTTTTGGAATTGTTCTTGTTTTTTTTAGGTTTTCTAATCTCAATTGCACCCAAAAAACATGAACTTTTAACATTCAGTAGATTTTCTGTGATCTGGGGTTTTCTGGCTCAAACAGGTGCTCTGATTTGCCGGCAGTAAGTGACATCACTTACTGCAAATCCCATATATGTCAATGGGATTTGCCAGCAGATGTCACTGTTTCACTGTGTTGCCTGTTTTCATTGTAGCTCAAAAGGCCCGAAAAACCCCAAAGAAAACTTCAGACCACAGAAAATCCACTGAATGTTCAAAGTTCAGGTTTTTTGGGTGTAATTGAGGTCATAAAACCTAAAAGAAAAAGAAAAAGAAAAAGAAATGAAAATGAATGTCATAAAACCTTTAAGTTTTGCACTCTGTCCGTGTGTGTGTGTGTGTGTGTGTGTGTGTGTCCTTTCGTCCGTTATCAGCTAATCTCCGGCACCGTTATAGCCCGATCCATGCCAAACTTTGCACACACACTCCCTGGATGCCAATGACGAACCTCTGCCCCAAATATTCCTCAACGGCCTGTTATAGCGCCACCATGAGGCCGATTTTGGCAAAGCACATTTATGTAGATAACTCGTACACATTTTATCCATACATCACACAATTTGGTATACACTATCTCCATAGTCATGTGATCAACACGGATCTGCACAATTTCCTATCTTCCATCCTGATTGGCCAATTCCTGTTTTTACCTATAACTGCATCGATATGTATACAACTTATGTATGTGCACTCCCTAGAGGCCCTGCATCCCTCCAGATCTGCCGGTTATAGCGCCACCATGAGGCCGATTTCTGCAAAACACATTGTTTATGTTAGTTGCACAGATTTCATCCAGATCACACGCAAATCGGTACACATGATCTCTGTAGTCATGTGGTCAAGACGAGCCTGTTGGATTTCTCAGATTCCACACTGATTAGCCAAGATTGCCTTCCAAAGTTTAGCAAAATGGGTTAAACCTGGATGGGTTCATTTGGTTACAAGGTTTCACACCCAACGCCTGGGCAATCTCCAGAGCACGGTGGACCCTTGAAGTGAGGCGGGGGGATTCATTAGATCAGAGAATAGCGTTGGTGTTCTTCTTATCCTGCTTGAATGTTCAAAGTCGCCGTTGCAAAACACTTGTCTGATGTGCGCCAGCAGCTCTGATAACAACCACAGATCAAAGGCAGATAGATGCCTGTGTTGTTGTCGACGATGGTGTGTGTGCGCGTGTGTGTCTGTGTGTGTGTGTGCGTGCGTGCGTGCGTCAAAGATTCAGCACAGACATGACGCCCCGGATCACAAACCTTCAAATCATGATCCTCTTGGATCACACGAACCTTCAAAACATGGAGCCTGGATCAAAGACGTTCTACAAGCAGACTATAGCAATAGACAGTGATTTTCTGTTGTCGGCGTGTTATTCTTTTCTCTCTCTCGTTTCTGTTTGTAACTTAAGAGGACGACTTCAACCCATGTCTCCATAGAACTGCTCCTCGCCTGATGCTCGTTGTTTTGCGACGGAAGGTCGCGGCTAACTGTGGAACGGAGCATTCCCCGTCAGTTAGTGTGTTCGGGCACCATACGGTAACCATTTAGGCCTGACGTCGAAATTATCGTCGAGTTTTATGAGTTTTCTGAAAAACCCATGTTTCTATGTCAGTCGTTCTCAACCTATTTCACGACAAGGACCCACAAGATTATTATGTTGGGCTGCCGACCCCCATCTGAAAATACCTTATTCCAGGGACCCCCCCACAAGCAAATTTGAGTTAAAAACGTTGGCTCTGAAAGAATATATTGAAAGCTTTGCACTACTACTTTCTTTCAAAAATAGCAGATCTACAAGCTCATAGCGCCACTCCGTAAACCTCCGGTTGTCCCTATATGTGAAGCCTTCAATTAGGGACAAACCAATAGAAGTCTATGTAGAAGAGCCGCCATTGGACTAAAGCCCCACGAAGTGAACAGAGTTTGCGTAACTCGTAGCGCGGTGGAGACACTGATGTCATAGTATTATGCGACCTGCTGTTAAGACATAAATGTAGATCCCTGATGTCCTCACTATTGGCCAGCAACTCTATCTGAACTCAAACCTCAAACCATTAGAACTCCATACTGTATATGGATATATTTCAGAACGCGTTCTGAAATTCCATTATGTTGATCCCCTTCCCCATCCATCCTTCCTCTTCGATGTCTCCCTTTTGACTTATCCCATTCTGACCTGAGATCAGATTCATACGAGGTTTCCCACTGGACACACACTGGTCTGATGAACCCATTCTGACCTGAGATCAGATTCTAAAAATGTCGTTCTTCGATCATTCAAAAATAGCAGACCTATGCTAAAGCATAACATGATGCGAACACCAAAATGGGTGCCCGTTCAGAATGGGTTATACATGTCCATTCAAATCTCAAACTCTAGACGGGCCTGCCCCAAAGTTAGTAGTGCAGCCGTGGCCCGGCAGCCGGCGAAAACTAGAGTCCTCAACAGGCCCGAAAATTCAGGCCCCGGCCCTACCTGGTTAGACTGGCTAATAAGCCTACCAGTGATTTGAGTCTGGGTTATTTTATCCATGCAGGCTAATACCTGGGCCCTCATCAAACCCTGTATACACTCAAGAGAATGTGATCTCCATAATGCTGTATGGAGCTGACCTGTTCTGACATTCCATTATGTTGATCTGACCTCATCAAACCCTGTAAGACATGCTCCTTATATGGCCAGTACAGAATTCATTCCATGCTGACCCCCCCCCCCCCCCCCCCAACCCCATGCCAAAGCACCAGCGCTCGCCCAGCCGTCAACGAGGCGGAAGTGTGCACACGACCTCACCCTTTAGGGGCGAGGTCGCTTCTCACCCTCAGGCGTCTCACTGGTAATATCACTGCGTGAACAGAGGAGTTAACGGGCAATTACGGGCACTAGATTTGCCCATAAAACTCAAGTTTAGCGGGCATATACAGTAATATACAGGTGTGATGGTACAATTCGGGAGTTTACCGGAGTCTGTTGGAAAGTTTAACGGGAGTTTCCTGTAATATACACATCCGTATTCCATGGTTTTTGCGCTACTAATATGGTAGCCCGAGGCTATAGTTATTTACTGCTAATAACATGTGTTCATCATGAACTGGAATAAAGCTACGCACACATTAAATTGTGTCTTCAGGAGCCTGGAGGGATACATTATCCCATTCTGACCTGAGATCAGATTCATACGAGGTTTCCGCCGGACACACACTGGTCTGATGAACCCATTCTGACCTGAGATCAGATTCTAAAAATGTCAGTCGTTCTTCGATTTTTCAAAAAATAGCAGACCTACAAGCTCATATCGCGCCACTCGGTGGCGCGATATGAGCTTGTAGGTCTGCTATGTGGAATGGTCCTCAGGTCTAAATGGGTTCAATCCTGGGCCCATAGGGGCATGAGCCTATCTCCTGTTTCTGTAGCCATGAGGCCCATAGGGGCAGGAGCCTATCTCCTGTTTCTGTAGCCATGAGGCCCATAGGGGCATGAGCCTATCTCCTGTTTCTGTAGCCATGAGGCCCATAGGGGCATGAGCCCATCTCCTGTTTTTGTAGCCATGAGGCCCATAGGGGCATGAGCCTATCTCCTGTTTCTGTAGCCATGATGCCCATAGGGGCATGAGCCCATCTCCTGTTTCTGTAGCCATGAGGCCCATAGGGGCAGGAGCCTATCTCCTGTTTCTGTAGCCATGAGGCCCATAGGGGCATGAGCCCATCTCCTGTTTCTGTAGCCATGAGGCCCATAGGGGCATGAGCCCATCTCCTGTTTCTGTAGCCATGAGGCCCATAGGGGCATGAGCCCATCTCCTGTTTCTGTAGCCATGAGGCCCATAGGGGCAGGAGCCTATCTCCTGTTTCTGTAGCCATGAGGCCCATAGGGGCATGAGCCTATCTCCTGTTTCTGTAGCCATGAGGCCCATAGGGGCAGGAGCCTATCTCCTGTTTCTGTAGCCATGAGGCCCATAGGGGCATGAGTCTATCTCCTGTTTCTGTATAGCCATGAGGCCCATAGGGGCATGAGCCCATCTCCTGTTTCTGTAGCCATGAGGCCCATAGGGGCATGAGCCCATCTCCTGTTTCTGTAGCCATGAGGCCCATAGGGGCAGGAGCCTATCTCCTGTTTCTGTAGCCATGAGGCCCATAGGGGCATGAGCCTATCTCCTGTTTCTGTAGCCATGAGGCCCATAGGGGCAGGAGCCTATCTCCTGTTTCTGTAGCCATGAGGCCCATAGGGGCATGAGCCTATCTCCTGTTTCTGTAGCCATGAGGCCCATAGGGGCAGGAGCCTATCTCCTGTTTCTGTAGCCATGAGGCCCATAGGGGCAGGAGCCTATCTCCTGTTTCTGTAGCCATGAGGCCCATAGGGGCAGGAGCCTATCTCCTGTTTCTGTAGCCATGAGGCCCATAGGGGCAGGAGCCTATCTCCTGTTTCTGTAGCCATGAGGCCCACAGGGCAGGAGCCTATCTCCTGTTTCTGTAGCCATGAGGCCCATAGGGGCAGGAGCCTATCTCCTGTTTCTGTAGCCATGAGGCCCATAGGGGCAGGAGCCTATCTCCTGTTTCTGTAGCCATGAGGCCCATAGGGGCAGGAGCCTATCTCCTGTTTCTGTAGCCATGAGGCCCATAGGGGCATGAGCCTATCTCCTGTTTCTGTAGCCATGAGGCCCATAGGGGCATGAGCCCATCTCCTGTTTCTGTAGCCATGAGGCCCATAGGGGCAGGAGCCCATCTCCTGTTTCTGTAGCCATGAGGCCCATAGGGGCAGGAGCCCATCTCCTGTTTCTGTAGCCATGAGGCCCATAGGGGCAGGAGCCTATCTCCTGTTTCTGTAGCCATGAGGCCCATAGGGGCATGAGCCTATCTCCTGTTTCTGTAGCCATGAGGACCATAGGGGCAGGAGCCTATCTCCTGTTTCTGTAGTCATGAGGCCCATAGGGGCAACAGCCTATCTCCTGTTTCTGTAGCCATGAGGCCCATAGGGGCATGAGCCTATCTCCTGTTTCTGTAGCCATGAGGCCCATAGGGGCATGAGCCTATCTCCTGTTTCTGTAGCCATGAGGCCCATAGGGGCAGGAGCCTACCTCCTGTTTCTGTAGCCATGAGGCCCATAGGGCAGGAGCCTATCTCCTGTTTCTGTAGCCATGAGGCCCATAGGGGCAGGAGCCTATCTCCTGTTTCTGTAGCCATGAGGCCCACAGGGCAGGAGCCTATCTCCTGTTTCTGTAGCCATGAGGCCCATAGGGGCATGAGCCTATCTCCTGTTTCTGTAGCCATGAGGCCCATAGGGGCAGGAGCCTACCTCCTGTTTCTGTAGCCATGAGGCCCATAGGGCAGGAGCCTATCTCCTGTTTCTGTAGCCATGAGGCCCATAGGGGCAGGAGCCTACCTCCTGTTTCTGTAGCCATGAGGCCCATAGGGCAGGAGCCTACCTCCTGTTTCTGTAGCCATGAGGCAGCTTGACGTAAAAGTACAGGAACAGAGCAGGACAGACGTTATTGTCCCACTCTGGGGTGAACGTGTCATGGACACATACAGTAACACAACACACTGTCCACTGGATGAATCAACACAGATGGAATCATCATGCCTATAGGTCATCTATAGATGCATCATTATGCTGGATTTTTGACTACAGATATATATTTTAATTTAAATGCCTGCAGGGCTGCCAGGGCTGCATGGGGCTGATCCAGGGTCAGCGCAGAGCAGCCATGTGGAGCAGATCACACTGCACAGGACTCACCATGAAGCCTGCAGGGATCTGTGCAGCGTGCTGCTCACACACACTCACATACACATACACATACACACACAATATAGAAAAAACTGTTTGTTTTTTATCATAGCTCCCTAACAATCCTTGCAGTGTGTGTGTGTGTGTGTGTGTGTTTCCTTTATCCCTGATTTATGTCTGCTGCCCTGTGTCCGACATGTCAGCTGTACTGTATGTAACGATGCTTTGCCAGTGTTCATGTCCTTTGTATTCCTGTACTTCTCATTATGTGGACATAAATAAACATTTCAAATGTGCGTGCGTGCGCTCGCGAGCGCATGCATGTGTGCGTGCATGTGCGTGCATGTATGCGTGCGTGCGGTCATGCTGTACTGCGGTCAAGAGGTTTGAGTCTGTTAACATGTGCAGTGGAAAGCATGCTGCGCTCGTGCACACACACACACACACACACACACACACACACACACACACACACACACACACACACACACACACACACACACACACACACACACACACACACACACACACACACACACACACACACACACACACACACACACACACACACACACACACACACACACACGATTGTAGCCTAGTT
Source organism: Protomyctophum parallelum (assembly GCF_964188405.1). Classification (NCBI taxonomy): domain Eukaryota; kingdom Metazoa; phylum Chordata; class Actinopteri; order Myctophiformes; family Myctophidae; genus Protomyctophum; species Protomyctophum parallelum. The sequence goes on from NC_139708.1 coordinate 42,259,752, forward strand.
CCATTTTATTGCTGATTAATGACGCTTGGCTGTGTGTGTGTGTGTGTGGGGGGGGGGGGGGGGGGGGCTGGGGGTTCTCTCTGACTGTGCAGGGATAATTGGCCTGGCTGATCCGTGTTCGCCCACGTCTCTGGCAGGGTGCTCTGCAGTGTGTGTGTGTGTGTGTGTGTGTGTGTGTGTGTGATGGATAACGGAGATGAAATAAAAGGTGGTGTTCTGTTCAATTAGCACCTCCCACACACACACACACACACACACACACACACACACACACACACACACACACACACACACACACACACACACACACACACACACACACACACACACACACACACACACACACACACACACACACACACACACACACACACACATCGTGCAACACAACAGCCATCCTCTGCTATAAGCTTCCATCGTCCTACTGTATATATCACTGTACTACAACAGCTACAGAGGGACTCATTTGATCCATGTTTCTCCACCACTGTCCCTATTGCAGGTTTTGAGAGTGTTGGTGTTTTAAGCATTACGACATACTTTAGCTATTGAAAAAATAGCAGATCTACAAGCTCATATATAGCGCGGCACCGAGTGCTTGTAGGTCCGCTTTTTTTTTTTTTTTGTGAAAATGTAGTGCAAATCTTTGAATATATATTTTTTTAACTTTTTTAACTCAAATCTTTGCTTCTGGGGGGGTCCCTGGAACAACATTTTCAGATAATCAGGGATAATCTTGGGGGTCCTCGACATGAAAATGTTTGAGAACGACTATCAGGATTTAGAAGACATTTGTAGAATCAAGTCTAAATGGGTTAAATCTATCCACCTACCTACCTACCCACCCACCCACCCACCCATCCACCCACCCACCCACCCACCCACCCACCCACCCATCCAGTATTGGCTTACTGTAAGTGGCCATTTCATTCTCATCCTGCATGTCTCTTTGCACTGTCTCTTTCAATAAGACTTTGCGAGCTCGAAAAAAAACCGGTGTTCACTGAAGCAAATGAAAGCCTCTCAGAAACACGTGTATTATATAGTGGCGCGCGGGACAAGTGGGTTTTGAACCGTACGGTGGTCCTTCTTAACCCGCCACTCCACCGTACGGCGGGGTGAACCGACTCACTGCACTCTCAACACGTCCGCGGTTAACCTCACTTTCAGATGAAATTACGCCCACGTCTCTCCTCTCTCTCTCCATACATACTCTCTCCTGCTCTTCTTTAGCAGCGCTCTGGGGTTGAGAACGGCCAGCTGAGCTGATATCACACACACACACACACACACACACACACACGCACACACGCACGCACGCCTCCGCCGTCCGACACTCACAAACACACAGCAGGCTCCGACCGGGCCTGGGATGCGTGCTGAAAGGGAACACTGAAAGCTCACCCCCAAAATCATGGCCTGTTTTCGGGTGCAGTACTTTAGACAGTACTTGGTTTAGACTAGTCATTGGTTTAGACTAGTCATTGGTTAGACCAGTCATTAGTCCTACAACTACAACCTATCTCAAACCCTAACCCTAACCTCCCACGGGGCAGCACGGGTGCAGTACTTAGTTTAGACAGTTTTTGGTTTAGACTAGTCATTGGTTAGACCAGTCATTAGTCCTACAACTACAACCTATCTCAAACCATAACGGCCTAACCCTAACCTCCCACGGTGGACAGCACGGGTGCATGTCTAACCAAAGTATGCCTCCCCTTAGTTTATATTAAAGAGTTTTTGGTTTAGACTAGTCATTGGTTAGACCAGCCATTAGTCCTACAACTACAACCTATCTCAAACCCTCACCCTAAACCTAAGGTGCGCATACTTAGTTTAGACTAGTCATTGGTTATGGGTTAAGGTTAGGTTTAGGTGTGCTGCCCTGTGGGAGGTTAGGTTTAGGTTTCTGGTTTAAGGACTTCAGTGTTTTTTTGTACCATACTATGGTATGAGTACAGAACAAAGAATGTTTGCTTCCGCCATCTTTGTTGAAGAAGAGTCTGGGCAATTAAGATGTAGTATTACTAGAAGTACTAAAAGTTTCTCAATTTTATATTTAGTCTGGCTTAATCTATAGTCACCTCTGATGTAGGTGTATGGAGGTCAATGATTAAAGTGTGATTACCTTTGAGGGGATTAAAGGGCAGTCCATACTCTCTCCGACCAGCGAACCTTTCGTCGGAAAGCTCCGGTACAACTACAACATGACGTCACTCGCAACTTCTGAAACGCATTCTTCTGAATTTTTGTTCTGAAAGCTGCACTCCCAGATGTTGTGACTCTCCGAACTCTACTTCGGAGAAAAAATGTAAGTCTGATCTTTCCGACGAAAAGTTTGGTGGTCGGAGAGAGTATATGGACTGCCCTTTTGTCCACTCATCAAGCCCATTAGTGTCAACCTCAGACCATCAGATCATGGTCTGATTTTGAATCTAAATGCCTTTGTGTTTCTGCCATTGTCCTGGCTCTGCTCTAATTGAGAGCAATTTAGAGGTTTAGGATTCAATGGTTTGTTTACTACCCTGTTCCCTGTAATGGATTAGTATTGTTTACTTTAAGCCGTGTGGAAATGTGGCGTTTAATTTTAAAATCCACTGCTTATCTTCTTTCACCCCACTGTCCAGGTTTGATTAGATTCTAATCCACAAACTTCCAAGGCACTAATTTCATAAAATGCTGTACAATTAATAAAGTTGTTTCTTTTGCATTAGTCATATTATATCTATGTTGGTTTAGTCTATCTGCTATTGTGTTCCTAGTTTCACCCACATATTGTAGGTTGCACTTGGTGCATGTAATTAGATAGACACAGTTACTATAGTATTAGCCTGTATGATTTGTTTTATTCCCACCATTCTCATTGTGGTTCTATTTTTCACCTGTTGTTTAGGTCTGAAGTAATCCGGTTTCTTGTGTATCGGGTTGTCTGTCTCCTTTAGTTTCCCATGTACAAGGTCATCTTTCAAGTTTTTGTTCTTCCTATATGCTGGTATAATGTTGCATCCGTTTACTAGGTCATCCGTCCCATTTGCAAAGTTCCTCTTTATTTCCATGTTTGCTCTTCTGCTTAGTGTCGAATAGGTAGTGACTAAGGCTAGTTTGGGACTCTAGGTCCCTTTCTTTCACCTCTAGAAATGTGTTTTTCTAAGGAAAGTTCTTCTGTATCCCCGTTTTCGTAAGGCGTCAAATAGAGTTTGACACGCCATTTTATAAAAGCACTTTTGTTGTGTGCAGATTCTGTGGAATCTCAAGAGCTGTGATTTGATTATGCCTTTCTACATTTATTTCATATTTACATGTCGATTTCAGCTCTGACACTTATTTCAGACATACTCTAGTTAAAGCTGCTATAAGCAATATTTCTCACACTTTTGTTTTTGTTTTTGTATTCAGACAGCCAGTATTGAGTAAAACGCTCCCAAAATAATGTAGTCTCTGTGACGCATCTATAGGGGGCACAATCTGCATTCAGATATTTTCCTAGAAGCTTTGTCATTGGTTGAAAAAAACCCTGTCGAAATGACTAACCAATCAGGAAGTAGACAGGCAAATCGACCAATGACAAAGCTTCTAGGAAAATCTTTGAATGCCGATGTGTCCCAGAGACTCCATTTTTTTCATGAATACCAAAAATAAATACATTAAAAAAGGTCATTAAAATGTTGACATATTATTGCTTATAGCAGCATTAAGTATGTGAAGATCCTGCCTGTGCTATTAACTCATTTTTGGAAAGAAGGTTTTTCTCCTCTGGTGAAAAGCTGGAGTTTGCACGATGGCAGTCTCTATCAGTCAAATCTGGTCACACATGTGCTCCGTTGCTGTAAATCGCTGGGCGCTCTGATTTAATGGTCCTAAATACCCTCGGGTGTTCGTGGTGTTAAAGGTATATTCAGTGATTTCACTCAAAAAACCTTAGGTTTCGTTTTTGGCTGGGACCTAAGCCTTTCATCCAATCAGGATAGAGAGCCAAAAACGAAACCTAAGGTTTTTTGACCCCCAGGGGTTAACTGGGGACAGGGAGGAACTCCTTATATGGTCAGCACACTCTATAGTAGAGAGGAGTATCACAACAAAACAAAAAAATAAGTGATATTTGAATTAAGTGAAATCACTGAATATAGAGAAATTATTAAAATTATTCAGCATTTTTCAGAGCGATACAAAAACTAGCAGACGACTTGTACGCTTGTAGATCTGCTATAGTTTTGAATAGCCAAAGTTCAAATGGATATAAAGTGGTTAAAATGACTGTGATGCTACGTTAACTATACTTTTGCTGCAGGGGAGGGGAGGACCCCCCCCTCCTGGAACCCCAGGGGTCCTCGAGGGAGGGGGACCACTCTGAGAGCCACTGCTCTAAAGCAATGATAAAGGTCTACATCTGCTGTATCTAAGCGTTGTGTAACGTAATGTAAATATCAGCGGCTTGCCTGTAGTCTTTATTTGTTTCGGGGGGAAATATATGGGCAGGCTATTCCTGGAAAGGAGGGAAGCGGGGGATCACAATGTTCAATGCAATTATGTGTGCACGTGGCGCGTGTGTGTGTGTGTGTGGTTATACAGTATTGTAGGAGGTGTCATGGAGTGCATTTTGATGTATAGTGTGCTATTCCTGCAGTGAGGCGAGATGGGCTCGCTTTGCTCTGAACCATGTGTGTGTGTGTGTGTGTGTGTGTGAGTGTGAGTGTGTGAGAGAGAGAGAGAGAGTCTCCTGCACTCAGCAAAACACACCCGCCACCAGCGTTGCCAGGTCTATGAAAACAAGCCCCAAAAGAGGCAACGAGTAGGCTAAGTTTTACCATGCCTGCACGTTTACATCGACTTTTTGAAAATGGCAGATCTTCAAGCCCAAGGCGTTTTACTGTATATGGAACCTTGAACCTACTGTTCCTACTGCAAGTCCAACGCGGGTGTTACCGGCTGGGCAGCCTCGTGGCGTTTTAACGTTTTAAACGTGTTACATTTGGCCCTAGGCTAGAGACAACAAAAGCTATTCAACTACACGGTATTATACGTAATAGCCCTGACTCAGTGGAATGATATGCTCGAGGTTAGAGCCTCAGAGCTTTTATACAAACAGACAGAATATTGCGGTTGGCAAAGGAATTCAGACCCTGGCCGTGAAGTTGGAATATGAGTTGCTATAACTTCAAAAAAAGGACATACCGGGTTCAGAAAGTTTCAATAAAGAAGAAAGTCCTTTGTTCGGTCGGTCGATGGTGAGGCGATGCATTCAGAATGTGGACATGGTTTATAAGCAGTGAGATTCTTCAGAGGTTATCGGGTGTTGCAGTGGTAAAGTGTCTGTCTGTCTGTCTTTTCTGTAAGTGAAGCGCTATGTCACATCATTTGGAGCGTTGACTCCCACCTCTAGACCAGAGCGGCCAATGCGTTCCCCGTGCAGGCTTTCTTTCAGTATCTGTCTGTCTGTCTGTCTGTCTGGCAGACGAAAAGACACCTCGCATTCATCAGGACATTATATATCTCAATCAAACAATCCTTTGATTCAGTAAAACTGAGTCCTGACTTTGAATTAATTTAATTGAATTGCACTAGTATAATTTAGTGCAAGGCGGGGGTTGATGTGGACAGGCTATACAACCGCTGTAGGGATTCCCATTAGAGGCAACAATGTGGTGCTATAAGACAGCAGAGGAGAGACTGAATGCAGCGATCACGCACATCAGAGACAAAACTGCAGATGAAGAATCCATGGAACATGCAGTGTTTGTAATTATTATTATTATTATTATTACGCAATGTCCTGGAATTACCAAACAATCCTCCGCTGACCAATGGCAGCTGGACTAATGCCAACATAAGCACGGGTGCACACACACACACACTCTCTCTCTCACACGCGCGCGCGCACGCACACACACACAGTGCCGCCATCCGTGCACACTTTTTTTCTGAGAAATCCCCTCTAATATGATTTCATCAGAAAACAGAGCGAGGCAAGGCGAGGCTCCACAGTGAGGCAGACGGTAGGAGAAGAGCATGGATGAAGCCTGGAGCAGAAAGGCTGGGGGAGACGAGACGAGGAAACCTAAACCCTGACACCTTCAATTATATAGGCTTCTCCCTGACAGGCTCCTCTCTCTCCATCCCTCCTCTCCTCTCCCTCCATCCCTCCTCTCCTCTCTCTCCATCCCTCCTCTCCTCTCTCCATCCCTCCTCTCCTCTCCTCTCCTCTCCTCTCTCCATCCCTCCCCTCCTCTCCTCCCATCCCTCCTCTCTCCATCCCTCCTCTCCTCTCTCCATCCCTCCTCTCCTCTCTCCATCCCTCCTCTCCTCTCTCCATCTCTCCTCTCCTCTCTCTCCATCTCTCCTCTCTCTCCATCTCTCCTCTCCTCTCTCTCCATCCCTCCTCTCCTCTCTCCATCCCTCCTCTCTCTCCATCCCTCCTCGCCTCTCTCCATCCCTCCTCTCCTATCTCTCCTCTCTCTCCATCCCTCCTCTCCTCTCTCTCCATCCCTCCTCTCCTCTCTCTATCCCTCCTCTCCTCATCCCTCCTCTCCTATCTCTCCTCTCTCTCCATCCCTCCTCTCCTATCTCCATCCCTCCTCTCCTATCTCTCCTCTCTCTCCATCCCTCCTCTCCTATCTCCATCCCTCCTCTCCTCTCTCCATCCCTCCTCTCCTCTCTCCATCCCTCCTCTCCTCTCTCCATCCCTCCTCTCCTCATCCCTCCTCTCCTATCTCTCCTCTCTCTCCATCCCTCCTCCCCTCCTCCCATCCCTCCTCTCTCCATCTCTCCTCTCCTCTCTCTCCACCCCCCCTGCTCTCTCTCCATCCCTCCTCTCATATCTCTCCTCTCTCTCCATCCCTCCTCTCCTATCTCTCCTCTCTCTCCATCCCTCCTCTCCTATCTCTCCTCTCTCTCCATCCCTCCTCTCCTATCTCTCCTCTCTCTCCATCCCTCCTCTCCTCTCTCCATCCCTCCTCCCCTCCTCCCATCCCTCCTCTCTCCATCTCTCCTCTCCTCTCTCTCCACCCCCCCCTGCTCTCTCTCCATCCCTCCTATCCTATCTCTCCTCTCTCTCCATCCCTCCTATCCTATCTCTCCTCTCTCTCCATCCCTCCTCTCCTCTCTCTCTATCCCTCCTCTCTCCATCCCTCCCCTCTCCAGCTCTCCTCTCCTCTCTCTCTCTCTCTATCTCTCTCCACCCCCCCTGCTCTCTCTCCATCCCTTTTTGATGATGGCATTTAATTGCCATCAGGTACATTTTAAGACCAAACTTCATGCATTCGACCGAGTCCCCCATTCAAGGCGAAGAAGAAAACACACCTCCATCGGGATTCATTTCTCAACAATGACCTGCTTCCTCACTAATGATCTCTTGCTTATCTCATCTCCTCTTATCTATGCCGCTATAGGGGGGTGTGTGTGTGTGTGTGTGTGTGTGTGTGTGTGTGTGTGTGTGTGTGTGTGTGTGTGTGTGTGTGTGTGTGTGTGTGTGTGTGTGTGTGTGTGTGTGTGTGCGCGCGCACACACACTTGCGTGTGTGCGTGCAGTACAGTGAGCAGTGCAACAGGCAGGTGTGATGTAATCCAACGCAGTGCTGAAAACAACCTGTCACTCTGACAACCGCCCGTCTCCTCTCCAAGTAGTGTCTTACATGCAGTAGCTCTCGGGTTTTGCTGTGAGTGCACACGCACGCGCACACACACACACACACACACACACACACACACACACACACACACAATATCACTATCACTATCCCAGAGAAACTGAAAAGTTGGAAAAATAGAAAGTCAGCTAATCCTGGGCAATTACTCAAACACCCCTCAGGGGTAACATATATAGCGTCTTGGCTATATTTAGTGGCTATAACAATGATGGAAGAGATGGCACAGAATGTTGCAAAGCCGTTTAAGCTGCTTTTTGTGGCAAGTCTCTGACAACCAAGTATAACCAACATATATGTACAACATGTCCTATATAGACCAGGGACGTGCACACATAGACATCAAAGGGGGCTTCGGCCCCTGCCCTGTTGCCCGTCTGTAAAAAAAAGAAAACTGCCCTATCCAGACCACGAATGCAGCGTTTACTACGGTGAAAGAAATGCAAATGCCACTCCTTTCCTTTCCATGCCATATATACCTTAAGGCTGCATTCAGGAGAATTGCTTTTTTCCCCGGCCCTTATAGTCTCCTGAACTTGAACACAGCATTTGCATTGAACATCTCCACTATAGCTAAAGAGTGCTGGGTTGCCCCCCCGGAAATAGCTGATCTCACAACACGTTGCTGCATGCAGCGCGATGCGTTGTGAGCTTTTAGATCTGCTATTTTTGCCCAAAAGTGCTCTTACGGGATTTCAGCCCCCATGCCTCTCCAACACTCTCGCACGTCCCCGTCCTATAGAGCGTCACAGTCCCGCCCCCTTTCATGACGACGCCAGGCCCAGGAAATGATTCCCAATGCATTTTCCCCATAGACATTTCAAAAGGTATTTATTTAACCCATTCTGACCTGAGATCAGATTCATACGAGGGTTTCCACTGGACACACACTGGTCTGATGAACCCATTCTGACCTGAGATCAGATTCTAAAAAATGTCAGTCGCTCTTCGATTTTTCAAAAATAGCAGACCTACGACGCTTATAAAAACCCATTCCTATACTGTAGTACACATGTTGATCAGGACGTCACATTAACCCACATGGTGAGCAGGAGGTTCACCTCATGTGGGTCAGACCATGATGCCGTACGGACGGCGCAGCCAGGAATAGCAGCAGTGCTGCCAGTAATCACCTCAGAATTCATTAAGCACAGCTGGAGTGGAGAGATCCATAGAGGTGAACACACTCTCTGCTCCAAAAATCCCACCGGAACAATCCTTTTCATTAGCCACGCACGCACGCACG